>NC_058380.1:21181136-21489090 GCF_018350175.1 Felis catus
ATCCCTTCCCCTCCAGTTGTTTTCCTATTGAAGTATGGGACTGAGATATGCTGCCTTCTGAGTAGAATAAAATATATTACTGGACAGTTCCCCTTCGTTTCTCTGAGCTTCCGGTTGGTCCTGAATTCTTTTAAAATGTGTATATAAAACTAGTTTACAATGATTGGAGGACAGCTTTTGAAGGCATTCTTCCCAGGAAGCTGCCAGGGCTGATGTGCAAACACATGCAAACCTGGAACCTTCCCGCAGACACTGACAGCATTGCCAGTGGCAATATTCTGTAGACTCCCAGCCTTGATGATGGTGCCTTTTTACTGGTATTTCGATAGTTTTGTAGGAATCAGCAAAGCAATTGGACTGTAGGGCTAAAACATTATATTGTTAGACTCGTGGTGTTTGAGCCCCCTCAACTTGCTTTTCAGGTGGTTTCTCTGATTAAAAAAAAAAAAAAGTTTTCTGTTGCTGCTCCCAGTAAATAGCTCCATTTCAGGTCAGGTGAAATGGTCTTCTTTCAGGAATCTTTTAAAGTTACCAACTTTCTAGTTGATACGTGGAAGCCAGCCTCAGAAATACAACAGTTATAGGGGTTATTTTTTTTTTTCAACGTTTTTATTTATTTTTGGGACAGAGAGAGACAGAGCATGAACAGGGGAGGGACAGAGAGAGAGGGAGACACAGAATCGGAAACAGGCTCCAGGCTCCGAGCCATCAGCCCAGAGCCTGACGCGAGTTATGGGGGTTATTAAAGATCTTTAGAAGGAAGTAGAATTCTCAAGTTGTTTTTCATATTCCAGACTAGTATTTATTTTTTGAAAGCATAATTGTTTATATCGAGAACTAAAAATTCTTAGGCACTTCTGGTAAGAAGTGAGAATCCCACAGTAGAGTAATAAATGGCAGTGAGTCCACTGGCTGTTGGGAGCAGAAGACACGAGTTTGAATCTCTTGTTCCCTTCACCTGTGTTTAACCAAGTGTGTTAAAAGCAGTAATTTTATAACCTGGGTATTTGAAGGCTGGAAAAGGAAAGCAAATACAAATAATCTAGAAGGGAAAAGGCCTCCTTACTGTATGGACTAGCCCAGCAAACAACATAATCCTTGAATTTTTAAGTCTTCAGCTTTTTGTGTTTTTAAAGCGTTTATAGAAATAATATCAGTACTTTCCTTCCACTTGTGGATTGTGTCTGGATCTGTAAAAATCCAAAGGTTTTTAAGGGAAAAAAATTCTCGCATGGTTTTTCGGTGCATTGCAGTGAAGTGTTTGGTGGTAGAAGTGATCTCTTCAAAAGATGGGGTTCCCCAGACTACATGCCAACTTCCTGTTGGGCCTGCCCCGAACATTTGTCGGGACTGGGAAAGGGTGCAAATGTCTAATACGTGTCTAAATATTTAACAGTTATAAATCCAGTTAATAAATATACCTTCATGATTATGTGAAAGGCCAGCATTGAATTTAAAGTTCTCAGGCCCCCTGGAGTTCAATGCTGGAACCACATGGGCCCCTCACGTGTGCTTTTCTAGTAGACACCCCAGCTGTCACTTCAAAACGTTGCACCTCAGTGGCTGCCCTCAGGTCCAGGTATGCTCAGACCAACAATTTAGTCTACCCTTGAGGGGCTCCAAGAAGAAGACTTTGGTAAACCCTGTATGAGGGTCAGGAATTTTGGGGTCCTAAGTGCCCAGCTCAGGGCCCATGCCGGGGGAGGGGGGAGGAGGTCAGAGAGTGGGGTGGGGGGGGGGTTGTCCCTTTGGTCCTGAGGGAGGTGTTCAGCTGGATTAGGGCCGAGACCCCAAGTCAGGGTTCCCTCTTGCCGGGCTGTTTGGTTTTTGTGTGATTTTATAAGCCATACATTTAAGACAAAAGAAAGGAAAAGTGGGGATTTGGAACAGTTACATCTCAGAGTCATTCTTTGTTAAATAAACGTCAACATTTTTATCAAAATTAGTCCAGGGCATTGATGTTCTAAAATGCAGTCTTTAGGAACAGGTACTTTTAAACTATGCTTTGCAGCTTGTTAATACACTTCTAATTATGCTTTTAAAATACTCCATTAGAAACCATAAATGCATGTTGTACCTTTCGGCAGTGGTTCTGAAAGGCAGGGGGAAACTTCTCAAGTTGAACAAGGTCAGAGATAGATGGTCGGTCATGGGTTGCCCTGAATGGCTGAGTTAAGTGGCTTTCTGCTCAGCTCTACCCCCAGGCTGGGTCCTAGTGAAGCTTAGGCCTCCAGTGACAATGCCAGGCAAGGTTAGACCCAAAAGGATTAGTTGTAAAGACTTGGCTTTCTTAGACTAGAGATTATCACTGGGAACTCACTCGGGTCATGATTTCTGTTTTCATCCGCTTTTGTTCCTTTATGTGCCTCTGCATCGGACAGCTGGAGGCGCCGCGGAAATATTTGAAGAGCCCTGTTTAGTAGTTTACGTGGAAAGTCATTGAATAATTCACATAACAAATGATTAGACAAGCACTTGTCCATCTAACTGAATTATTCTACATGTTTGCCGAAGCAGCAAAGGAGGAGCTCAGTCTCCTCCTCCAGAGGGTACACAGTGGCCATATTGACCCATCTGGTTATTGGGTTTCAGCCTTTTGTTGACATTGTTGTAAATGAAAGCGGCCCGGAAGAGCTTTGGAGCAGCTGGGCTGGATAATTGTGAAGGATTCATGCTTGTTGCTGTTACCCCCAGTGTTTGCAGTGGGTTGTTTGCTTTGACTTTTGTTGAACTGTTGACAAAAGCATTAGATACAAATGGGAACAAATAAAGTGGTGAGATGCCAGGAGGGCTTGGCAGGAGTAGAGGTTTTCATTCCGACTTAAATGGGGGCTGTCGGGGCTGTCGGAACTTATCTAGATGCGAAATGGAAGGTGTGTGTGTGTGCGCGCGCATGTGTGTGTATGTGTGTGTGTGTAGTTTTCTTTTCACATCCCAAACAGGAAAATAGTTTGCTGTTTATGTACCTTGGCTCACAGAGGTGAGAGATTTAAGGAGGCCCCCATGTTTTAGAAAACCTTAAAAAAAACCACACTAGACCACCGCCCTTCAGCTGTTTTGCTGGTCAGGAATGCCGTAACCCAAATAGTTTCTGGACTCCCCGTTTCCCAACTTGAAAAAAAAAAAAAAAACGACACTTTTAATAGTGGAAGTATATTGGATTGGGGAGATGACAGACATGACGTTGAGGTGGGGAGGATTAAGAAGAACAGTATACGCTAAAATAGTATAGCCAGCAAAATGGAAGTCATTTACTGGAACGCTTTTAATTTGGTTTAAACAAAATACTCTTTTGTATATTCAAATGGGGAGTAGCTCAGCTGTTGTGAAGCCAGAAAATTAATGGTATTTTTAGTGAAATAGCAAAAGCATGTCAACAACATAGCTGCAGATGATAATGTTGGCATTTTATTCATGAGGAATTATCAATGCAGGTTACTGGACAACATAGTGTGACTGGAAATGATTGAGTGTTGGAGAAGCCGCTGTCCTTCTGCTCGATGATTTCATTTTGCATTTAGTCTTCCTCAGGCTTATTTGTGCATGTATTTTCCCTATCACAAACCAAAATACAAAGTCTTCTTGGCTGAGGATTGTATGCATTTTCTCCCCTAAAAATATCTGGAAGGGAAGGTTCCCTTTGAGTATTGATTCAAAAGCTGTGGACTGTTTTCAGTGGCCAGATGGTCAGTCGAGGTGGGTGTGCTTGGGAGAAAGGTCTCTCTAAATAGGTCCGTGGGAGCTGTCTAAAAGCACCAACCAGCAAACTTGACCGCAATGTGGTTGACGGATGACGCTGCCGAACTTGCCTTCCCTGGCAAGCAGAGGGTTTGGAATACATAGGCCAGAAAAGTGTCTATAAAACCTGAGCAGGGAGAGACAGAAACTGTATTTAGGAAGTTCAGATGCCCTCGGGGGCAGTGCATTTCAGCAGTAGGATAATTGAAAAGTTCGCTAAAAGTGTGTGTGAACGGTCAGAAAAACTAAGCCATGCCTTTGTGTGTCTGGTCCTTCATTTTGGTCCGAAGTGCTCTGGGCACCTTGAGTTAAGACCTCCTTTTGTTGTTACCGCTTGACCCGCTGTTGGGGCAAGGAGAATGGTGCTTCCTCTTCTGTGTTCTGTTCTCCTGATTTCCCTCCCCTACTAGTGACAGAAAGAATGGATTGCACCTTTGTGTAATTGTTCCAGTACCTCATGATCAAATCATAAGGAATTCTGGTGGGAAAGACTAAGCAAGTACTGAGTTTACGTTAAAAGGGAGAATGTCAGGTTGCTTCTGTCTTTGCAGCGTGTCTGGTCACCTGAGAAGCGGAGGGGACTTTGTGAGTAAAGGAAAATGGAGTGCATTACGTGATGGTGCTCTGCAGTTGACGAAAAAGAACTGCAAGATGCTCTCCAGGTTTCACCTCCTGGATATTTGGTTATTTCAATAGAGATGATCAAGGGCAGGGACCTAGATGTGAAATTCGCAAGGAAGAAACGCCTGAAAGGATTGGTATCAAGTGGGGATAAATGCCTCCCCTGAAATGGGGAAATGCTCCAACCTGAGCAGTTGAGGTTTCTGACAGAGGTTAGTCCTCCAGGGAGGAGGCAGGGACTTCATGCAGGTTAGAAAACTTGAAAAGACAAGAAGGCAAGAAGTTTACCATTGTTCACAAGCTGGAAGAAGAAAAGAGAGAGACCTAGACTCCACAGACTTGACTCAACAGGACTCCAAAATTATAAGAGACCTGGGCAGAAACACCATAAAAGACTCACAAGTGAAGTGAAAGGAGTTCAAGAGAAATTGATTTAGGCTGAAACAAGTAGGTTGGTACACTGCATCCCTCAGGCAGTGGCCGAGGGGCCGCAGGGGTAAGCGTATTTGGGAAGAGACATTTTTTACAGTCAGCTCTGCCTCAGTCTTCCCTCCTCCTCTTCCTTTCCCACCCCTCGTTCATGTCTGCTGTGCTCTTAAAGCTGAAATAACATCCTCATAAAGGGTGACTCTTTGTACACTGTTTGAACCACATCTCTTCATGTTGGGAAGCTGGTGTATGTTGGGACCTGTCCACATCTGTGCGTGTGACACACTGTGACCTCTAACCATCCCACAGGTGAAAAGCAGTGTTAGGGATACCGGTTAGAAACTTAAGCTCTGGGGTCAGATACCCTGGCTTCAAACACTGCCCTCTGCCACTTACCAACCTTGTGACCTCTCTGCAACCTCTTTCTCTGTCTTCCAATTCCTGGGACACAAAAGTGAATGTAGTGGTAAAGGTTCATGGGTGCTTAACACTTGGTAGGCACCCAGTGAATCTTACTGTTAGTATTTTTTTAACGCACAATACGGAAAATTTGAAAATGACTCCGTTTCATTTATTCTTTTGGGATTTAATATTTAAATCAACTTGCATTTCGCAAGCAAACACTAGACTGACAGCAGAAAGCAGCAAACTAGAAATGTGTTAGGCTGTGGGGGAAATTATTCTGGGATTAAAATTTTGCTGCAAAAAAATCTACAAAATGGATCTTGTACGTGCAGATGGTTGAGAATTAACTTTAGCTGATCTGAGCACACATTTAATTCCAAAGGGGATTTCGTGTTTCGGTATAGTTCAACCTCAGCTGAGAGCGTGACTTTTATGTATTTCACAGCAAAAACCTCTTGCCACTCATAGTAGATGAAATTGGAGACCAAGTGGGGAGAACCTCGTGGGTTCCTGTCAGCCTGAATCCTCATTTTAAGAGGCATTCCCTTACTGTCCCAGCGCAACGTGACTCTGCTGGTATTCCTGACCAGCCTTCCAAGCACTGAAGGGCTGGCCTGAGGATGGTGGTCCCGAGGTTTACCTTGCGTTTTATAGAGAGCCTCTTTTTACTTTCATGTCAGATTATCTGTAAAATGGACCTCTCCCTCCAGTGTTGTAAACCGTAACAATTCCGGCGTTCCTCTAATTGTGTGGGGAGAGGGAGTATACCCAGTGGATGCTTGTGGAGCAGGAGAGACTCTTGCTGCTTTTCATTATTTTACTACTCATACACCTAATCCCTGTCAATAAGGTTGACTGTTCGGGGAAGGAACACACATCCCTGCACTATAATACTGATTTATTTGCAGCTCCTTGTCTGCAGGCTGAGTTAACAGAGAAATCTCACGAGGCAACAAGAGTCAGTCTTGGTATGGGCTTTGGCAGGGGTGCATCTGAGGGGGAAAAAGGATGTTAGCGGCATTCGGAGTGCTGGGGGATGACGGGCGGCGGGCCTGGGTCCAGCGAGGGAGGCCCACCCAGGACTGCCACCACCCGTATCTGAGAAGTGCTCTCATAATGGCAGATGTTGAGAAGAGAGAGTCTCAGTATGCCACCTGGTTGCCGTGTCTTCAGTAGAGAGAGTAGATTCACCTCAGTTTCTCTGGAACGTTAGTCTAGAAGCTTTCGTATAGCCTGTGCTTTTCAGGCAGTTGAAACAGTATTTTACCTTCCCTGTTTATTTTTTGGTACGTGCCCTTTCCGTGATGCCATGCGTGTCCCGTGTCCTCCAGAGCCTGCAAAAATGAGGGACCCCTCCCGTTGTGGGGAGAGGGCGCCCGGACTGTGAATTCACATTACTCAGAGAGTCCTACCAGGATTCAAGCGAATTCTGAATTTTCTTAATAGGAATGACAAAAGGGCCAGGGTGGTGCTTGTCCTGGTGGGGAGAGTTTTGGCCTAGGCAGGTCTCCCACTGGGGATGGAGGTGAGGGGCCCCTGAGCAGACAGGACTGTAGCTCCCCACAGGGGTCACGGCTGGTCTCACAAAGCTTTAGAAGGTCTTTCAGATGACTCTTTCTAGAGAATTACCCCATCTGGATGTTTAGAGCCATTTTCTTGGATAATCTGTTGCCTGTGAGACAGAGGATTTGGGAGCCATCAGCCAAAGTTGAGGCAGTCCATTCTTCCTAATTACCAAACCTTTGTTTTTAGGGAAGTCATGTCTCCACGAAGGCTCAAGAATCAGCTATGCTCGAGAATTCTTGGGTCTTTTTACCTTTTCCTCCCCGAAATGCCACTTTTGAGTGCTTATTAGCTCAGGTTTGAAATTTGATTAAGAAGAATTCATACTTTTCTGGTTATCAAAACTGAACAGCAACCGTGTTTCTCTGTAGAGATTTATTTTATTTAAAAGATAAGAAAATGGAATATACTCGGCGAAGAAGGACTCGATTAAGTGGAAACTTTCTACAGCCACATTCGACTTCTGTTATAGAAACAAGTGCGAGTGAGGGCAGGTGGGTGTAGAACACTCTCAGCCCAGGAACTCAATTAAAAATGTAATTCCAATCAATTTGGATAGTCTTAGAACATTGCAAGATGTGTGAAAACATGCTTTAAATGCCAGCAACCAGTGAAAAGGGCACGGTTTCAGAAACCCTGCTATAAATTATGTGCCTTTGGCTTTCAGATACGTGCAGGATACATCACTGAAATATTCAGAATAAATATCAGAATTGTACAGTCTTTGCATCCAACAAGGAAGGGAATTTTTAAAGTGCTGGTTTTGTTGGCCTGAGATCCTGATTTTTTTTTTTTTTTTTTTTTTTTTTTTTTTGGTGGTGGTTGTCACAACATTTGTTTTGGGAGATGTGCTAATCAGATCTGATGATAACAAATACCATTACAACAAAAATATCCTTACAACCAAACAATTTCTAGACCCCAACCAATAGTCCACTTACTTAAAACAATATTAAATGTAACCCAGTTCCATTAAGGCAAAATAATGTGGGTAAGTCTTAGAGGTTTTTCCTTCATGATTTACCTCCTGGAATCCCGTGTATGTAAATTGGCAGTGAGTGATTTCAGAAATGTTTGTTTGCCTTTAGAATATACTACATGATTTTTTAAAGTGTGGTTTCCCTTTCAGATAACTTTATGCATAGGTCCATATCAAAGTATTTGCTTTCGTGGGAGGATTCCACCTCAAGTGAAATGTTTCTGTCTGATTTCCTACTTTGCATATTTTAGTTTTTTTAATTTTTATATCTAGAAAAGTTTTCATGAATAACTTCCCCGTACAAAAATTAAAGTTGCAGTATAATTCATGTTTTACTCATTGTCAGCCACCAAAACCACAGGCTGCATCTTGCTCCAAAGTAGTAAATGTGAAACAAGACATAGACTCAAAATGTAGTTATGGCGAATGGTCATCGTCACACATGAGTGGGTTTTGCCCCTGAGCCCTGGTGGCCGTTGCTTCCAATCCTGGCCAGGTATGCCTTCCTCAGTGAGATGGCCTTGGAGACTGGGCAGTTGTGGTTGCTCTGGCTCTGGCTCTTGCCTCTGGCTGTCCCTGGGCCCATCACCCCTGGAATCTTCCTCTTAATTGTCCTCACCTTCTCTAGTCCCCTCATAGGACACATGCCTCAGGCTTCCTTTCCTGTTGAGGGAGGTGGCCTTTTGCTCTTCTCCATGTTTATGAAAATTGCCAGAAAGCTGCTTAGTATAGAGCGAAGCAACCTAGGCTTTGTAGCCACTGTCATTGGTTCTAGAGGCAACTCTGCCACCTGTCAGCTTTGTGAGCTTGGACAATAATAATAAAAATAATGAGCACTGATGGTGTGTTTATTCCGTGCTGGCCGAGTCCTTACCTTGCGCCCATCCTTTGCTTTAGTCCTAACAGGCTGAGGAAAGTGGGACACGACGAGGCTAAGAGACTTGCCCATGGTCACCTGGAATGTAATCTGTCCGATGAGCTGATTAGAATCAGGTTAGTGTCCAGGGCCCATCCTATTCGTCTCTGCACTAGGGTTAGTTTCAGTCTCATCTGAGTGTACCTTTCTTGGTGTAGGATTTTAGTATGAAGATTAGAGACGCGTTCGAGGAGACCCGGCACGGTGCCCGCCCCTTAGGAAGACAGCCGGGCTCCTACCTGAGCTTATTCCCTTTCTTGTCTGTCACATGCACGGAAATCCACACTAAATAGATGTGATTTTGTGCATGTGTAATGATGCTGCTGTGATGTGTTCGCCTGTGTGGCTTAGCTGTCATATGTCCTTAGGAGTGTAAGCACTTCACCAGGGGAAGTTATGTACTTTTAATAATGGTGATTTGAGGCCATTTTTGTTTCTCAACATTTTGGAATGTTATCACACAATCCTGTGTGTGTTTTTCTGTTCAATTTCTCATATTCAACAGATGTATCCTCCTCCTCTTACAGCTCAGAATCTGTTATCTGACTAATTAAAATTTATGCAGATGAAAATCGGAGAAAGAGTTTAACTTGTCACCTCATCCTCTTGTTGGGGGTTAACAGGAATACTCTTGCAGTCAGAATTCCCTAATTTGGGTTTTATAGTTTGTTGTCATTTTTCTTTCATGGAGAAGCAAGGGTTGTTTTGCTTTTTTTTTTTTTTTTTTAACATAACCACTAACTGCATTTAGTGATGATACAGTACTTCCTAACTTAAATGTCTGTAATAATTTGTAATTTTTTTTTAATGTTTGTTTATTTTTGAAAGGGAGACAGAGCACGAGCAGGGGAGGGGCAGAGAGAGAGGGAGACACAGAATCCAAAGCAGGCTCCAGGCTTCGAGCTGTCAGCACAGAGCCCAGCGAAGGGCTTGAACTCATGAACCATGACATCATGACCTGAGTCGAAGTCGGATTGCTTAAGTGACTGAGCCACTCAGGCACCCCAATAATTTGTAATTTTTAAATCTATTTATGCTTACTTCTCCTCCTTAATTGATGCACAAATGCTCAAGCTTTTACTGTTTTGGCTGTTATTTTCATCAGCTGACTTGGAGATTTATGACACAAATTGAGGAAGGACCACTTGTATTTCGTAACTCAGAGGCCCCTTTGGCCTCTTTGGACTGTTCTGCGTTTTCCTTTCCAGTCCTTTCCTTCTCTCTGCTGCTGCCCCTCCCCCCTCCAGGAAAGGATGACTTGGTACTTTCAGGACAGAACGCATGGGACACTTGCTTAGGAACCACGGGGGAATGAATGCTTTATTGCAGTGCTGTATCAGTTTGTTGAGGATAATGCGGAGAATTAAGTTGGGGGCTGCATGTACTGGTGATTTCTGCTTTTAAATACCAAACCCCCGGGGGGGGGGGTGGAGGGGGCCCACGGCCTGACAAGAGCAATTTTGTGTCGATTTGTGGATCCACCTGAAAAGAATTAACAGAAATGGAATCTCCTTTATTCTATATTTATTTATTTAAAATGAAAATAAAGCATGATACAAGGCTATCCTGTCAGTCCACAGTGGGGGACTCATTAACAGCTATTTATGGGCAGTTGTTTTTTTTTTTTTTTAACGTTTATTTATTATTGAGAGACAGAGCATGAGCGTGGGAGGGGCAGAGAGAGGGACACACAGAAGCCTAAGCAGGCTCCAGGCTCTGAGCTGTCAGCACAGAGCCCGACGTAGGGCTCGAACCCACAAACTGCAAGATGATGACCTGAGCCGAAGTCGGACGCTTTACTGTCCGAGCCACCCAGGCGCCCCATCATTAACAGCTATTTATGACTGGGGCTTGAATCATTTTCAGGATCCCTCTTTTGTTTATGAAGCACTGTCTATGCCACCCTGATTAGTCATTCTGCTTTTCTTTTGAACACAAATCTTGGCTTTACATTAGGGAACTGCAGTGAGGCGAGATAGATGGTGCCTGAGCGTCCTACACCGGCCACTTTGATGTGATTGGGTCCCAGTCATCTTGCAAGATGCTTAAAGCTAGTTTTCCCTGGTAGAGTGGCAGTGAAGGAACACTATTTTATACTGTTTTATTCTACTGCCATATTTGATGGCCTGTTAATTGCCACTGATGTTTGTTTTAGAGACTCTAATTAATGGGATTCTTCACTGTTTTTGCTCCCCAAGGTCTTTTCCAGCAAAGGATACAGCAGATAAAGTAAATAAATTATTGCTTTTGTCACTGCTGAAACTATTTTGGTTCAGAAGTCTAACTCCTTGAGTATACTTTATTATTTTTTAAAATAAAATACGTAGAAAGAAAAAAAAAGCCAACTGGTGGTACAGTAGAAAGAGCACTGGGCTGAGATTCAGGGATTGTGCTCCTGTTATCTGACCTTGGGGGTGTCCTCTATTCTCTCTCAGCCTCAGTTTTGCCATCACATTGCATGACTGCTTGGGTTCTTCAAGACCTAGCGTTTATGGCGTATTATATGATAAGTGTAATGAAGTATTGTGAAGTTTGTTTATCGTATATGTGGAAGTATTTTGTTTATTCAGATTTGTTTATTCAGTTTGCTGGCAGTACTCCATGGTGCAGAAGCCCCAGTTTAGTTTACTAGTGGGCCACGTGCTTCTCCTGCTTTATCTCGTTTTAGGGTGTCCTTTCTTTTCCTTCAAGATGTTAATTTTAATTACCTATAAGGACTAGACGATGGTAATAGCAGAGACAAGATGACATGGCAGGAATTAAAAAAAAAATTTTTTAGGTTGATAATCACAGGTCCTGATAACCTGATTTCTTCATTAAGCTTTTTGTAAGACACTTCTATATTTTGAATTTATATATGACCAGTGCCAGATTTAATTTTTTACTTTGTTTTCTGGAAACAAACTTACACCCAGCCTCTACCCTCCCAAACTTTTAAGATGTGGCATGCTCACAATTAAACTCCCTCTGGGTTTTGAATTTAATTTTGTCCTTAATTTCACCTCTGTATCGATGTGGTCCAGTGGTGGGCACTCTTTTGCCTATACAATCGGAAGTGGGCAGTGTAGGAGGAGGATCCTTACGTTTGCCAAACTCAGAAACTTAAGGAGGAAGATTAATGAGAGATTAACCTTATCAGGTGCTCTTGGTAAAATTGCTTTCTTTTCTTTTGAATGCCAGTTTGTATATAAAGGTGAAGATCAAATCAGAAGCTTGTTGGCAAAGCAAGTAGTGAGTGGGATGCACTTGCTGCACAAGTTCAGAGAGCTGTTTTACATTGTATAAAGTCCTCGTATTTGTTAGAGAAATTAGCAGGAAATCATGTTAGCCATATTCTGAAATACATGAAATAAGGCAGGAAAGAAATTGGGCACAGCCTTTGCCCAGGATCAGGATGCTTCAGTTCAGGGGTGACGAGCTTCATCCAGTTGTGTGTGGACCTGCCTCTTTGATAATTAGAAGCTTTGTTTCCTCACAATCTTGCCTCTGTGAGCCTAATGCAGTACGACCAGAACTAATGTGTAGGCTTTAATCTGTACACATTGTCTTGGGTAAACATCCTTGTTTATCAGCAGATTTTCATTACCTGAATCAGAAACCACATGCAGACCTCGTTCTGCCCGAGCTTCTCTTACTAGTTATAGGCCCTCAGACAAGTCCTTCTCCCTGCTTTTATTTCAGTATTAAAACCAAAGTAGTTGGACCAGGAGTCCTCTAAATCTGTTGTCTGCATTTAAAAAACCAGATTCATTCTGGGGAAAATAATGTATTGATGTATTCAAATGAGTCTTGGATATACTCCGTCCACTGTGGTGAAAAGAACTTACCGTCTGCCGGTTTAATGAACAATATAGTTTGTTTTTCATGTTTAGATGTACAAATGAAAATCGCTTGGATAGATTTGTTAGGTTTTGACAAAGGGCTGGCTTCATACAGGGCACTGTAGCGGAAGCAAAGGTCATTTGGGCATAGGCTCTTTCCTCGTAGAATGACAGGACATACATACTGAGAAGGTCAGAAGATCTCTAGCTTTCATATTATTGGGTTTTGGAGCATGTTCTCTTGGAAATTGAACATCGAATGTCCACATTACAGTGGCCCCATTCTAGAAGTGTATTACCTTTTCTAGCCACATAGCCACGGGTACTTAGTGATTTGATGGATAATATATTAAGAAAATTTTATTCTTTCCTTAACTACCTCCTAGGGAATATTTTACGTATTTTTTCGGTCTGATTTTTTTTAAATAGATTTTGAGTATGCAAGAAAACATTACTAAGAGTAAAATCTTGATGAGCTTGAACTCCCCTCACGTGCATCTCAGGTAACGTGTTGTCTTTGCTAAGATCTGGTGCCATAAAGAAGGCTGTGCTGGTATAGCAGAAGTTGACGGCTGCTTCGAGTTTGGCTCTGGAGTCACCATATTGTGTGGTTTTCTTAAGTTAAAACTTTATTTTCAAAGAAAGAGAAAGAAAAAGTAAGTTTACAGACTCTTCTGGGATTAGGCCTCATCTTACCCTTATCCACGACGGTTCCATACCCACTACCCCGAAATCCAAAGAGCTCTGAAAACAAAGTGTTTCTTTGCGTCTCATTTGGTAACAAAACTGAGTTGGCGATAGGAATAGTAATGTTTGGCCTTGGGCTGTTATCCCAGAGCATGTACAGTAAGTGTATGATACTGCCTTTCTCAGATTGCCCGAATACTGACTTTGAAAGCACATCTGGCTCGAAGGGTTTCCTGACTTGCAGGCTCTCAAGTGCAGCCTTAGAACTTGTGTGCTTATCTTATCTCGAGCTTTTCCAGGGACAGAATGCTCTGAGGGGGAAGACCTTGTCCTTTTCGGCTTTGAGCGTTCCGGGATTGCTGTCAGGGTGCCTCTGTCACAGCAGTCCTTTCTTTGTTAGTGTCTCGAATAAACCAGTGAAGGGAGGCAACTGGTCTCCTTCTCCTCCAGACTGGTCCGCCAGGGGCTTCCGTCCAGGGTCCCCAGGCATAGTAAGTGCAGCCATGCGACTGAGTTGACTGGTAACTGAAGTTATTAACATGACCACCTGTGACCTTCTTCTTCTATTTAAAATAACAAAAATCTAAATGCCCAGCATCTCAGAGCGGCGGGACGGCCCCAGGTGGAGCAGCTGGTCATACCATGCAGACCCCATCTCTCTCCCTGGGGAGAGAATGCTGGAAACTTGATAGGATTGTTGTGGTCATATGCTTCAGGTCATATAAAAATGTAGGAATACACCACATTCTCTTGCAGTTATATAGACGAGGACACAGGCAAACTGTAGCCAAATTCATTTCTTATTTTTCTTTTTCCTTTCCTTTTTTGTGGCCTATGAACTCAGACTGTTTTTTTACATTTTTAAAGGGTTGTAAACAAATAATATGCACCAGAGACCTTATGTGGTCCGCAAAGCCTAAAATGATGGGAGCAAGCCCTTTACAGAAAAAGCTGGCCAACCTTTGATATAGACCATTAATTTAAGTCCCAGCTCACTGTTCCCTGTCTTTCAGATGAATCCTTTGCTTCTCTCTCCCTCTTCTTTTTTGGTTTCAGGAGTCCATGGACTCCACGGTCCTTCTTCCTAGGGCTTACGGGGTACTTTTTGTGTCTGTGAAATGATAACTCTAAAAGGTTATTTTATTTCCTTTTGAAAATCTCCTCAGGAGGAAATTTAAATGAAGATGAGATGTAGAAGTAAGCTGAGCATAAACTTGAAGTTGAGAGTTGTTTTAATATTCAGATGTGGAGAGAACCAATTATAGAGCTTCCACAGTGCCTGTCCTGACTAGCTTTATGGAGGTATCATTACCGTGGTCCCTTTATCTTTGAAATTCCTTTGATTCACAAAATTGTGCGCGCAATCTGAATACTGAGAACTATTTCAAAAATAATGACCTGGGAAAATATTTATTGCTGTGAAAAGAAATGGCATTTGAATACATATCTAACTTACGTAATCTTGGAATATCAGTGTAATTTAGGATTTATACCGTGAGCTGTTCTGTTTTTTTTTTCCTAAATTATTTCAGTTACCTCAATATCTAGTTTTTTGTGTCTTGCCTTTTTACTCCATGAATTGATCAAGTGTGAGTAATCTCATTGACCTTGTCCTATTCTCCTGACTTCGTGTCAGGGTATGAGTGAAAATCAGTTCCAGTCTAGAGTCAGAAGCCCTGTATTCCGGCCCCAGCTGTACTTGTGTCTAGCTGTGTGCCCTCAAGCAGTCCCTTAATCTCACTAGAGTTCTGTTTGGTCATCACTAACATGGTGGTGATAATACTGTCCTAACAAACTTTTGGAGAGGGCAGATACGATGATATACGTGGAAATGATTTGAAAATTATAGAGTGATTTTCAAATGTTGGTTGGTGTTGGTGAAGCAATAATGAATTTATGAGAGTTTACCATTGATACATATGTTGATTCATTTCTTAAGGTGTTAGAAGTGATAAGGCTGGGAACCAGAAAGGAATGAGCTTGCTTTTTAATTTCCATTATTTTCATCTATTTTTAATATAGCTTAAAGAGTGAAAGGGGCATATATTCTTATGGTGCTAATTCTTAATTAAATGGTTATATCAGTTAGCAATGCTGTGTAATAATCTTTTCCAAAACGTAGTGGTCTAAAGTGAAAACTATTTGTCATTTCTCTTTAATTTAGTCTTTGTGTTAGCTGTGGGGCAAGTTCTTCCACCCTGGCCGGGCTTGGCTGGTCTGCTGAGCTTGTCCAAATTTGCTCTTGTGTCTGAAGTCAGCTGGGTGGTCCAGAATGTCTTCAGCTGAGATAACCTGGTGCTCCCCATATGTCGCCTGTAGCCATCCAGGAGGCTAGCCAAGCCTTGTTCTTTTTTTTTTTTTTTTTTTTTCTTCTTTTTCTGGCAGGAGTAGGGTTCTTTGCATCAAGTTTGATACTGTGCTCTTGACCAAAGCAATTCACACGACCGAATCTAGCATCAATATGACAAGGCACTACCAAATGTGGATACGAGGAGGTACGAAAGCTGTGGCCAGTACTGCAGTCACGTCTGCACAGTGGTCTTAGCGGTGAAGGAAAATCTTCCTGAGTGGGAACCAGAGAGCATAGCACGCGAGAGTCCTGGCGGTCCTGTGTTCTTGTGAACCTCTTACATAATTTCAGTGCTTACACACTCCTCTTCCTCATCACTGTACTAGAAACTTGGCAGCCTCACAATCTGCTTTGCAAGAAATAGCCCACGCCCAAATGCGCACCTCATGTGTTTTAAATAATACAAAGAATATTGTTTCCAAGACAACTTTGATGAAATGTCAGCTTTCTCTAGGTTCTAAACCCACATAAGAAGCATTGTTATCCTCATCCCTGCTGGGTAATTTGTATACTACAGTAGTTTGTTTGGAAACATGCCTGTTGTTCTTTAAAATATGCTTAATGCTAGATTAGAGAACAGATTTTTTTTTTCTTCTGTTTATGCAAGCTTATTTCTAAAGCATTTAAAATAAAGAGCTTGGGCATGTATGGTATTTAAAAACCCTTCACATGATGTTTTTAAAACAGATCAATTTCAGCATTAAAATGTTAGGAATTCAGCCAAGGAAAATTCAACTTGGATTGTATAGCTGTAATGATAATGTATTATAACCATCTTCTTTGAAAGTGATTGTACCGGCAGAGTTGAACCTGGTGAATTACATAATTTAAAAGTGTTTGCCAGAACACTGTTGTAAGGGTATTATTCAAGCCTTTCCTAAACAAAAGCAAAATGAAAGATGGATTTTATTATGAGGTGCTTAAATCACAAGAATAGTCGTCACAAAACATCTAAAGATAACTTATTTGAATTGAACAGAAGGTCATATGTCTGAATGTCAGTTATCACACTTAACTACTTGGCAGCATATTAGGATGTAAGGGAGCATGATTTCTGGCTTTTTGCTTCTTTGGCTTGAATTAAAAATGAGTTTGCTTATTACTTACCAAAAAGTATTTTCAAGTCCAGAGGATCTCAGAGATTGAGACTTTATTGATTTGAGCTATTGGCTTCTACGTTGTTAGGAAGTTTCTATATCAGTCAGTTATTTAGACATATCATTAATCTTTTAAAAACTTTTTTTAAAGGAAAAGGCTCATACGTTCTTAGTTCACCCTCAACCCAGTAGCCCTGTGTCTGCATCACACGAGGAGTGTTTTTATGGGTCTGTTGCATCTTGTCTGCTGCTGCCCTCATTCATTCAAGTTCTTGAGTAAGAGGATGTTTTGGAGGGCCAAGTTCATCATTTTGCAATATAAATATTGTTCCTTTGGAGAAATGCTACAGGTTGAATTCCTTAGTACTTTAAAATGCTGGAGATGAGGCAAGACTCTGAAAGAAATTAGGAGGAGGTGGGAAACCTTTAAAAAGCCAGTGCCTCTGCCTTGACACTGAGACCACGTGCATGTGGTGAGAAAGTCATCTAGACAGGATAGTTCCTGAGACATTTCAGTGACATTGCCACTGTTCCACAGGGTGGGGGCAGGGAAGTACAAAAACTGAGAGAGAAGAAGGCCGTATGAAGACGAGCAGAGATTGGAGTTATGCAGCCACAGATAGAGCAGTACTAAGGATTGCCAGCAACCACCAGAAGCTGGAGTGGCAAAGGATTCTTCCTTAGAGACTTCATTGGGAGCATGGCCCTGCTGACACCTTGACCATGACTTCTAGCCTCCCCCTCCATGAGAGAAGACATTTCAGTTGTTGGTGGTGGGTTTTTTTTTTTTTAATGTTTATTTTAGAGACAGAGAGAGACAGAGCATGAGTGAGGGAGGGGCAGAGAGAGAGGGAGATGCAGAATCCGAAAGAGGCTCCAGGCTCTGAGCTGTCAGCACAGAGCCCGATGCGGGGCTCAAACCCATGAACCGCGAGGTCATGACCTGAGCCGAAGTCCGACGCTCAGCCGACTGAGCCACCCAGGCGCCCCCATTTCTGTTGTTTTAAGCCATCCAGTTTGTGGGAATTCGTACAGCAGCCTTAGGAAACTAATGTAGCCTCCAAGAGTTAAGTTTATCTGTCAGTTTTGTCCCATCACTCACTGTAGCAACTGCTATATGATGCTTAATACAGTGAGCATCTCCACATAATAAGCCTCAGGACTGTTCTTTGTTAAATGTTGTTAAAATTTTGCTCTTCAGTGGCTAGCCAAGGACAGGCACCGTACTTAGGCTCTGGGGATATAGTATTGAAAAAGACCAGTATCCACCCTCACGGAGCTCACATTTCACTGGGGAGAGAGACATTCATTCTATGATTAATGATGAAATTGCCTCAGTGACTTTTATGTAGCCTGCCTTCTTGTTCTTTTTTTTTTTTTTTTTGTCATTGTCTAGAATCCTGATTGACCTTTAGAATGCAGCCTTAGGTGATGCGACAATCTGCGCGTCCTTGTCATCACCTCGTGAGTTTGTGTGGCGATGTACGGTTGTGCAGGAGCACAATTCATGGTGCCCGGGGTGGTCCATCCGCTTTCTCCGCAGTCCTGTGTGGTGGCCCCGTGGATGCCACGTTTCCTCTTATGTCTCCATCGCCCTTCAAAAAAGTAAAGTGGAGACTCCACAACTTTTCCTTCTCTAGAGCTTTTCTTTCCCAATACACATTTTAATGTCCTTTTCATCTTTTATATTTCTAGAATTTGTAAATTTTCACTTCATACTTGTTTCATAGACTGCTTGGCCCAGGTAGAATAGATTTGAACCCAGACCTGTCCTACCTAATGAAGCAATCCCCTTTGTCATTCTCTTGACTCCTTCTGTCCTCTTTTATTGATGATGCCTTGTTGCTCTGTATACAGGTTGGTTTCTTTTGACGCACACAGGCACCATTTCCTGGGCCTCCTGTTAAAATCAGAGGGTCGTCTTTCAGTATCTGCCCTGTTGATTTGAGCTCCTTCATCTTAGGGATTTAAGTTTCTTCCTGTATAAGGAGGTGAGGGGGAGGTTGAAGTAGACAGGTGCTTGTCAAATATTTTAATGAGGGTAAACAGACATGTGAGTTAACTGCAGATTTAGTTAGATACAGGGCAGGGCCGTCAGGAGTGTATTTGGGACAGACTCTCAAAGGGGATCTCCACGGTGCTGGACAGTGGGCCATACTTAAGATAGTAGGGGACTAGATGATGTCCCCTAAAGAGGAGCACTTACCAGCCTTGTTCGGTAGAGCCTGTTGCGGCCGTGAGCCTCACGTGGAGGAGGCCCACGGTGGACTTCACATCCCGGTGTTGCTATCCCCGCTCACTGTGTTCCACCAAAGGGCAGAAGACATGAGGTGCCATCCAGGAGTGCTTGAAAGGACCTGCTGTCTGCACGTCTTGTTTGATAGCTTGATCCCTTGTCTAGACCCACTCTCCATGGGGTCTTGATCCCTTGTGTAAACCCACTATCCACTGCTTAATTAGCATCAGCCTTCAGGTTGCATAGTTCTTCGTGTGGCTGTTCGCCTTGGGTTTCCCCATTCCTTCATCTCACAGTAATGGTAGATTTATAACTGTCCTCATAACTATGATTAAATGTCTCAATTCTTTTGCTTTATGTGGCGTTCTTGGCCACTTAATTACACTACATTAAATGGTATGTTGTTGCTGTCAGTGCAGTTGGATTGCATCGGGGATAGCATCTTTGGATATTTTGAAAAATGTTCCTATCCTACAATCGGAGCTTGTAAACCGAAGTGCTGAGCATGCATAAATGCGCTTTAAGAAATTATTTCTTTATTACTGTTTAGTTGAACTGATGGTGACACTAAACATCAAGACTTTGATGTTTTATACGGCATTCTTCCCCACTAATTAACTTCATTAGTGCAGTTAATTACTGGGGAAGAATGCCGTATAAAACATCAAAGTCTTGATGTTTAATCACAGCTTAAAAAAGAAGTTTTATACTCTTCGATTGCCAAACACATTCCAATTAGCCGAAGGAAGGTCACACATTCTGTTTTCCCTCTTGTCTTCCGGGCTTTTCCTGACTTCTGGTTGACCATTGGTTACTTGAGCCTGAGTGTTGGTCTACTAGGCAAGCTGACAGTGGCATGTGGAGGGTGAAATAACTTCCCACAAGCTAAAACCCATCATATCTGAGAGACTCGGTTTCTGCAGAAGTCAGTGAAGACTTCCTGTAACGTGCCGAGGCAGGGAAAATTACTCTCAAGGAGTAATGGGTATTTGTTTTTCTGTTGGACTAATTTTATTATCAATTTAGAGCCACTCTGTCTTCCTATATGTTACCGTTCTGAGCCACCTAACGTCTGAGAGGCACATTTCCTTAATGAGCTCAGACTGCAGAGCTGAGGAAACAGGTGTGGTTTAAAGGGATAGGATGTAAGTGGGGACCCTACAAAGTTGATTATACGAATTCTTCAGTGACCAGTAGTCAGGCAACAAGAACAACAAGAACTCCTTCTCAGGTCATTTCCCTGTGGTGTGTGTTAAATCAGTTTTTGGTGTGTGTGTGTGTGTGTGTGTGTGTGTGTGTGTGTGTGTGTGTGTGTGTTTTAAATCAAGCGGGGTTTACAATAGCATAATGTGATTCAGATTAGCAATTATTGTAATTGACCTTGGCGATGAGTATCCTTGGCTTTTACCACAGTTTACTTAATACCTGAGGATGGCCAATTATCTCATAATGCCCACTTTATTGAGATTATCGTTTTAATTATGGCACTCAAAATACATCACTTTGTCAGCATTGTAGAGTCATGCATGGGAACACCACATTCAGGCGTTCAGAAATGGGTAAAGAGCATGTCGCCTCATCTTGTGACACAGTTGTGATTGTTTTCTCTCTCCCAGCTCCAAACTATGATTTTGAAATATGTTATTTCTTACCGGTTAAATGTGGGTCATCCCAGCAAGAACAGCCACAGGGAGATAAAGTCTGGGATGCTGTTGCTGCTGCTGGGCTAATTGTGCCCTCTGAAAGGGCTGGAGGTGACTTGGTATTAATAGGTAGGTGGTTCTAGTTGATTAGGAGTACTAGTTGACAGCAGTCGCAGCACTGCTGATTATCTGAATACGCCTGAGGTCAGAGGTTCTCAAAGATAGAGCCACCCACCCGGGGGCTTGTAAAATTGGCCAGGCCCACTCCCCATTCTGACTCTTTTGCTCCAGGGCAGGGCACAGGTGAGGCTTTTTTTTTTTTTTTTTTTTTTTTGAAGATCTTTGGGCAAGTCGGTCATGAGGCCAGGGCTGAGAACCACTGCCTAGTCCTTGAATTGCCCCCCACCTGCTTGTCTCATCCTGTGACACTATCCCAGAGAAAGGGCACCTTTCTGTCCTCGCTGCTCTGTGTCTTACTCTCCTCCTCTTCCTCCTGGACTTAGCCTCGCCTTCCCCCCATGCCTGAAATCCCCTCAGCCCAGGTGTGTACCCTGGCAGCACTGTCTCCTCCTTCCAGGCAGCGCCTGGCCTAATCTCCCATAGGAGTCTCAGTGGGTAGATCTCATCCCCCAAAATGTCTCACATGCTCTTATAATCCGGTTTTCTGTTCATCACAGATACAGGTCTTCCTTCCTTCTTTCTAAGTTTCTTTGAGTAGCGATCAGCATGTATTCTGCAGCGTCTGTCTCAAATATCTAGTGTAACGCTTTGTGGAAATGTAATTCTGGTTGATTAGATCAATTATGTGTTCCCACCCCACCCCCCTTCCGTGATCAACCTGGAGGACGCCATTCACGTTTCCCCGTCGTCCCATGAGCACCTTAAGGTTAAGCGCATTTTTGTGGGATACCTGGGAAAGGACAGGAGCTCTTTGTTTCTCCAGTACAAACCTATATCACAGTGAAGATGAGTGAAGTATGTGGACAAGCTGGATTTCCATTCTGATTCTATAAATACATATATATACCTACACACACCCTGCAACATACACATACTTCTGTGTGCGACACATACACGATCGCATGAAGTGAGTCGCCGGATCATACCTCCCCATCTCTCAAATCCATCCTCTTCGCCCCTTCTCCAATGCCCCCTCCAGTCTGAGTCACCTGCATCTGCCCTGGATCACTGCCTCCCTGCTAACTGGGTTGGTAAAAGCAGGGACACAGAAGTGATGAAAGCTCAGTTTTGATGATCTGAAGCAAAATGCTGTTGTTTTAATTTTAGTGTAATTGCAAGGTTTATGTTGTGCACCTAGTATTGTTTTTATTTTTAATTACCAGGGGGTGGAGGTAAGTAAGCAAGGTGGTCTTTTCCAATTTTAAGTGCTCTGAAAAGTCTTAACTCTGGTCCCCCTCTAACATAGAACTTTCCAGAGATCTGACCGATTTTGAGAACATGTGTCATCCCCCCATTCTCCTCAGTGGCACTCAGAATTAAACAGACTTCCCCATGGCCTGCTGAGCCCCGCACAGCCCAGCCCTCCCACTGTCCAGCACCAGCCCCTCATGCTGTCCCTCCAGGGTCGGCACCCAGGCCTCCTGCCTCTCTGTCCACAGCGTTCTCCTGGCCGTCCACATGGTTGGCTCCAGCTTCTGCTCCCACTGTCAGCTGAATGTCATCTCTCTGAGAACCAGTCCCTGGCCACCCTGTCAGGACGCTGAAGGTTAGCATCCTGTTTATCTCCTTTGTAACATGTTGCCGTTGGCACTTACTAATTTTTTATTACTGTATCAATAAGTTTATTTTGATGCCCCCTACTACAACAGGGGTGCTCTGAGGGGTACTGTGTGCTCAGTCAGTGCCTTACAGCCCAGCAGAGTGCCTGGCCCACCCCACCCCATCAGTCCCGACGCCTTACTCACCTTAGGGTCATTTGTCAAACTTCGGTGAGGTTGGGGTTGCAAGCGTAGACTTTATTCTACTATCCCGGCTCAACGTCATGTCAGAAGGTGTGCTCGACGTGAATCCTACGAATGAGAGAAAAGAGCAGAACTTCCGAAGAGGGCACCAAGCCAATAGGGCAGGTAGATGCCCAAACTAGAGAATCTGCTGGCTGAAACGTTTGAATCTGGGCAAGTAGTGGGGTGGCCTTTGCCCAGAACCTGAAGAACTGCCCATTTGCCTCTGTCAAAGGCAGGCCAGTAGGAGACAGTGCGGCCACGCTCCAGGCCTCCCGTTGCCTGCTTGGGCTGCTGGCGAAGCCTTGGCCTGTGGCTTCTCGGGCAGATGCCAGAAATACGCATGAAAGAAAGGTCAGTATGCTTGCCATTTCATGTGGCTATCTCATTTCATCTTCATGACAATCTGGTAGGACAGGTATCTTTATTTTACAGGGATGAAAATTGAGGCCTCGGGGTTAGTTTGCCAGAATCACACAGCTAATAAGTTGCTGGAGCTGAGATTTGAAACCAGAGCACTCTCTGTCCAGCTTGTGATTATTCCATTCCATCCCCTTCCCTCTAGACTCGACAGCACCGAAGCACTGGTGCCGTCTTCACTTCGTGTCCCCAGTGTCTCACCACACTGCCGGTACAGTAGGAGCATTCGGTTAACGTTGTGGGATTTTACTGGCATCGCTACATGAGACTGTGCTTGCGAAGTCTTTGTTGTTCCTTAGATAGAGGAGTAAAGCCTCATGTTTTCATCTGCCAGCCGGTATTGAAAGCACTTCGACAAAATCACCCTCCGTCCCTCTGCTCTGGCTGGTTCCGTTCAGGGCTGCGGATGGCCTCTCTGACCCACTCTCCGTTCCCAGTAGAAGTCCTTGGCCATGTGTTTTCACAGACTTTCAGTGGCTCACGGTCTATGGCATGACATTTGATTAATCTAGTACTGGATGCTTTGATGTATATACAGAGTTCTAGGACATTCTGCATCTAACTTCTGTGCCCCGGGTATTTACAAACCCAAACGCTTGCAAGAGGGTAGACGGTTGACTGTGTTAGCAGAGGGCTATCCTGCCACGGGACACATGTGCTTGAGTGTATGCGTGGGTGCCTGTGGAGAGGGAGACAGGGGACACATCCATACCGTGAAAGTCACACCCACACTCTGAGTTACTTTTGTCGTCATCCAGGCAGTCAGCAGGCACTTACTGGACCGTCCGTATGTGCAGGATTCCTTTAAGCCGTATTTAGTATTAAATAGCAAAAGCCTACCACTGGGCTAGTGTGCTTGCTTTTTAATAAAATAGCGATTGATCAAATGGTGTCCACCTCATTTCTCACCGTGGTGAGTGAGAGCGTTTTCTCGCCGTCCGTTTTCAGCATGCTGCTATTACCGCACCATTTAGCTCGATGCCAAATTGCAGTTGGCTCCATTCACTTCTGTTTACTCGAGTAGTGCCGTAGTGATTAAATGTCACTGGGTACACCGAGTATACAAAAGTAATTAACCTAAAAGGACATGTTAGAATAAGGGTCAACAACCTCTTTAGCCCACGCTGCCACCAGCAAGACTAAGCGTTGACAGAGGTGTTGATGGCAGGGCAGGGACCAGGTGAGGAGTGGGAGGGAAGGAAAAGTCAAGGTCAGAGAACAGGAGCCGGGGACCAGCACCCACAGTTGTTTGCGGTGGCAAGTGGACACCTCTGAGACGTGTTCTGTAAGGCCCTTTACAGTTTCGCTCTCTGACCTATGATCGAGTGGTGGGAGGGGGTGGGATTCGACCAGCATCTCAGCGCTGGTTAGTGGAAGGAGTGTGGTTTCCTGGTTAGACCAGACTCATCTTGCTTGGCACACACTTGGTGAATCAACCTGTTTCTCCAGTGTTTTATGTATTTTGTCAGCCCTGCATCTTTAGATCTGCTTGTCAAATGAAAGCCACTGCTTGAAATCATTTCTTGGGAAAGATTGGAAATTGTATCTCCGAGTGTCTGTGTCTCTTTTGTTTTCATTCGTCAGTATACTGAAATCACTTTGTTAAGCTGATTGATACTCATGCTGTATGTTGCTTTACATGCTAAAAATTTACATAAAACTCTAGTCATCTGTGACTGAACAATCAGCCACTGTAAAGCTCTTTTTAAAAAAACAAGTATTATGTCTGTCTGCCCTATACGGGGCTGTTTCTTTCATCACCTGTGTGTGGTGACTTACTGTCCATTAAAAAAACATGAGGACTGAAGGTGGTTTTTTTCCCCCTTCCTTTTACCACATACCTCCTTGGGAGATAAACATTTCTAGGAGATCCCCAGGGATCACTATTCTCTAAATGAGCAGCCACAGAAAAACTGCTGATGCCTGCATTCTTCTTGTGGTCGGTCTGTCAGGCAGGATTCATTTAAATCCTGCCTTTTCAGTGGTCAGACTTGAATAAGATTTGTTTCTCCCTGGTCACAGGCAGGTGATGAGTACATGATGAAAGACGAAGGAGAGCCAGTTGAAAAATGTCTCCCTTGTGTAGAAGATTTATCTCTTTCAGAATAAGAAAAATTGGTGGCCTTGATAGTGTCACGTTTATGCAACAACAAATACTTCCTGTGTGTTCACCCAGAGGTCAGATCCTGCGCCCTTGCTGGTGGGGAACAACCAGGGTAAAGCTACCACCTTTGACCCTCTTTCCACCTGGCATCATTCCGCCCTCTGTCCCAGTTTTAATTTTTGTACTGCTTCCTGTTAGTAGTTTTACAGCATAATCCTGAAAATTGTCTTGTCACTGTATCACTTTCAGAATTACCACTTTTGACTTTTGAAGGCTGCCTCCTTCCTTTGGTGTGCCTACACACACCACACCTGCACTGGCGTCCCCCCGCCCCCCGGCCCCAGGCAGCTGCTCTTCTGGCTGTGACAGTCATTATACTGAGTGCTGAGAACACAAAGTAATAAGGCACAGTAGCTTTTGCCCTTTGGTAACACACAACTTCTTCTCTCCGGGTAACACGAAAATAATATGGGAACAAGCAAACGTAGGCATGCGTGTTGATACAGGAACAGATCAAGTTTTGTACTCACTGATTTGTTCAGCAGCTATTCATTGAGGCACCAAACCAGGGGGATGGTCCCTGCCTTCGTGGAACTCGAGTCAAGTACAAGGGACAAGAAAATAATAAGAAAATAATGGCTGTAGTATAAATGCTAGGATGGAAGTAAATAAGGGGCTATGATAGAGATTTCCAGGAGAGATCTCCTTGGGTAATATCACCAACAAGACCTTTCAGAGAAAGTGGCATTTAAGCTGAGACATAAAAGGTGAAAAACGCTAGCCACTTGGACTGGGGAAGAGTTCTTGGCAGAAGCCCATGCTGTGGGATGAAAGGGTATGGGATGTCCAGCTCTCTGACAAAGAGACTCTGAGCTCAGATTGGAGAAGGGAGGCAGTGGCCGGGTCAGGCCTGTTGTACTTCTGTAAAGTGCCAGATTCTTACATTAATAGGCATGATTCCCATTGTGGCTTTAGGATCTTTGAGACCTCTGTCATCCCGTATGGTAGCCACAAGCCACACGTGGCTGTTAAAGCCCTGGAAACGTGGCCAGTCCAAATCGAGACTGGCTGCAGGTGTGAAACGCGTGCCAGATTTTGAAGACCTCGTACTAAAAAAATCACATAAAATGTCTCAGTGCTGGTTTTGATATGGATTGTACGTTGAATGGTATTTGGGGATACAGCGGTTTAACTAGGTGTATGACTAAAACTAATTTTACTGTTTTCCAGTTCTTAAAAATCTGGCTACTAGAAAAGGTCTAAATACGTATGTGACTCACATGATGTTTATGTTTGTTGGGTCTGTTCTAGAGCACACACTTGAGTGTTTTAGTGAAGGACCTTACGGCCAAATTGAGTCATCACTGAAAACTGTTTTGCCATATTGAGGTGGCAGACAAAGACCTGGAGTTTCTGATTAGCCCCCTCAAAACTGTTAGGCAGCCTGCCTTTGAATTGATACACTGTTGTTTCCTTCCGTGTTCCTGCTGAACTACCCTCCGATGTTGTAGAGAATAGAGAATATTTGCATCCGTAATACATAAGGATATATAGGAGGCTCTGTGGAGTTAACACTCTTGGGAAGAAAAAAAGGTTTAGTCTTTGAAATAGATTAAAACAGTTTACTGGAAAAAATAGCAACATGAAAAGGCTTTCTTTTCCAATAAATTTTAATAGTTACTAAAATGAGGATTCTGGTCCATTAAGACATAGCTTTTGCCAAGTCTTCGAGCTGAGTCACTTCTTTTCTCGGAGCAGCTGCTCTACTTCAGCTTCTTTCAAAGCAGCTGGTAGAAGTCGCTTGATATTTGGATTCAGGAACAGAACACAGTGCAAGTGTAGGTCCAAAGTCAGTCACCTTCCCAGAAAATGTAGGAAGGAAATTTTTGCCAGTCCCCCCTTTTTGTTTTTAGGGCAGTCAGACTCACGTATCGTGTCGTAGTTGTCAGCGCGACTTGGTAACATTGATTATAAGGCAGCAGTGAATGAATGATCTAGGATGTATTTTATGGGTGCTGTCCAAAAAAAAAAAAAAAATTCCCAGAGGAAGGTGGCAGGTGCTTGTGACTGTAGTTTACAGAGCGCGTACAAGATTATAAATCTTGTCTGTTTACGAGGGAAGGGAACTCTTGACGGAGGACAGACGCGCGTAAGAATGTTAGGTCTTGTGAACTTTGAGGAGGCCCATTGGATTGAAGGGCATGCGGCGGCTCTGGGGCGATCAGCCCGGATCAGAGATGGGACTTCTGAGCAGTATCTGTGGGCTCACTTCTCCTGTCCCCTCTCATTCTCCCAGTTGCTTCCTCATGTAACCCACAGTTTGGCCCACGGGCAGACAGTGGCTGTCCGGAGAGGGAAGCTGAGGTGGCCACACAAGGACCAGGCCTGTGTCTTTGGTGTCAGAGCATCACACAGCAGCAGCAGCTCAGCTCGCCAGCTAAAGTAACTGTGTTTAATGAAATTTCTGGGGTGGAGCCAACAGCTTTATTCCAGGAAGAGGAAATAACATTCAAGAAAACCCAGGAGGACATTAAGATAATGTCCTAATTTAAAATCAATTCTATTGATACCTTATAAATTATTATAACGTTTTATCCTGACCAAGTAATACATAATGCTGAGGCCATGGAAACAAAACATGAGTGACTGAATATGGAAGTGCTGTGTATTTTACTGCATGAAGGAAAAGATATGTGGGACTTTTGTATTCTAAGTATTTTTAACTTACTGGAGGGCAAGGCGTAGGTTTCATCCATCTTTGTTTGTCCGTGCTTAGTGGGTATTCAGCAGATACTTGCCGAAAGAGTCCATGAGCACACTGACCTTGTGTGGTGGTTCCACATTAGCATAGGAGTAGAGGCCCTTCACAGGCTAGCTACTGCGTTCACAACATGCACTCTCCTTTCATCTTGGCAGCAGCCTTCCCAGCAAGGACTCCACTCAGCCTTGGTTGGCCCACTGGGAAACTGAAGCTTAGAGACGTTCATTAACTTGTCCAAGGTCACACAGCGGGCGGTACAGCCTAGTTTGGCCCACCTGCGCTGACTCTAGGACCCATTCCGTACCCACTGTGGACACTGCCTCTCTTGTTAATCTTTCCTCTTTCAGCGCCTTGTTTGATCGAATTTTGATTATCTGCCAGAGACATTTATCTTGACCCAGGTATCTCTTACCAGGAGAGAAGCAGAAAGGCAAAGACAACAATAGAACATTTTAAGGAATGTGTTGCTCTTGTCATGTTGTGGAAGGTGAAACATTTATTAAGAACAGACTCATTACTTTATATGGAGATTATACTTTAACAAGGGCAGGTCTTCAGAAAGTCCCAGTCATTTTTGAAGGTGAATTTTGATTTATGCTAATTTGAAAAAAGCAAGTTCTGTGAGGGTTATATACAGATTGTGTTTTTAATGACTTCCTTAATCAAGCAGGTTATTTTAAAAAAGTCTTACTGTAATGAGCAGTAAACTGACACCAGTGACTGGCTTAGAGCCCCACCGTATTCAGGTCTTTCACCAGCAGCATGCTATAAATTTTAAGCTAATTTACATAAATTTGCATGTGTTATGAGTCAGTATGTAAGACGTGTATATTTTAGCCAAATATTTTTTATGTTTTAATTTTTCCAAATTGAGGATTATTTTCTCCATCTCTTCTGGTTGTTTTTCTAATGGGTGGGATAATCAATATTACAATGTTGTATCCGTTTTAAAGAGCTGTATGAATGTAAATAATAAGCATTTTGTGTAATACTGTACAATAAAACCTCAGTCAGGAATGCACTGGGGTATGGTACTGTGTTTGGTAAATATGGGTGATTCAGGATACTACTTTCACTTCAGAACTTAAAGTATTTCATAACTCTGAAATGCTTTGAGGACTAGTGAACATATCGATGGCAGGGTGACTCATGATTGAAGGGCTCCTCCTGAAGGCCCTTCTGCTTAGGATGCGGGGTGGGCAGAGTCCCTGCTGATCTCCAGCAGTACCTTGGCCTTTCTGAACTCAAGAAAGTCAACAATATTCATGTCTGTTTTAGTCATCTAGGGTTTGTTTTTTGTTTTTGTTTTTGTTTTTGGCAGAGGAAATGATGCTTGAGGACTTTAGTTATGGCACCAGTGAAGGGTCAGCCAGCCTCTTGAGCCTGACTTCTCCATCCTTCCCTCCCCCAGTGCCATTAACAGACTTCCTCTGAATTGTTCCTGATCTAAACTAATTCCCATACTGAATGAACTACAGTCAGACTAACAGTATAATTAATGGTCTAAACTGGGCTGGTTTTGAGAGTAGAGGAGGCCTGGACAGCAGTTGTAAGGTAGGGGCAAAACCCCAGCCGGATTTTCATGGTACCCTCTTGTCCCATCATTATCCCCTTTATCTGATGGTTTTACTCTTTGGTACCAAGTAGATGGGGTGTTCGAAGGCTGTAGCTAATGAACAGACCATATCAAATGTGTTTGAGAGTTTTTGATCATGGTTCTTCAACCATTCCTTCTGGTTGGAATCTTGTAAGCGGGCAGGGACATACACCCACTGCACTTCGTGAATGGCAAGCAGCCTTAGCTTGATGTGCGTTTGAAATCAAATTAGAAAGTCCGACGTGGAGGTGGTATTTCTAGTCCTGCCTGCAGTATCGAACCAAAACCTTTACTTTGTTGAAAGGAGATGTGTTTTGGTTCGTAGCAGTCTATTGAAACCCTATCATTACAGACCATCTGTATATCTGTGCTGAGGGCTAGTGCTACACAGATGCCAAGAATAATCCTTATGTGAGGCTCCAAATAGAAGGTCCACACTAGCTCTGTAGTAAATAGCATGCGGTTCTCCGTCATAGTGCCGAGTTGCTGCTGCTGAGGGGCTCAGTTCTCTGTCTGGGACCTTGCCTTGTACTTCTTTACGTAGGTTCTTTCTCCTAGTCCTCAGCGCAGCCCAGTGAGGAAATGGGCGGGGTGTTCTTGTCCCAGACCACAGAGAGACAAACTGGGCAGCATCCCCAGGGCTACACAGCTATTAAGTGGAAAACTCTAGACTCAAATCCAGACAGGCAGTCTGACTCCAGACAGATGCTATTGCCTGCTAGTAAAATCTGTGCTACCTGTTATTAAAATTAGCTAATTGTAACAACACTATTTCTTGGGGTTTTGGGGGGGCGGTGGTGTGCTTTATAGAACTCTTTGTCATACATGGTCGTCTTTGAAGTGGCAGAGGAGTAAAGGTGAAGGGACGGGGCCATCCATTTCAATTGAGGGACGTGTCTGTTTTCCATCTGACTTGGTCAGTAATAACCTTAGTAAAGTCTTGGTTGGTTTTCAAACCAGGATCTATCATTTTTGTCATTTGAAGATAAAATATGATTTATAATGTTAGGAGTAACTCTTGTAAAGCTTACCTTTTGCTTCCAAAGCAATTGGGATCTCCATATCATAAGACTTAACAGATTTTTATTATTTTTTCCTCTGGTTTTTTGTTTGCCTCCTTCCTTTTCTTTCCTTAAACATCTACTTTGTTCTTTTTAATATCCCAACACAAGTGTTTTGTTTTTAAAAATACAGAGCTTTTGGGACTCCCGGGTGGCTCATTCGGTTAAGCATCCGACTTCAGCTCAGGTCATGATCTCACAGTTGATGAGTTCGAGCCCCACGTCAGGCTCTGTGCTGACAGCTTGGAGCCTGGAGCCTGCTTCAGATTCTGTGTCTTTCTCTCTGTTCCTCCCCCGCTTGTGCTCTGTCTCTCTCTCAAAAATAAGTAAAGATTTAAAAAAAAATTAAAAATACAGAGCTTTTTAGTAAGCATTCACATTTAAGGTATTTTGCCTGAGAGGTAAAAAGGCCACTTTTTCTGATTGTTATGACCCTCCTTAATGAATTTGCTGATACATTCACATGATCCAACGGTAATGAGAAAATGTTTCTGAGTTTGTAGATTTATACAGAGTCATGATGCAGCTCCAGTAAGTTTCCTGTGTAGCAAGCTAGGGGAAATCTAATGTAGGTAAGCTTGTAAAGTAGTGATAGAGATACAGAAGTACTTGGTAGTGAAAGCATGACTTTGTCTTTACAAGTATTTATTTAATTCCTCCTGTTCACATGCTCAGCAAAGATCCAAGAGGCCTTCCAGTGGCAGAACGGTGGTGTAAGATTCGTGATGGCAGTCTGTGCCAAGTCCAATTTGATTCCAGAGCAGTTATGTTATTGGAACATCGTGGATTGCTCCGGTGCCCATTGTGTAGCTTAACCTTTAAATGCTAGTGATAATTAACTACTTTATCCTTCTACCAGGAGACTCCAACATATAACTCTGTTCTGCAGTAAAATTCACAAATAAAATACTGCCCACAGAGCCAGAAACCAGCCAGTTAAAGTAAAGCTGTCTATACATGTATGTCAATAAGTAAGTATAAAGCATAAAGATAAATAAACATTACCATTTAAGTATTGATTTTTAAGAAAGCATTTCATAATTGTTTAAAAATCAATTTTTCCTTTCGGACAAAGTGGAAATGACTTTATCAGTAAAGGGTCTCAGAATCAAAAGACTCAGATTGTTGATAATCATGCACATGTAGAGTTTTTTTTCTTTCTTTTTTTTTTGTACGATATCACATGAGTCAGATGAAGGCATGTGGGAGTAGGTAGAGGAGTAGAGATGAAGGAGACACAGAACTTCCCTGCTGCTAATTCCAAGGGGCGTCACTGCTCAGCTCTCACTGCAATGAATGGTTTCTTGTGGAACCATCCAGCCTAGTGGTCTTCTGAAAGGGAATGTGTCACTTGAATTTTAGGTTAAGATTGAGGAGCACAAAAGTGATATTTGCTCATTGATGTTCAAAAACATTTCTGGGCAGCTCTCTGCTGCTCACTGTGCCGGGGGCCCCCACCCCCAAGTAACCCACAGACCGTGGTGGGAAGTAACCTTGTAAACAAATAGCCACATATTGATTGCGAGGGCTCTACTCACTGGGTGAACAAAGTGTTAAGGGAACAAAGAGGAATTGAGTGATTAATTCTGCCTGCCAGTGTCTGAGCAAGCTTTAAAAGGTGACATTAGAGCTGGTTCTTAAGAATGAGGATTTCAACAGAAAGATAGCGAGGGAAAATGGGCATTCTCATAAACCGGGAAAAAAGTACAGATACAATGAAAATGCACAGAGCACTGGGCAACACCAAGCTCGTGGCGCTGAGCTCTAAGGCCAGGGCTCTGGTTTAGGGCATGGACTGAAGGGCTTTGGAAACAGCCAGGCTCAGATATGGGATTTTTGTTTTCCCCTAAGGATAGTGGGAAACCATTTGTTGTTTTTAAGGAAGACTGAGAAGTGGTTGAATCTCTCTTTGGGGAAATACGAACCCCAGAAATGTGGAGGATAGACTGGAGACAGGGGAACTAGATATGGGGTTCTGACATTAAATATGGTAGGTAGAGGCTCACAGATGATGTTTGCAGGCATGATTTTAGTGGAGTAATGGTCATAAAAACCTAGTCATGGTGTGAAAATAAAGCAGAAGCATTGAACCGAGTCTTTACAGCTTAAGAACGAGGGTTGGAATTGAGTGGAAATACGTGAAAATGAAGCAGTCCAGTTTTAAAAATTATTTGGCTTCTAATGTTTTGTTTCAGCCTTCCGCCTTACTGAGTAGCACGTGCCATCTTTTCTGCCATTAAGCTTAAGGGTGAATGAATAGGGATAGTTACAGGGTTTGATGCCTACAATTTATTGCATTCATTGAAAACGCTGAGAGAGAATGCCAAAGGAAGGAAGGGTTTAGAGATACCCAGCCCTGTCGTTGGGAACCCACTCACTGTCCTTCTCCTCTTCCTTTGCCACCAAACCCCTATCCCCTCTCCTTCCTGCCTTTGAAGCTGGTGGTGGAGTTGCCATCAGCACAGCTGATACTGGGGCGGGGGGGGGGGGGGCGGGGAAGGAAGTTAATTGGTTTTCCTCTAACAACACACTTTGAAAGCTTAGCCACAGAAGAAAATGTGGCGTTAAGGTTCGGAGGAAGTGAAATGGAATACAGGGCCACAAGTTCTGGATATCACACTCCCTCCCCCATAGTTAATTTAAAAGCCCTTATAAATGTGTATCTTTTTTTTCTTTTTAAGTTTATGTATTTTGAGAGAGTGCGTGAGCTGGGGGACGGGCAAAGAGAGAGGGAGAGAGAGAGAGAATCCCAAGCAGGCTCCATGCTGACAGGCGCTCCAGTGTTGTGTATCTTTATAATACCATCAGACTAAGATAAAGGAGAAAAAAAAAGTACAAAGGTTAGTTTTATATGAGAAGAGTAAAAGTTATCAATGAGGAAGAGCTTTATGGAACAGTTTCCTGAATTGATTCAGATGGCAAGGCGGAGATATTCTGGTGGAGATTGTTTGCTGTTCCTAAAACTTGTTTTCTTAACTCCAAATGTTCTTTCCACCGTCCAGCCTGGGTTAGTCTAGCGCACAGAGCCCTGTGCTGGTGCCCTGATGAAGGACTTGGCTTCTCTGGCCTTTACGACCTACCCTCCACAGGTCAGCCCTGCTCCCTCTCTCACACCTCACCTTCACGTCTAGCTAGCTCCTGTTTGGTCTGTCTGGAGCTGAGTCACTAGCCAGTTTGTAAGGTTGCTTCCCGGTTCCATTGACACTTTCTTCATTTCTTCATATCTGGTTTTAGGCTGTCATACTCTCTAAATATGCCTCCCAGTAGCCACCTGGCCTCAATGGCAGACACATTCATTCTCTGTACTTTCAGTGCTTATTTTTGACGTGTGGGTCTCCTCCACCTGGGACCTCTTTGGAAGGGCAGAAATGACGGACATCACCTGAACCCATACGGGTCGCTCCCGACCGTGTTCCCAAGAGGGAGGGACTGTCTTTCTCTGTTACCTGGTCCTAATGGGGGTTCCAGGGTTTCCAGAGATTAAAAAAAAAAAAGAGAGCAGGCTTATGAAAACTGTAGGAGTCAGAAAGGAACAAAGTGAACATTTTTGCAGATGTTTTGTTTCTGTTCTTATTACTTGCCACTCTGAATCTTCCACACCCACAAGACAAGGGACGAAGCAAAATTCTGTAAATAGGACCTTAGTGTCACATGATCACCATTTTTGGGTGCTCAAATTCCCAAAGAGTACCTCTCTTCCCTTTTCTTTGAAGATTTACTAATTTTTCTCCAGGTTGAACTCTAATGTATTTAGTGTTTCTGTAATGGCTTAAGATACTGGCTTCCCATCAGCCAGCAAACTTGGTGGGGGTGGGGAGGTGGCTTGCCTTTTTCTTCTTTCCTTTTCTTCTTCTTCTTTTTTTAGTGTTTGTTTATTTATTTTGAGAAAGAGAGTGCAAGTAGGGGAGGGGCAGAGAGGGAGACAGAGAATCTCAAGCAAGCTCCTAACTGTCAGCACAGAGCCCGATGTGGGGCTCAAAGTCAGGAACTGTGAGATCATGACCTGAGCTGAAATCAAGAGTCAGATGCTTAACCAACTGAGTCACCCAGGTGCCCCATTCCTTTTTTCTTTTCTTTTTTTTTTCCCTATCCGCTTCCTTTCTCACTTTTCTAAAGATGCTTTGCCAGTGTAATCAACATCTCCTTTGGACCAGACCCCTTCTGTCTTCTGGATTTGCTGTCCCTGCCTCCTTTTTTATTCCTTGGCTCCCTCTGCCACGTCTCTACACGGTTCGTTCCTTTTATCCCTCATTCCCTTTTCCATTTCTCCTTGGTTTTCTCTCTACACCTCTGTTGCCTTCTTCCTTTCACCTCCTGCCTTCTCTCCTGTCTCCTCCTAACAGTTTTGCAAGTGTATACTAATGAAGAAGAGGAACATTAAGTCTTAAGTGACTGAAGAACTCACTGTTAAAGGGATGGTCATTTCTCAATGCTGCTTTCTTTTCTAACTCCAGAGTTCTTCAGTATCCCCATCAGCCAGTTTCCGAGGTGCCGAGAAGCACAGAAACTCCACTGACTACTCCTCTGATAGCAAAAAGCAGAAAACTGAAGAAAAGGAAATCGCAGCTCGTTATGTAGGTTCATTCACCTTTGCTTTGGGGGAGGCCAGTTTATTCCGCTTTTTATCAGCAGCTATTTTACCCTTTGACTGTTATCAACCACAATTAGAACACAAGAGAAAAAAAAAACATCTACTAGGAGAAGAAGCTAGTGATTGCATTTATAGCTGGATCTCAGTGGGCTAGCTGAAGTCCTCTGTGCGTGCAAGTCCGTGCACACGTGTCGTGAGTGAACACAGTGCTTTATCTGGAAGCTAATAGAAGACATCTTAGGTGTTCCATAATATCATTTCTATAGATGTATTTACTTCCCTCTGTATTTCAAGGTGGCTGGATTTTCTCTGGTCAACTGGAAATGTTAAGGAAAAATATAAAATCATAGAAAACCTGGTAAAATGCCTAAAATGAACTTGTGCTAAGGAATAAAGCAGGTTTTGTTGACTATAACTTGCAGAGGCTCCCAAATGTGTGTCCAGCATGGGTGAAGCTCATTTTTCTTTGGTGACTGGCCCTCCAGGGCACATAGTGAAGGGAACAAGCTGGATGGCACTGGGGCAGATGCAGGCAGTCCCCTCTCTGCCCACTGTGGAGCTGCCCTGCAAGACTGTAGGCCTCAAAACAAGGCTGCAAGCTTGAATTCTCATGTGACATCTCCCAATTTTATTATTTATTTATTTATTTAAATATAATTTATTGTCAAGTTGGCTAACATACAGCGTATACAGTGTGCTCTTGGTTTTGGAGGTAGATTCCCGTGATTCATCGCTTAGGTACAACCCCCAGTGCTCATCCCAACAAGTGCCCTCCTCCATTCCCATCACCCATTTTCCCCCTCCCCCGCAATCAACCCTCAGTTTGTTCTCTGTATTTAAGAGTCTCCTATTGTTTGCCTTCCTCTCTGTTTGTAACTGTTTTTTCCCCTTCCCTTCCCCCATGGTCTTCTGATAAGTTTCTCAAGTTCCACATGAGTGAAAACATTTGATATCTTTCTCTGACGGACTTATTTCACTCAGCATAATACTCCAGTTCCATCCACAGTGTGGAGGTTCCTTAAAAACTTAAAAGTAAAACTACCCTGTGACCCAGCAATAGCACTACTAGGAATTTATCCAGAGGATACGGGAGTGCTGATTCATAGGGGCATATGTACCCCAATGTTTATAGCAGCACTTTCAACAATAGCCAAATTATGGAAAGAGCCCAAATGTCCATCAACTGATGAATGGAGAAAGAAGATGTATATATATATACACAATGGAATACTATTTGGCAATGAGTAAGAATGAAATCCCAATTTTAAAAGAGTAGCTACTTACCCACAAAAACACTGAGAGAACAAATCACACACAACTATAGGCTGGATTTAGCCGGCCGTGCTAACTTCTGCTCTGGAGTAACAAGCAAGCCATATGCTTTAGTTTGTTGTGTGTTATTTTGTTTTTTTGTTTTTTTACCTGTGAAGCGGAATCATCATATTACCTCCCTTATAACATCACCATGAGGATTAAAGAACATAGTACGTCGTTAAGTGTTTAGCCCCGTTTGGCGCCGTTCAGTTTTGTAAGATGTGAGGAATTAGTCTGGACTCATCTAGGGTAAATCTGTCCTTTGTGCCTGGGCACTGGGGAAGGAGGTAATGCTTGTCCATTGTCAATGCAGGACAGCGACGCTGAGAAGAGCGACGACAACTTGGTGGTCGACGTTTCCAATGAGGTACGTTCAACCTCCTGCTCTCACCTGCTGTCCCAGTGACTCGTGTGCAGAGTCTGTGCCTAGTTTCTAAAGGGACCTGCTTTTTGTTTATGTGAAAAATTTATGCATTACTAGTTTTCTGTCTTAATCCTTTTTGTATTGCTATTCTTTTCCATGAAGTATCAGTGCCTTTTGCTATCACCATGAATGCACACCAGACCTCTGTGGTCAGCCTGCAGGTCTCGCAGACAGGCAGCTTGCAGATGTGTAGGGTACTGATTCTTGTTTTCAATAAGTACAGCTGACCCGGGGACAATGCAGGTGGTGGAGGGGGTGTTTAGGGGCGCCAGCCTCCCTCATATTAAAAGTCCACATATAACTTGCCTTTTTTTTTTTTTTTTTAATTTAAATATATAGCTAGCCCACAGTGTTCTATTAGTTTCAGGTGTACCACGTAGTGATTCAGCTAGTCTACACATGATGCTGCCATGTAGAACTTTGGTTCCCCCAAAACTTAGCCTGCTTTTGACCTGCAGCCTTACTGATAACATAAACAGTCGATTAACACATATTTTGTGTGTTATATGTGTTACATACTGTATTCCTACCATAAAGAAGCCGGAGGAAAAAAATGCTAAGAAAATCATAAGGAAGAGAAAATGCGTTTATAGTACTGTACTGTTATTTATCAAAAAAAAAAAAATCTGCATATAAGTGGACCCGCACAGATCTGCCCCCATGTTGTTCAAGGGGTGACTGTACTATAAATCTTGTATTTTCTTTGAGCTCAGTTCCAGGTATTTTCTTGAGCAACTTGGTGAGTCTTTTATTATCTATTACAGAACATTGTGCACTTCCCCATGCTCTCCGCTAGAGACGTCCACACCCAAGTACTCCAGCCTTGTAAATGTGCCGTCCTGCATTAATGCCCTTGATGTTCCTTTGTAGGATCCATCTTCCCCTCGAGGGAGCCCAGCACATTCCCCGAGGGAGAATGGTCTGGACAAGACGCGCCTGCTCAAGAAAGATGCCCCCATCAGTCCAGCGTCTATCGCATCCTCCAGCAGCACTCCTTCCTCCAAATCCAAAGAGCTTAGCCTTGTAAGCTGGTCTTCGTCATCTTTCTCGGCGTTGCCTCTTTCGAGATGGTTGGCTTTGATTATTTTGAAAATTTTCTATTTTTCATATTTTTCTATAGGACTCTTTATTTCTAAACATATATATATATATATATATATATATATATATATATATATACACACACATATATACATATATATATAAACATACATAGATTTTTTTTTTTCTACCGGGTATTCAAATTTAATCGACAAAAGTACTTTTGGAGCAGAATGGGTTTACTGACTTACCAGTGATAGATGTGTGTTTTATGACTCTTTTTGCAAGGATAGGGGAGGGATATGGGGAAATTGAGTGAAACGTGTCTTAGGGAAGATGAAGAAATACACTCTGGGGTTACAGGGATGGTTTTGTCACCTATGGTTTACGGTAAATTTCGTTTTTGGCTTAGATGTGATTTTGTTGCTAGCTTTGTTTGAATTACCAAGCTATATACGACTGCAATAATTTTCCCTTCCTATCTAAGAAGTAATCTGTCATTTACAAAAGTCTACCTTGACTCACACCACAAATCATGGATGCAAAAATGAAACTGCTTGCAAGTCAGGATAATCTCTCCGTACCCCCTTCTTCTGGGGCTGTGTAGTTAATTGCATTTTTTGTGTGGTATGTCTTCCTTTTTCCTCACCAGTTATTTCCTTGTAACATAACATTAAAAAAAAAAGACAAATTCAGTTTTCATCTAACCTCTGAGTTTACAGCTGAAGGAAAGAAAATTCCTCAGTGTGTCCGCAACCTAGGGGATGTGTCTGGCACAGGGCTATATTAAGTTCGTTTTTTCTGTTGTTTCCTCTTGGCCTTCTGGCCTTCTTGTATTGGCAACTCCTCTGTGCTGATCTCTGTGACAGTTCAGGCTTGGGTCTGTTTTAACGGGACCCGTTAGCCAGGAAACCTTGTGACGTGAGCAGTCCACCAGGAACCCAGCTCAACCAGCTTTAAATCAGAGCAACCAGCAAGTGGTCGGTCACAGTCAGGACATCACGATTTGTCAGCGTCTGTCTGGCTCAGACCAGTTTCCTAGAAATCATCTACTCTGCCCTAAATTCGGCTTCAGTTTACGTCCTCCTGAATGTTGGTTTTGTGAACTCGGTGAACTCTTTTTGTTTGTTGGCTTGCTCCTTTTAATTATGAAAGTGAAGGCCCAAGCTGAAGAACCTTTTCCATTTTTTTCTTCCTTCTGATTTGCCTTTTTAAATGTTTAACATCATGGTTAAAATTGTGCTCTAATTGCCACTATATTCTATTCCATCTCTTGTTAGAATGAAAAATCTACCACTCCTGTTTCAAAATCCAATACCCCTACTCCACGAACCGATGCACCCACACCAGGCAGTAACTCCACTCCCGGATTGAGGCCTGTGCCTGGAAAACCACCAGGAGTCGACCCCCTGGGTTAGTAAGAAGAAAGGTTTTCTGTATATTTATGCTTCTTGTTTTTAAAGAAGTTAAAGCAATTTAAAGAGTGCAGTACCTTCAGAGCAGTAATGACCAGCATTGTAAGGTTGTTAGAATTATTTAATCTGAACCTTGATGCCTTTTGGCTTTTGAGAATATTACAATAAGCTCATTTGAATCCTGGCTCCTTTAACGTGTGTATTAACATTTTACTAACTTACTGTTATCTGTGTTCTTGGTTTTTCTCTTCCCTCCCTCCGTTTCGGTCTGTAGCCTCAAGCCTAAGGACCCCGATGGCAGTCCCTTGTCCATACCCAACCCCGTTTGGGATCGTGCCCCACGCTGGGATGAATGGGGAGCTGACCAGCCCAGGCGCCGCCTACGCTGGGCTGCACAACATTTCTCCGCAGATGAGCGCGGCGGCCGCTGCTGCCGCCGCCGCCGCCGCCTACGGGAGATCCCCAGTGGTACGCGTGTGGCCCTTACAGAATCAGGCTCTTCCTCAGCCCATAGGATTGCCAGACAGATTTGTGAACGTGGTCTATATAAGTGGAGGTATTTGTAAGGGGACCTGTCATACTTGTAAATTAAACTACATGCAGTTCTGTCGTGAGATCCATTTTCTTTCCTAAGGTGAGGAACTGTCTTTGTTATTTTATGTTTTCTTTTAATTTTAAACCCCCAAGAGCAGAGCAAATAATAATGAATGCGGTGAACCCTTTGTTTCCATCATAAGCTTCAAAGCTTACACAAATAATTTTTTTTCATGTATGGTTCACCCCCCCCGCCCCCCCGATACATTACCACTAAAATCATAAACATCCTCTCTTCTCCCCAGTAGATGTTGCTGCATATATATTTTTAAAATCCTATTTTAAAGGCTGTGTTCTCCCAGGATTTAGGGAGGTAGCGGGTAGGCTGAGATGAGTTAATGTAACTGTGCTTGTTTTTGTTGTCTTGCCTGGGAAAATTGCAGGTTGGGTTTGACCCACACCATCACATGCGCGTGCCAGCAATACCTCCAAACCTGACCGGCATTCCGGGAGGAAAACCGTGAGTACCCCTGTGCCTCGTGCCCACTGGGCCCCGGGCCCCTGCCTGCCCTTCAGACTGAGCACTGCTAGGCAGCGTGGGGGAGTTCTTGAGGCTCACGCTTTTGCGAAGAATTTTCCATTTTCTCTTCACCCAAGGAAAGCAGTAATGAGGTGGGGTTTTGTATTTTCAATTTAAAATCTGGAGCTTCTAATATGGAAATGCAAATTACCGAAGCATCTCCAGCAGTCAGGTCTTCTCCACGTCTGTTACTGAATTCTTTTGTTGCCTTGAAAAAAAGCATCTTATGTGCAAACCTGGATGCTCACAATTTGAGCGTGTTGGGAAAAGATGTGCCAAACTTCAAAGGCTGTGAAAAGAAAGAAGTGTGGTCTTATGCTCAGTTGTGTTTGTGGAAAAGGTAGCTCGCTCATTTGGCTTCTTGTCCCGTGAGCGAGGTATTTGTAGCATCCGTATTCACAGGCCCCTTGAGTTACAAAGGCAAAACGCACACATCGGTTTTTCCGGCCTCTTGTATGTTCCACTCTCTCACCTTATCTCATTCCACGTCCTTCATTTCAGTCCAGCGTAGCTTTTTCTTACTACCTGTGCACGGTTCTCTCCGCTCTCTGGCTTCGTCTTCCCGGTACAAAGACTTTACTGTGAAATAACACTGGCTCCTTCCTTAAAATCGCAGCCTGCTTCCTCCGTCCTCTCTTTGGGAAGCATCCCCGCGGACCCTCCCCGCCTTATCAGTCACATGTGTGTATTTACTCTCACGGCTCTTTCCGCTGGCCGCCTCTCTGACGCTCCACGCCGTGCACACGCTGCTTCCCCAGGCTGCTGCTTTCTCACAGCCCTCTCCTGTCCACACGTGACCCTCCGTAGCAGCTAAGTCCCTTCTCCCAGAGGCTTTCCTCGTGGCTTGCCTGCCTCGGGGCATTTGCTCTTACTGGAAGGCCTGCAGTGCTTTTTCTGTGGCTTATGGTCTCAACTTCAAGTGTCTGCTGAAATGTCACTTATTAGAGCGTTCTGCCCTGACAGCCCTATCTAAAATAGCATCCATCGCTCCCTTACTCTCCCCATCACTGTTCTTTTCAATTGCTTGCCTTTTTTATGCTTGTCTGTAGGCATCATCTGCCTCTCCCTGCTTGAATGGAAGTTCCGTGAGAGCAGAGCAGAACGTTTTACTCTTCAGTTACGGAAGTAGCTCCAGTGCCTGAAATGGTACCTGGTTCCTAGTTGGTGCTCACAGTATATAGTTTTTAAATGAGTGAATGAATGGGGGTGCGGGGGAGAGAGAGCACAAGTGGGCCAGCCGGTCTCTTTCTTCTCTGATCTCCCGTTGCTTCTTTATTCACTCCTGTACACTCAGGCACTTAGTTTTCACCTTGTTGTTTCCCATGCGTAATTTACTTCTGTCCAGATCTGTGCTAAACTTCCCTGTTGCATCAGACACAATGCTGGCTCCATAGCCAAGTTGCTCCGTAAATATTTGACTGATTAATAAGGGAGGCAAAGCAAATTAGACTTTGAGTTCCCTGAGAATCGAAGGTATAAATACCCATTACCATAAAATTCTGTGTGCCTGCCTGTGTTCTGCAAATAGTTGTTGACTGACTTACAAGTCTTGTTGACTAAGAACTCTGATGTATTTGAAGGTGAAAATTTGGTGTATTTCAAGCAGTGACTAAATAACAAGGTCATAGGATTAATCAAATAACTCCAGTACCTATGAGTTCCATATGAACCCATGGAGATGGGAGAGGTTTTTGTAGGGAAAAGGTGTGATCCCAGGTTCAAGTACCACACAGTCACCACTTAGTTAACTAGCTGTTGCACCGGAGCTGGAGTATCACCATGGGAACAGAAGAGCTGGTTCTTCTTGGCTCAGCTGCTGCCCAGGGGCCATGGCGGGGAGACAGAGGTGTGTCAGGAGTATAGAAAGAAGATGACCGTCTTGGTTTAGGTTTGGGCCGTTGGAACCACTGTCGAGTTAGAGCTAATCTGATTGAGGAGGCACTTCGGAGCCTTAAGCTGGGCTCCTTTCCTTCCCCTCATTTTGATTCTTAGCATTGTACAATTGTTGGGATCCTTTGGGGCAGATTGATGGGTTTGAGGATGGTTGTGAAGTTTTGTTCCTGGGGGTGATAGAGCCACATCTAATGCAATTGGCAAATGACATTAGGAGTCCCAGAGAGAGCAAGGTGTGGTCAGCAGAGCGAGTTGTAGAGTGTGACAGATGAAAATTTGAATTCTTACTCTGCCAGTGGGCAACCTTGGGGATAGTTGGTTAACTTTGTGAGCTCATCTGTAAACCAGGGGTGGCACCTCCCTGACAGGCAGGGCGTAAGGATGGAATAAGATAAGATGTTGTATGTTTAGCACCGTGTTTGGTATAGGGCCGCTGTTCAGTCCGTTGCAGCATCATTTCCTGGTTAGCTTTGCCCCAGGGTATTATCAGTTTCGCAGCGGCTTCTGCAATAGAACATATTGTAGCGGGCAGAAGTGGCCCAAGATGATTAGATTGAGTAAATTAGACTCCACATCCCTGTCAGTTGGTGCCTCTTTATACAAGAGGGCGTCAAGACATGTAATTCACGTTCATTTATGCATATAGAGATAATATATTTTTATTACAGATTTTTTACCGAAGAAATGATTGTAACAATTAGGTGGCTCTTCAGATCTTAAGGTACAGAATTGTGAAACTTTGTTTTGTGCTTATTTTTCAACAGAAGCAGCTCATATTTTTGTGCTAGAGCACAAAACATAATAAATCACCTAAAGGCTTTTCCCCTACCACACACACAAAGTAAATGGCCTTTCTCCAGACAGACTTAAAACAGTCGTGTATTTCTATCCTAATTATTTTTACAGAATGAGTTGCTAGATGCTATCAAAAGTTATAATTAAATGCATGTTCCAAACTAATGAATAAAGTAGCTTTTCTCGAATAATTCACGTTGGGTCCTCTTGTCTATTCTGGCGAATTCGCAGGAGTTCCACTCAATATGTAATTAGAACGACAACATAGTTTAATTTCAACATAAGCCCAAAACGGACTTTTTCCCTCACCTGCTACTTGAAGGAGACATCTGTAAATATATACAACTATTCAGTCAAAACCATAGTACTAATTATATCATGAGGTATGGCATGTAATGTAGCCGTGACAGAAGACCTCAGGTTTATGGGTTTTAGGCTGCTCACAACTCAGAAATCTTTCCCTGTTGTTGTATTTGTTTGTTTTTATAAAAGCAGGCTTTTTCAAGATAGGAACAATGCTTGACACACAGTAAGCCACCAACAAGTATTTGTTGGTCAGCTAACGTACTAGTGGGTTCATATGCTACTTAGAACCTGATTTTCTGTCATACTTCATAAAGTTCAGTGGCCAGACCTTTTGTTGTGAATTCAAGGCCTAGTCCTGTCTTGTGAGACCTTGGAAACTTGAAGTGTTGCAAAGTATGAGAAAGATAAGTGGGCCGTTACAGAACTGGGCCTTTTAGAGAGGGTCAGGGAGGTGGGGGTGGGAAGGCCAGGGACCTTCTTTAAATATGCTGCTTTTTCCTAGAAAGGTAGAGATTCGGATTAAATAGCATCTTCAGCGCACAAGTTTTAAAAAGAGCCATTTGCAGATGCCTTGATTATTCGAAGTATATAGTTCTGTCAGAAAGTCCAAGCTGCTTCTGTTCTCCTTACAGTCTTCCTTAGCCATTCTTAGTTCTTAGTGCTTTTGCCTGCTGCGCACACATGTGCAGATGCATGTGTGTGTGTTTTGGAAGAGTGCGGGTCACCGTATTCTCTGGTGCCCTGTACCCTCTCCCTCCGGCCCTACGTTGCTACTTAATGGCCGGACATCTCGGACATCTTGAGTGTGTTACTCACACTTCAGGTTCATCCTATCACGATGCTTCCCCACACTGGGTCTTCCTCCCGAATTGCCCATCAGGACTACTGGCATTCTGGTTCTTGTTCCTAAGCTCAGAAACTCAGTTATTGGCTCCTTCCTCACATCTCATTCATTATGTCCTACAGAATTTTATATCCGCTGTTACTTTTAGTGTGGCTTCCTTAGCCTAGCCTAGCCTAGTTCAGGTCCCCCACTGCCTTGGATCTAGATTATTGGAATAATTGTCTCTTACTTCTCCTACCCATGTGTTCCTTGCTATCAAATTTATTCTGTCAGTTGCCCCAGTGATGTCCTACCTGTTCTCACTCCAAAAACCCTGTGGTGAGGGGCGCCTGGGTGACTCCATCGGGTAAGTGTCCAACTCTTGATTTTGGCTCAGGTCATGATCTCACGGTGGTTGAGAGCAAGCCCTGTGTTGGGCCCAGTGCAGAGCATGGAGCCTGCTTGGGATTTTCTCTTTTCCTCTCTCAAAATAAAAAATGAACTTCAAAAAAAAAAAAGAATTTAGTGAATTCTGTTTGTCGAGTTGTCAGGCTGGCATTCTAGGCCCTCCCCTTTATAGCGTTAGGTGTCGATACATTGAGTTTCTATACATATAGATACATATCAATATATATACATGTATGTACACATTTGATCAGACTGTACTCGGGCCAGCTCCCTCAACCACTCCGCTATGTAATCATTATTAAATAAATGAATCCTTGGATTAAAACCAGTCCAGGAATTTCCATCATTGTACCTTATCCTTTTAGAGCCCTTGCTCTCTGCTATTTCCACCCCCTGGAATTGTTTTTCTGTCTTCCTCCCTCTTTGGTGAGATCCTTCCATTCCACAAAACCCATCTCTACTACCGTGTCACTGTTGAAATGTCAGCTTTGTCTTTTCTTTTTGAACCACCACAAAACCTCGTATTTCTTATCTTCCGCCTGGTATTGTGGTCACTTCTATGCTTTTCTCATCATACTTCCTAGATTAGAAGCCCCTAGTGGGCAAGACCAGTGCCTTCCCTGATTTTGTATTCTTAGCATGATGTCTGTATCCAAGCATGTGGCTAAAAGGTCCTTACTGATGAAATTAATGAGACAGAGAAAGAATAGTGCTTCAAGCCTGGGTTTCTCTGAGTTTTAGAAAGATTGGCTTTCAGTACATATTTCAGTACACTTTGCTAGCTACACATCAAAGAGTTTGCTGAAATCTGATAAGTGTGTACTAGAGTTTTATCATTTCCAGTCTTGAGTATCTTACGTGTGCTAACAGCAAACAGAGGACCACATTATATCCTTAACACAAGTAGGTTCTTGAAATTCTTATTAAAGGATCTCCAGGAACATAGTAGGTGCTCACAGAGTGGTCGCGGTTGAGTTGAAGAATGTCCTATCAAAAACCTCAAAAGAAGTTGTGTGCCTAGTTTCTTAACTATTTTAATTCTCAAAGCTCTTTAAAAACCATTTAGTGATACTAGAGAGGAGAGAAGGGATGGCTTTTCAAGTAAATTATCATTAAGAATGTATAACACCATCTAAACTTGGAATAACCTTCCCCTGCCTTCTTTTAAGATTTAGTCTTCATGACCTCTTTAATTGCTAAATCAATTAGCCTTTTCCTCCTTCGTCATCCCTCAGAATCTCAGCCTTTCTCTCCAAGTATTGCTGCCTTTCCCTCCTTGCCTGATTGACACCTAGCTCTCTCCCAAGGGGAGCCTCTCTGAGGGGATGCCCCTTCATTTGTTTCATATCCCAAAATCCTCAGGGCCAGTGGTGGGGTAATAAAGGCTGTCATCACCCCGCACCCCTTGCAAACTCCTTTACCTTTTTGGGAAAACTCTAACCCTTTCAGGCTTGTGCCATTGGATTGTACCCTCCCCCCCTTCCACCTTGTTGGAGGATTTTCCCAGTTTATTAAAGACTGGACCCTTGGCTTAGGGTCTTCCTCCACTCGGAACCTGCCATCATCCCAGGCGACTCTGGTGTTCACAAGGTCAACCCCCAGTAACCTCGTCTCGTGGCTTGGACCATGTCCCGTCTAGCTTCTCCCTTTGAGTTCAGTTACCTACTTATAGGGTCACAAGGAAGATGTCGTCCCTGCCCCTCCCTGTGTCATCTCCGGAGTCCCAGTGTCCCATCCAGCACACCCTTCTCTACCTCCACCTGGCCAGAGGGATCTTTTGCGTTGCAGATCTGTTCCCAGCTGTCTCACTGTCTCCCAAACCCTAGCCACTGGCTTGTCCCTTAGATCACTGCACAGAACTCCTGTCTGGTTTCCCTTTTTCTATTGTGCCCCCTGCAATCCGCTCCTCACCCAGCAGCCAGAACGGCACTTGAAAACATTAACTGAATCCTGTCACTCCTGCCCCTGAGTCTCCTGTGACTTCCCCTTCTGCCCAGAATAACACCCACACTCCTCTTCACAGCCTGCCAGGCCCTTTTTAACGCTGCCCTCCCGTCTCCAGCCTGCCCCTCTCCACTGAGTACATGCGAGCATTCCCACTTGGTTCTGCTTCAGGGACTGTGTCTTGTTCCTCTTCCTGGCACGTCCCCCCCTCAGTGTGTGCAGGGCCTGTGTCCTTCCTTCATGTCTGTGCTCGCACGCTGCCCCAGACCTGTGCAGCTCGTGTGTGTGTGTGTGTGTGTGTGTGTGTGTGTGTGTGTGTGTGTGTCGGCATCTGATGGACTCTGAGGTTACTGATTTATCTCCTTATATATGATGTCTGCTTTCCATTCTAGATGCGGGCCTGGAGGATAGGGACTTGGTCTACTTTATTCACCTCTGATTCCCCAGCACCTGATAGCACCTGGTTCATACTAGACACTTAATTAATAGTTTCCGAGTAGATAATAAGCATTCGGTCTCACTCTGGCCTTCACGTTTGTCACACACCTCCTCACACCGTCTTCTTTACACCATTTCCTCACTCTGTCAGATTGTCACGGTACCATGCACTTCCACTGTTCATAGCATTGACCATCTAACATTTTAATACTTCTTTATGTGAATATCTCATTAACGAACCTGCCCCTCTGCCTACCTGCCACCCACTCTCCACAGCCTGTAACCTCAGGAGAACCGGGGATATGGCTTTTTTCTTTCTGTTGTAACCCCAGTCCGGCCAGCATGGTGCTTGGTGTGCTGGGGTACACAAGAAGTACGCGTTGAGGGGCCCCTGGGTGTCTCGGTTGGTTAAGCATCCAACTCTTGGTCTCAGCTTAGGTCATGATCTCGTGGTTCCTGAGTTTGAGCCCCATGTCAGGCTCCGTGCTGACGGTACAGAGCCTGCTTGGAATTTTGTCTCTCTCAAAATAAAGAAACTTAAAAAGTCCATGTTGAATGGTTGAATCTCTTTGATTGACCATCCTCTCCTCCCCGACCTTGATCATTTCTCTCAGTTATCCACGTCTCTGACTGCTCTTGCTGGTCAAGGTTCTGTAGACGGAAGCATTCCCTTAGATCCCGCATGTAGTCTGTTGACTGCGTAATCTGCCGCAAGATTATTGTTTCTGTTCCCTTAGCTTCAACTGTCACTTTTAGTCGATAAGCACGCACAGGGGCGCCCGGGTGGCTCAGTTGGCTAAGCGTCTGACTTCATCTCAGGTCATGGGCTCACAGTTCGTGGGTTCAAGCCCTACTTAGAGCTCTGGGCTGACAGTTCAGAGCCTGGAGCCTGCTTCAGATTGTGTCTCCCTCCGTCTCTGCTCCTGCCCTGCTTGCGCTCTGTCTCTCTCTCTCAAAAATAAACACTAAAAAAAAAACTTAACGCGTTGTCCTTCTAACCTAACCTCTCCCCTGAATCACATTACTTGACTTCCTTCTGAGTTGTTAGGGTTCCGGACTGCCCTCACGTTAGACAAAACCAAACCATTTTCCTCCCTGCGTGCATACCTTTCAGTCATGATTCCCTGACACTTGACTGATGTATCGTGGGCTACCTAAGTCATCTGGGTTCCAAGCTTTAGAGCCCTCCTCAGTACTGCTCTCTCGGGTTGCACATCCTATGTATCTCCCAAGTCCTTTTGATTTGACAAGGCAATGTCTTCTGTCTCTTGTCTTCCTAGTTTCCTGCTTCCTTCCCCCTCAGCAATCTGACCTACTACTTTTCTTCTACAACCCAGTCCTGTGCCTTTCTTTGTTGTTTACAGAGAAAGAAAAAGCCCTCCACTACCTGGCACCACATCTTCCATGGCCACATGTTCGCATCATCCTTTCTGAGGACACTCAGGGCCCCTTAGTAATGGGCTGCATTTTGATGAATTTAGGTGACTAGCCTGTAGATTTTTGCATTGAGGAACCATAAACTGGCTTGATTCTAAAACTTCCCTGATCGATCCAAGTTCCAATCCTTTGTGTACCCACAGACGCTTTCCCTGGGTACATCTTTTGTTAACTTCTTTCTATAAACAGAGCGCATTCCAAAGCCTCACGCCAAAGTAGAATGACATAATTTCCAAAATGAGCTATCGCCTGTGGTAGAGGATGGGTCCAGCCCTCTCCCCCCAGCCCCTGCTTCACAGTAGCCTCACTGAGGCACCCTTCCTAACCTCTGCACCCTAAAAACAGGGGTGTGTTGAGGGAGATGTTCTAACTTAAGTTGCATTTTGGAACCAAATGCTTTCCCATATAGAGCTTTTCCTGGAAATGAACTAGAAAGGGAGCTGCCGATAGGTGCTCACAAGGTCGGCCTCTGTGGTGGTCACACAGGGTGCCTTTTCAGGTTCCAGCTCCCTTGGGAATTACTTGAATTAGTGATGGTCAAGTCTGTGGTTTGTGTGTAGGGCACATCGGTCATTTCACAACGTAGGCCTAGATGCTCTTAACTCCTTAAAGCTTGATAACTTGGGCTTATTGATCCCCATTAGTAAACCACTTGATCGAATTGAGAGACAGGCAGAATCTTCTCACAGGCTTCTGAATGACCCATAGCAGAAAGCAGTGCAGGTTTGCTGAGCACCCTGAAGGAGTAGGTGTTATGCTAGACGTTGGCTGTCCTGTTTAATTCTCCAGGAAGTGTGGGTAGCATGCTCCCCCTTTTGAAGTTTAAAACTGAGGTTCAGAAAGGCTAAGTAACTACTTAGGTCACACAGCAGCTAGTGAAGGGTCGGCCTGAGAATTTGATCATAGAGCTAGCTCTGTGACTCTGAAAATGATGTTCTTTCTACTATAGTAGGTAAATTTGATTTCTTTGCAAATCACAAGTAGCACCACAAATGTTTTATTTTTCATCTCGTTACGCCGATCAGTTAAGTAACATTTTTTGCATTCCCCTCTTCCTATTTTTTTCTCCTCCCCACTACCATAGAGCATACTCCTTCCACGTCACCGCGGACGGTCAGATGCAGCCCGTCCCTTTCCCCCCCGATGCCCTCATCGGACCCGGCATCCCCCGCCACGCGCGCCAGATCAACACCCTGAACCACGGGGAGGTGGTGTGCGCGGTGACCATCAGCAACCCCACGAGACACGTGTACACGGGCGGGAAGGGCTGCGTCAAGGTCTGGGACATCAGCCACCCCGGCAACAAGAGCCCCGTGTCTCAGCTCGACTGTCTGGTGAGCGAACTTGATGCAGAAATAGGATGGGACAGTGAGAGACTTGGGTGTACAAGCAGCACACGGAGTTGATCTCAAGTGGGTAGTTGTCCTCACCGCTTGGTGGCCTTTCGCGTGGAGGTTCAGAGTGCTGCTGAGGAGGCATCTTTCAGTTCCCTGGGGCAGAGTCAGCAGGTCTTGGTGGCACGTGCCCCAGGGCAGCTTCCATTCACCCGGCCCAGTGCACGGGCACCGACCCGCCACCTGCTTTCCTGTCTGGTAAGGGAGGTGAGGAAAAGTCGAAGCCCAGGAGGGTTTCTGTGAGCATGCTCCTGGCTCTCTCAGTCTGTCACATTGTGAGACGAGACTAGAGTACCCCCTTAGCTGTCTCCTGGGCACCTGTCCCTGTGTTGTGTTTGAAACCTCACTTGGACGTTCTTCCTTAGACCGGCGGTAGCGCTCTCGCCGCAGCAGTGTTGGGTCCGCCTCACATGCCTGACGCACACAGCATTCCCAGAGCCTAACTAGCTGGAAGGGGCCTTTTTTTTCCTGTCCCTTAACAGTCCTTGATGGGGTCTTGCCCCCGGTTGATGATGCTTGATCAGCCCCGGCCGCCCGTCAGCCAGCTAACGCAGGCCGGAAGGGAGGAGACTCCACATCTCTGACCCCTGACCCTCTGGCGGTGGCAGGAGGACCTTTCACTGGCCAGGTCGAGTGTACCAGGGGACCCAGGTTCCCAGATGTGGCTGCTCCAGGATTGTGAGGGCCCCGCGTTGTGTGCACGTGTCTTTGTGTGCAAATGACTGAGGCAGCTGGGTGATTTGGTGGTGGTGGGAGTTGGGTCTAGATCTTTGCATTTTCATGCTAATTAAGATTAAATATCTCAGCACTAAATTTGTAGATCAAGTTTAAGTACTTCCCTAATTTCATGTAATTTTCTAGCATTAATCCACTTTATCATTGTCATAAGTAAAAATGGCTCATTAAAACCAGGAGGGAACACAATACTTTTATGGATTTCTGCTCTCATGTTAATGCTGTTTTCCTTTCCTCATGAGTGATCTCTTGATGGTTTTTGTCTCTACAGAACAGGGATAACTACATCCGTTCCTGCCGATTGCTCCCTGACGGTCGCACCCTCATCGTGGGAGGGGAAGCCAGCACTCTGTCCATCTGGGACCTGGCGGCTCCGACCCCGCGCATCAAGGCGGAGCTGACGTCCTCGGCCCCTGCGTGCTACGCCCTGGCCATCAGCCCCGACTCCAAGGTCTGCTTCTCGTGCTGCAGTGACGGCAACATCGCGGTCTGGGACCTGCACAACCAGACGCTGGTGAGGTGAGTCGGCAAGATCCCTCACCAGGGCACGAGGGGAGCCGATTTTACCACTCTGGGCCAAAGAGCTGTGTGCGTCTAAAAAGATGAAATAACAATTATCGTACTAAAAAGTGTTAGGAACAGGCCTCTTTTAAGATGCTGGAAACAAATTAGTAATGTAGAATCTTATTTTCTATACTTCTGATCTTAAAAAATGAGGGCTTGTTTTCTTTCTTTGCTTTTTTTGGATGTCATCCTGAGCATCACCAAGTTGGGTTTTTAAAAAATGAGGTCATTTTTACATAATTAATGTACATAATGTTCCCATGACCTCACGAGCTCGTTAGACATCTGTAATTTGCCATCTGTGCTCGCTAACCAGCCATTATTGTGGATAGACACTCACTGAGAAGATTCACAGCACATGGCACTGTCCTTTGTGCCACGTGTAGCCCACACATTCATTCGTTCAGCAGATAACCATCGAACACCTACCATGGGCCCAGGCTTTGTGCTACTTGCTCTGAAATGGTCTAGATTATCTGTAGTCCCACGTTTGAGGATGGATAGATGCACTGAGATGTCTGTTTTAAGAAGTGAAATTGTACAGGGTTGGCGTTGATAGGTAAAGCCCTGAAATGAGTCTCCAGATGTCAGCACCCACAAGAGCAGGAAGCAAGAGGTGTGATCCGCCGAAGGGTGTGAGAGGATTGTAACCAAGCCTAGCTGTGAGTTCGAGGGAGTGTGTCAGGAGAAGAGGCCTCCACTGTCCATCCGTCAGATATTTTGCAGGACTGAGCTCTAAGTATGATTCCAAAAACAAAGTAGTCGTCATTTGTTTCATCTTGAGTAAGGCTCTTACAAGAAATTGCTTCTAATCTCTCCTTCCCCCAGTGTCTTTTGTACATTCCACCAGCTCCTGGGGCAGCTGAACCACACTGCGTTTCTTTCCATGTGCCTTATCTGAGAGCATGGCCGTTTTTTCTTACGTAGCCTCGTACAGTTGCATTGTTGTGCCCTGGCAAAATTCGCTCTGCTGCTCCCTTGCCCTCCTCATAGCTTTTGTAGAAGGGAAGATGTTCCTGACTTCTTAAATTCTTTCCTTCAGGGGTGCCTGGGTGGCTCAGTCGGTTAAGCGTCCACCTTCAGCTCAGGTCACGATCTCACGGTTTGTGAGTTCGAGCCCCCCGTTGGGCTCCATGCTGACAGCTCAGAGCCTGGAGCCTGCTTCGGGTTCTGTGTCTCCCTATCTATCTCTCTGCCCCTACCCCTGCTCATGCTCTGTCTCTTTCTCTCTCAAAAATAAATAAATGTTAAAAAAATTTTTTTTAATTCTTTCCTTCATATCACAGTGATATAATAGGTCTTAAAGTATTTTTGGTTAGTGCATGTACATGTAGCTCTGTGTTTTCTTTTGTTTACTTCTGTTGGAGATTTTTTTTCCCATTGGTTATATTAATCGTTTTTTGGTATGAAGAGTACTTCCTAAGTATTCAGAAATAAAAAGTGCAGGAAATACAACATCTTAACTAAACTTCAGTCTATGTATATGCTTTATTATTACTTTGAATAATTAGAAAATACAGTAAATCCAAATGAAATCTATAAGACTGGCAATGATACTGATCCCTGAGGAATTCTAAATTTTTTCATTGAAGTATAATTAACATTCAGTGTTATATTAGTTTCAATATGCAAAATAATGATTCACCAGTTACTAAGTGCTTATCATGTAAGTGTAGTCTTACTCATCTTTGCTTATCTGTCCCCTCTCCCACCTCCCCTCTGGCAACCACCAGTTTGTTTTCTAGGAGTCTGGTATTTGTTCATCCTTTTTTTTTTTTCTTTGTTCATTCATTTGTTTCTCAAATTCTACATATGAGTGAAATCATATGGTGTTTATCTTTCTTTGACTTATTTCCCTTAGCATTATACTCTAGCTCTATCCATGCTGTTGCAAATGGTAAGGACTTTTTTATGGCTGAGTAATACTCCACTGTGTATCTATACCACGTCATATCCATTTATCAGTGGACACTTGAGCTGCTTCCGTATCTTGGCTATTACAAATAATGCTGCAATCAACATAGGGGTGCATACATCTTTTTGAATTGGTGTTTCCTTGGGTAAATACCAGTAGTAGTAGAAGTACTGAATCATATGCTGTTTCTACTTCTGATTTTTCGAGGAAGCTCCATACTGTTTTCCACAGTGGCTACACTGACAAACTCCTGAGTTGAGTTCACCTAAAAACTAACTTTTCAAACTCTGAGTTGAGTTCACCTAAAAACTAACTTTTCAGGGGTTTTCACTCCATTTTGACATTTTCAGGCAATTCCAGGGCCACACAGATGGGGCCAGCTGTATTGACATTTCTAATGATGGCACCAAGCTCTGGACGGGCGGCCTGGACAACACGGTCAGGTCCTGGGACCTGCGCGAAGGGCGGCAGCTACAGCAGCATGACTTCACCTCACAGGTCTGGTCTTGTGCCCGTGACCTTTTAGACGCCATGGTCTTGTGAAATATAGGACGTGCTTAAGGTTTAAGTCATTTACCAGGTGATGAAGTCATTTTTGACTCTAGGTTAGATAACTGAAAATTTCATTGTTTTCTGTCAAAATACCATGGTGTATATTTTATTAAAGGATTAATATATTGGATTTTACATAAATGGCTAATAAATTCTGTTGTGGAGTTGTATTGCATTACCTTAGGATTTGGCTGTGATTTCTTCCCATACAATTCAAATTATCTTGACGTCTTCCATAATTGGAGTAGTATCTATCCCCAGAAGAAACAGTACCTCCCGGTTAAAGGAGGTGCTCTTCCCTAGTCACCGTCACTATCACCTGTTTTAATTCTAGATCTTTTCTCTCGGCTACTGCCCAACTGGAGAGTGGCTCGCAGTGGGGATGGAGAACAGTAACGTGGAAGTGCTACATGTCACCAAGCCAGACAAATACCAGCTACATCTCCATGAGAGCTGTGTGCTGTCGCTCAAGTTTGCCCATTGTGGTGAGTAGTCCCCTCCTGTCGGCCAGAATCCCTCCTTCTGCCCTCCTGCTGATGCATTTTACTCCACCCCTTTAGTTTATTAACGTGTCCCTCTTCAAAATTACATTACTTTCTTATACATACTTGCTATGTCTCTAACGCTGTGTACTAATCCACTTTACCCTTCTTGTAAGTATAAATAACTCACTAAATCTAGGAGAGTGAGCTTTATTTTTCCCGTGAAAAGAAACTTTTGTTGCAAATGAGATGGGTTTTCTGTGAATGGTTGGGTGCTCTATATAAAGCACATCTCCGGTATCTGATGACATCACACGAACAAAACCCCTCTTTCTGTAGGCAAATGGTTTGTAAGCACTGGAAAGGACAACCTTCTGAATGCCTGGAGAACACCTTATGGAGCCAGTATATTCCAGGTAACATTAACTTGTTTAGCTACCACTTCTGTGTGCTCGCTGCATGGCAGTGGTTCACCCAAGCTCGCTCTGTGCGTTCCGTCAGGTTAATAAGGCCCCTCAGTGTTCTAAGAGGCAGGTGTTGTGATTCACCTGTCGTACAGACCAGAATACTCTGCGTGAGGGAGGCTAGTGTCCTAGCCAGAAGCCGTGGATGGCGGGGATAGTCTCCAGTTCTCTGTGAGCCCAGAGCTGAGACACCGTTCCTGATTCGCTAACTCTTCACACCTCAGTCCCGTTTATACACGAAGAGTAGAGGTTTTACGTCTTCTGTGATTTTCATGTGGGGGTTATATCTTTAAAATGCTTACATTTAAAAAGTTTGAGCGTATTGCTTGAATACTTCTATTAGTATTGTTATTTCTTTGGGCTTTTTTCCCCAAAGAAGAGTGTTCCGGAAAAGTTTAGTAAATCTTACTAATTTCATAAATGTGTATTCTTATTGAATCAGTGGTCCTTGGTGTAGAGTGTGAAATTATTTATAGGAGGACCAAATGATAGACATGGTACCCCGTGTGCTCACACACAGTCTCGCTGCTCTCTGGCTGTTACGTGTGAATCTCATAGACAAGTTAAAGAAGACCACCTTTTTTTAACCTGTACTTCGAATTTTTTTTTTTTTTTTTTTTTTTTTTTTTTTAGGAATAGAAACAGATTTGCAGTTTTCTCGAACGAGTAGTATTAAGTCATCATAGAGTAGATCAATGCAGTTGAATCCAAAAATATATATATTGAGTGAAAATACTGTGCAAGATAATCAACAGGACAAAAACAGCTAGTTCTTGCTGCCATGAAGTTTATAATTTAATACAATGTTTTTTTTGTATTATGGGTTAAACCCTTTCTGGTGGTCCCAACCAGGACTTAAATATATGTACATGTACGTGTATATGTATGTGTGTGTATATGTGTATGTGTGTATCTATAAAATCTTAGAGTGGATCTTTTTTTTTTTTTTTTTAACGTTTATTTATTTTTGAGACAGAGAGAGACAGCATGAACGGGGGAGGGTCAGAGAGAGAGAGGGAGACACAGAATCTGAAACAGGCGCCAGGCTCTGAGCTGTCAGCACAGACCCGACGCGGGGCTTGAACTCATGAACCGCAAGATCATGACCTGAGCCGAAGTCGGACACTTAACCGACTGAGCCGCCCAGGTGCCTGGATCTTTTACAAGTGTGTGAATATCTTATGTGTATAATGGGTTGTGAAGTAAAACGGATTTATTACAGATTACAGTCCAAAAAGTTTGAGAAACACTGATAATGGGTTTAGCATCTGCATGTCAGATTTTGTGTGTGTGTGTGTGTGTGTGTGTGTGTGTGTGTGTGTGTGTGTTCAGAGTTCCAGTTAAAATCCTGTGAAGTTTAGGGGCGCCTGGGTGGCTCAGTCGGTTCGGCATCTGACTCTTGATTTCAGCTCAGGTCATGATCTCACAGTTCGTGAGATTGAGCCCCTTGTTGGGCTCCACACTGACAGCACAGAGCCTGCTTGGGATTCTCCCTCTCCATCCCTTCTTTATCTGCCCCTTCTCACCTCCCCCACATGCTCGCTCGCTCTCTCTCTCTCAAATAAACTTAAAAAAAATAAAATCTTGTGGGGTTTTGTTTAGCACAGTTCAGTTCAAGGTTGACATTGAACTCCTTGAAGGTAGTGTAGTTGAAGACAGTATCCAGAACTCTTAAGTATGTACAGTTGGCATTCTTTTTTCACACAGGAGACAATGAGACTTTTATTACAAATATTTTTACGTTCCCGATGTCAAAAGATGTGGTGCTTTTGATGCCATTTTCCACTTGAACTCTGAGGCAACCCTCTGAGGTGGCGGGCAGGCAAGATGTCTTTACCTGCTTGTCAGGGAAGGAGGCTCAGACGGGTCGAGTGACTTGTCCGGTGTTCCACAGCTCGACCTGAGTCCAAGCCGACTGACTGAGGTTGAGGGTTTTCCACCCTTGACCGTGTGGAGCACAGGATCGGGAACCGGGCGTGGCTTCTTCGGCTCCGCCGCGCGTACACCCGGCCTGCCTGCTGCCCCATGGCCCCAGTGCAGGAGCCCGTAGCCTAGCACGGGGTGGCGTCCCGAGAAGTGCCCCTGGCCCCGCCATTTAAGGAGGTGCCCGGCCCGTCTTTCCTGCCTTGGCGCTCCCGTCAGGACAGCGGGACGTGTCACACTCTCCTGCCGTGTGTTTTCTAGTCCTGCCTCGTGGGTTTGTCCTTCAGTACCTAACCGTTGTGTCTGTTTCCTTCCTAGTCCAAAGAATCCTCATCGGTGCTTAGCTGTGACATCTCTGTGGATGACAAATACATTGTCACTGGCTCTGGGGACAAGAAGGCCACGGTTTATGAAGTTATTTATTAAGGACAAATCTTCATGCGAACTGGACCCCTTTTCCCTGTAGCACTTTGTTCTGTCCTCCTCTTCCCCTGCATCTAAAACCAAGGATTCCACACGCTGGCTGCAGCTGTGGGGTTTGATCCCACCTCTTACCCCCACTTCCTCCTCGCTGTTGAATTGTGAATACCCGTTAAGAACCTGTGATACCAAATCTTCAGCTCTCTACTCGGAAGAACATGGAAGAACCATACTTAACCGTGACGGAATCTTGAATTATGTATTATATCTGTAATATATTTATTTTGTTTAAAGAAGGCTTTCTAACTTTGACTGAATAAAGCTGTCTGCTCCTGCATTGATAATGAAGATGCGTTGTATTTGATACCCCTCCCCTCCTTTTTTTGGCAAAGGAGGGGAAAGGAAGGTTTAAAATAATTGATTAAAAATGTCACTAAATGTAGACTAAGGACTGTATAGAGACGTGAAATGTATAATTACATATGGAAGCAATATGTTGCTGTGTTGTTAGATTTTTGTTTTTGTTTTTGTTTTCTACTTTAAATGTTTGGAAATTTGAACGATTAGAACCTGACAGGCCACGTCGTATTCATTTGAGTCTATTTGGACAACTTTAACAAATATATCTATAGCTTTAGATTCTATTTGATAAAAGTAATTGGACTTCTCCTTTTTCTTTTTTGACTCGTTGACAAGTGTCTTTGTAATAAGTTTTTAATTCCTTTTTTTATTGTATTATAGACAGATGAACAAATTAAATCTGGCCTAAAGAGAGAACTTAATCCCTTCCGGATATTTTTGCCACGTTTCTTTGCAAAGGGAGATGTATACCTTTGGGCGATTTTGTCATTAACGAGAAATTATGGGCTATTTTTTGGCATGTTCTTCGGGAACTGCACAGACTCAGGGGAGGATTCCTCCTGCTGTGCAAGGCAAGTCTTTTACAAAACGAGGACAGCAGAGGAGATTTGCAAGGACCTCCCTCTGAAAACCAGAAAGAATGGACTCTCACCTGGGAGGAGGACTTGCTTTCTTTACCTCCGGTTCTTTCCCTGTCTTAGTTGGATGTCCCCGAAATGGACGCGGGCTGTGCCATTGTGCCAGAAACATTGTGTTATCTTTTATGTTGTTGTTGTTGCTGTTCAACTATGATATGTGACTCCTTTTTTTTTTTTTATTATTATTTTTTGTTTGAATGCTTTAAAAATCTTTTAAGTCTGTGGATCTGCTGATGTACAGTGCCTTTGCTGCTATGGATCAAAATCAAGAGAACTGTGTAGATAAACTTTATTGTACAAGTAGAAAATTACTTAATTTCATACTAGAAATGGATGGATGCTGCAAGTTGAAATGGACTGTCCATTGACGTTCCTAATGTGGTAGCAGAAAAAAAAAATGGTGTCTTAAGTGCTTAGTGTTTGATGTCATTAACAGTTTCGTAAAACTCTACAGTGTAGAAAGATTTTGATACTAAACTGTGCATTGTACATAGTTCTAATGCATCGTATTGACCACCAGTACTTCTATAACGGTAGATTGTTTGTGCATTCAGACTTTTAAGCATTAAACATAAAATAACTTCTAGGACGCTTATTTCTAATTCTTTGTTTTGCTGACTTTGGTTTGTTTTTTGTCTGTGACTTTGCCACTCCTATATGCTAAAAATTACTAGTTTGATTCAAGGGAGACTGGGGTCGCGTGGGCTTTATTGTTACCGCCGTCTTAGTTCTGTTTTTATTTTCACTTGACAAGAACGGGAGGGGAGAGCAGATGGACGTTAGCGAGGACGTGTTGCTACCAAACAATTATTGAGTGTCTCCTTGGTTTGTACAAATACGGTCTCTCGAAACGTTGTCAGTGTTACTCGAATGCTTTAGAGCTGCGCTGTTCGGTGTGGTTCCACTAGCCGTTTGTGGCTAAATTTTACTCCATTGAAGTCAATTGGGGGGGGGGGTAGTAAGTTTGTTAGTCACACTAACTGCATTTGAAGGATCCAGTAGCTGCACGTGGCTAACGGCTACCATATTGGACTGTTCGATTTAGCCCCCACATACCATGTCTAGCCACTTGGGTTTGGGAAACATTTCTAGTGTAACACACGGGAGTCGTTGAAAGCATGAGGCCCTACGGGCTGCCGCTAGTGGGGCATGTGAACATTGGACATGAGGAGGGGCTTAGAGAATTCTAAATTCCTGAGGCTCAAAAACCTGGCATTTTAGGGATCCGCTGGGTAGAAGGAAGGCTGGGGTTGGAGGCCCCACCGTGGACTGGAGGGGGCTCAGTGATCAGCTGTGACCCAGACGGACTCTTCAGGTGCCAGATTTCAGCAGTGTTCCCCCACGCGGTTGGAAGCATTGCTTCGGAGTGCGGGTACTGTGAGTGCTACCGCATCAGATGATAACATTTTAAAGGATTCTTAGCTCCCATTTCTGTGCAGCCTTACTAAGATTTCTTTAAAAGTATAGAGGTCCGGAGTTTTTAAAAAATCCCTCGAGTCCAAGGACTATGACAATACCATGTTTATGCCTCTAGAAGGAGAAAGTACTGCCTCAAGGAGGTAGAATTTCCCCTTTGGTGTCGGGTGGTGAAGTGTGCTGCCCGTCACTTGTCTCTTTAGGGAGATCCAAAATACTGGCTTGTTCTCTACTGGATTAAAAGTTGAGGTGGATGCATACATATAGACTCAGCCTTTGAAACTTAATGAACATCAGCTTCCTCTCTTTGCCCAGGTTTTATCAGATTAGATTTTTATGGCTTCGATAGAAATCTCAGGCCTGGATTGATCTACACGAAAATCTTGATGTTGTAATTATACCTTGGTTTACGTTGGTTTTTGCTCCGAGTATAATCTGGCAGTCTGAAGAACTACTGAGATAGGAAACACCCGGAACCAGAGAAAACTTGGTTCCAGGGAAAGAACAGTGGTGTGGGACTGGAAGACTGACTCACGTAGAAATAGCAAGAAATAGAAAGACTGAAGAAGCCATCAAGACTTTGTCCCGAGATGGGCAGATAAAGCGTGCCGTGACAAAGTCCAAGATCTTTCAAGTTTTTACAAAGAAACACCTCACTCTTGGGCCCCTTCTTATTAGCAAGGCAGTTTCGTGTCCAACAAGCTGCTAAAGGTCCAGCCTTGTTCTGGAGGGTGTGTGCCGACACTAACTTGCAGCCCTGTACGCCATGAGATCTCAAGAAACTCAGCTTTAAACCGTCTCACGTAGCCACGCAATCCCGGGACGTCACAGCCACGAGCAGGGGAAATTGATGCCCCACGGTCAGACGGTGGCATTGGCATTCTGGGCAGAGAGGCTGTGCCCACGTAAGCAGCTAGACCATCGGTGGCCCCCTCCATTATCATGGGCCATTTGCATCCTCAATCTGGATGATCTTCTGCTGGGGCTGTATAACCCAGAAACAAAAGATGCGACTTAGAGTATTTGTCTTTGGGTCTTTTTGACAGCTGTAAGGAAATGTGTAGAGTTCCTTGCCCAGCGTTAAGTGAGAAATTACAGTTATAAAAACGGTACCAAAACAAAACAAAAGCCTCGATACTTTTGGAGGCTCATTTCTGTAGCCCTCCAGCTCCTGAGCAATCCGTGGAGCGGCATCCCACAAGCTCTGGGTCGCTTCTCGCCGGGGCATCGGCAGTAGAAGCAGCAGGGCCCCACCATACCTCTTCTGAGCTAATTGTATTTATTTGCCTTTCGGTGTCAGCTTTGATTCAGGACTGACCATGGAAATGGCTTAGGTTTGGTAACCCGAGCACATCAGAAAGCCTCTCGCTAACGTGTTACGTTTTAACAACAGTGCTATCCTAATGGTGCGAACCAACTCTCGTTATAAGCTGCTATCAAAAACTTCAGTTTCCTTTTCGTTTGGGTTTTTGGCAGCAAGTGACCATCTTTTGGGTCCCAGATAGGAATTAGTAGGGGGATGTCTCTGGTCCCCCGGGAAGGAGATCCTCTGCTGGGTCTTACGTGTTTGGCCTGCAGGGAAGGAGAATTCCTAGGGCTGCCTTTAGTCCAGAGGAGAACCAAGAGTACAAGCGTTTTGACAAAAATTGTCCCTTCTGATCTCACAACAGCCTCGACAGGCTGGGTGCCAGAGTACGGGATTTACACAAAAGTACCCAGAGAAGCAGAAGAAGACAATTTGTCCAAATCGCCTATCTCCCAAGGAGGGCTAGCCGACCTCCACCCCAAGGCACCAGATGCGGAGTTGGAAGTCTGTGCCATTTGCCCAGCGTGGCAGATTTGGAGTCCTCCACCCACCTGCTGCTCTCTGCCCTTCAAGTTTCCCGCAAGCTAGCTGGCTTGGGATTTAGGCATCGCAGACTCTCTTGAAAACTTCCATCACAGGGGTGCCTGGGTGGCTCAGTCTGTTAAGCAGTTAAGCATCTGACTTGGGCTTAGGTCATGATCTCACGGTTCGGAAGTTCAAGCCCCATGTCGGGCTCTGTGCTGACAGCTAGAGCCTGGAGCCTGCTTCAGATTCTGTCTCCCTCTCTCTTCCTGCCCCTCCCTCACTCATGCTCTGTGTCTCTCCCTCCCTCTCTGTCTCTCGAAAAAAACATTAAAAAAAAAAAACCTTAATCATAAATCATCTTTGGAGTCCCTAGGACGTGTGTGCCTACTGTGGAGAGTGGTACATGCAAGGCAAAAGCCCACTTGTGGCTGAGTAACTTTCCCAAGGGCAACCCTCATGACCTTGTTGAGCCTGGGCGTCACCATTAAGGTGACATCATGGCTTGATGAGAACATTCATAACTAACAAGCTTTATGTTACCTTGGAGGAAGGTGTAAACTGACTTGAGCCCAGCAACACTAACACACACGCCAGAAGGTACCAGTGAGTTCTATTTGAATTTTGAGAATTTAGGCAGTAAATTTTTGGACTCTATTGAGGTGGAGTTCAAACTAATGCCCAAATGGTTTTCAGTGGCCCAGCATTTCTCCACAGACCTAGGTAGACCTCACTGGCTTTTTCCCAACCTACCAGATACCTCCACAGCTGCTTCTAAAAGAAACCACCAGAGGTAACACGCTGGCTCTCCCTTGTGTCATGTGGCCGGAAGCATGAGTTGAACTAGAGATTTTGTGTTCCCAAGAGGCTGAGAAGTAGCAAGAGAATGAGTCATGGTGGGATCTTAGTCAAAGAGAAGGCTGCTGACCCTCTCACGAGGGCTCCAGCACAGAAAACAGGCCAAGCGTGTGCCCTTCCTCCTCGCAAGGCCATCAGCACAGGGACAGGAAAAGACACCGGCAGGAACCATCATCGGGGATTGGAGTGAGACCCCTGGACCGCCAGGCATCCAGCAAAGGAGTTTTCCTTAGGACAACTTCCTGTTTTTGGAAGAACTTCAGTTGGATGCCTCTTGGCCTCAAGAGTTTAGCTTAAACAAATACTATTCACTTCAACGTCTATGAAGTCAAGTTTTTAGCACCATGCATCTAATGCAGAAAAGCGTAGTGCTGCTGAGAAGGAAGCACCTTCCCCCGGAGCCAGTTGGTCTTTGCCAGGTGAACGAAGACGAGATGGTCTCTGGAGTAATTGAAGAAACCATCCGTTCAACTTTGTTCTTAAATCTCCTCTAGATATTAATAGCCCCTTTTGTTTTTCCTCCAAGTAGACAGTCGCTGTTAACAAAATGTGATTTCAGGCTTTACGGCTGAGTCAGGAAATTCAAAGTCACAAGTTTCCACGCTGAGAATCAGTCAATGCCACTGCGCACGACATCCGCAGGCCTCAGTGTTTTAGTGGAACACGAACAGCCTCCTGGGCACAAATCGGCTGTGAAGGTTACTCTGAGGACAAAGGCCCTGGTTCACGGACACTCGTTCCCGAGCTGTGGTCTTCAAAAACAAGGCAGAAAGTGCCCCCAATGGGAGCTTTAGTGGTGACGCAGGCTGACCAAAAGTGAAGGATTTGGCGATGATCCCTCAGGGGTGGACTTGCTTTTCCCCTTGAGAGGTGATTGGTCTGGGCCCATGTGGCTCTGCAGACATCCCCCCGTGTGGGCAGCTTTGAGCTGGAGTCCAAACGGACTTGAGTTCAACTCCTCCGGACTTTTGGCAGACGGCATCTCCAGCCCCCAGCATTTTGTGTTTGCTTGAATCTGTGCTTTTCGCGCCGGAGATTTGTTTTCCTGGGAGTTAACAGAGAACAGTGTTATTACGGAGTCCTTCCCACACTGATTGCCCTTTGGCTTGTAAGACTCATAGGAGCTTGTAACCTGACCCCAGAGCTGCAGGGTCGAATAAGATAAGGCAGGTTGGTGTTGGAGCTTATATAGGTTCATCTTACCCTCCCCCCGACTTATGTTGCAATATAATTGACCTATAACATTGTGTACGTTGAAGATCTACAACTTGATGAGTTGATACATGCATGTATTAGGGGGTGACCACCACAATAAGGTTAGTTAACACATCACCCTCATCTAGTTACAATGGGGTGCGTGCGTGTGTGTGTGTGATGAAAACACATAAGATCTACTCTCGTGACACATTTTCAACTACGTAACAGTGTTGTCACCTATAGTCACCATGCTGAATAGAAGGTTCCCCAGACCTTCTTCACCTTTTAGTTTTTTGTACCCTTTGACCAGTATCTCCCCATTTCCACCAACACCCTGCCCTCAGCCCCTGGCAACCATTATTCTATACTCTTTTCCATGAGGTTGGCCTTTGGAAATTCCACATATAGGTGAGATCGTTCAGCATATGTCTTTTTCCATCTGACTGGTTTCACTTAGAATAATGCCCTTGAGGCCCATCCATGTTGTTGCAAATGGCAGAATTTCCTTCTTGGTAAAGGCCAAATAATACTCCATTGTGTATATAAACCACATCTTTTATCCATTCATGTGTGGATGGACAGACATTTAGGTTGTTTCTTTTTCTTGGGTATTATAAATAATGCTGCAATAAAAATGGAGTTGCAGATGTCTCTTCAAGACAGTGATTCATCTCGGGGCACCTGGGGGGCTCAGTCGGTTAAGCATCTGACTTCGGCTCAGGTCATGATCTCATGGTTCGTGAGTTTGAGCCCAGCATCAGATTCTGTGCTGACAGCTCAGAGCCTGGAGCCTGCTTCGGATTCTGTGTCTCCCTCCCTCTCTCTGTGCCCCTCCCCTTCTCATACTCTGTCTCTCTGTCTCTCAAAACTAAACATTAAAAAAATGTAGTGACTCATCTCCTTTGGACATACACCCAGGAGTAGGATTGCTGCATACTATGGTAGTTTTGTATGAGGCCCTTCAGGGGTGCAGCCGGACTATTCATGCAGCCCAGTTACAGGGCCCTTTCAGATTCTACTAAGTTGGGTGGGCTTATCTCCAAGGGTTCCTGGGCTCCAGCCAAGTGGCTGGAGCTGGTTCGCAGGCCACTTCCCGAGGTCTACGTGCCTATCACCCGATGCACAGGTGGGCGTAACTCCTCCCCGGTCGCTGGGTGACGCTGGGACCGAACCAAAGCCAAATGGGGGTGTAGCTGCCGCTGATTCTGCTGCCAGGACTCCCCATGGGCCCGGCAGTCCTCTGGGTGCCGACCTGCCTTCTCAAGACGGTTCTCCTCGATCTTGGGCGGCTCTGGGGTTTCCCAGGCTCCTACCTAGACCTCAAACCCCCCACAAAGGCACTTCCGTCTGTGGATAGATGCCTAGCCATTGTTGTTGAGGATGGGACACAAGCGAGGGACTTATTCGGCCACCTCGCTGACATCACCCTCCCAAGCTTTATCTTTTCAAAAACTTTAACATTTCTCCATTTTGGGCTGTGAGTGATTTAATGCATCGTGATTTACCTGGCATTTTAGAAAATGAAAAAGTCCGTGCTATTTAATTTTCCAAGTAACTGAAGTTTACTCAAGAACCAAAACTCAAAAGAAAAGCCTTTTAGACAGGCAAATGTCCAAAACTATTGAACTTCTCTTTTGCTTTTAATTGCCTTCAAAAGATGCTATAAACTTTACTTTTTTTTAATGTTTATTTATTTTGAGAGAGAGAGAGAGAAAGTGCACATGTTGTAAACGGGGAGGAGTAAAGAGAGGGGGGCACAGATAATCCCAAGCAGGCTTTGTGCTGTCCGCAGAGAGCCCGACGTGGGGCTCCATCCCACGAACCATGAGAGAGTCCGACACTTAACCGACTGAGCCACCCAGATGCCCCAAAAGATGCTAGAAACTTTCCTGATGGCAGAAAGTCAAAAGAAGACTTACCTTGCTGTGCTGTATGTGGCACCTATGCTTTTGTTATTTTCTTTACTGAAAACTAGAGCAAGTGACGTGAATCTCTTACCACATGGCCAACCACGAAGCTAACGGCTTTATTCACAGAACCCCATGTTTATCTGCAGAACAACCCCACGAAGCAAAGGCGTGAGTTCTCAAAACTTCCTGGAAATCCTTGGGTCCACATATATTTGAGAATAGAGATTGATTTGGGATTTTGAAAAGGTCAGATGTTACATGCACCATATAGGACATCATATGAGCAGCGCTCCATGGTGAAGCCCGCTCGTATTTCTAAGGGTAACGTGAATGTTCCTACCAAGCGGAGTTAAGTGAGGACTATGAACACCCACAACTCCGTTCACGGCAGTTTTGCTCCAAATGCATCACAAAAAAATTCTGATATTCTTTGAATGTTCCATCTTGGAATTGTAAATAAGGGATTTGTGGGCCTATTATCCCCATTTCACAGATGAGAAATCAGATCCACAGAGGTTGAGTGGCTTGAATGACACCAGAGCCAGTGTCCTTCACGTCTCCCCACTGTTAGCACGTCAGGGACCGGAACAAGGTTGCCCAGAATGTTCCCTGGGTTAGGCTACTTCTACACGCTCTCTGCATCCTTTCTTCAGATCAGTTACTGAAAACTACTTTCATTAAGCCCAAGAAAAATCCCATACTTTTTCTTAAAAACAAAACAAAACAAAACAAAACAAAACAAAACAAAAGGGTGGAGAGAGGCCTGGGCTTTGCTCTAGTGCTCTTAGCTCTGAGAAGTTTGCTTCTTGCTTTGATGCTATTTTCTATGTGACTAAAAGTCTGATCTTTAGACAAGAGGCATTGTTAAAAGCGGTCCACTTTAATGGTAACAAAAGCATCAGCAAAAAGCATGTGATGTCAAAAGCACCTTTCAAATTTTCTGATTGGAAATGTCCTAAACCATGTTTGGGTTTTTTTCTCTTCCAAACGTTAAACTTTTCTTTTTTTACTTTTGATGTTATTCTTATGTATTACTCGATATAATATTGTGGGTTTTTCCTTTTTTTTTTTTTTTGCCTTGTTTCTTTTCTTTTTTTTTTTAATTTTTTTTAACGTTTATTTATTTTTGAGACAGAGAGAGACAGAGCATGAACAGGGGAGGGGCAGAGAGAGGGAGCCCCGATGTGGGGCTCAAACTCCCGGACTGTGAGATCATGACCTGAGCCGAAGTCGGACACTTAACCGACTGAGCCACCCAGGCGCCCCTTTTTTATTTTTAAAAAATTTTTTAAATGTTTATTTTTGAGAGAGAGACAGAATGAGCAGGGGAGGGGTAGAAAGAGACAGAATCTGAAGCAGATTCCGGGCTCTGAACTGTCAGCACAGAGCCCGACATGGGGCTTGAACTCACGAACTGTGACATCATGACCTAAGCTGAAGTCGGAGGCTTAACCGACTGAGCCACCCAGGTTCCCCTCTTTTATTTTTGGAAAGCACTTTGTGGTATGCACAATAGTCTTGTTTGAAAGATGGACCACATGGGAAGATTTTCTTTGATTACCGGTGTGTGTTTTGATTCATGGGCTCATAAAGGCCCAACCATGGTAGTTAAAGCAGAATTGTTTACATTCATGTTAAAATTGTACTGAGATAACAGGCGTCGTGCTCACAGGACAGATTGAACTGCGGGGCAAAGGACACACGTTGCTTGAAATCCTAGGAGCCGCTCTTCTGGACCCAAAAAGGCATTTTGATCTATTGCTCTAGTCTGGGGACAGTTTGACTATGTACTCTTGAGTGCTGGATATCACACACCCATATTAAAAAGGTCAATGCTCTCGACCACCAAGAAAGGAATTCTTGGGGAATTCGGGGAGATGATTTTGCAGAGTTTTAATTAAGATTTCATCAGAGAACTTGGACCGGTTAAGGTACTCTCCGAATTGCTTTCCGGTGAAAAACAAGAGCTGCCAGGGGGCCAGTGCAGAGACGCACAGCTGTTTGGATAAGGGCATAATTGGTTCCCTGGAGGAGAACGGGGCAGCTATGAGTGTTTTAAGTATTTTCAGGATCGTCTTTTAGGGATGTGGCAAAACTATAATCCTGTTCATCTCTGGTCTCTGAAAAACCCTCCCTGAAATCTCCAACAGTCCAGGGAGGTATCGCTACGTCCGGAACTGAACACAGATGCCTTGCTCGCTTCTCTCTTTGGAGATAATGTATCGCATCCCATGCCAGTGACAGGCACAGCAGGAGGCAGTAAATGTTAGCTCTCCCCTCACATCACCCACCTTCCCTCATGCTGTGATAAGACAGCCTTTTCGGTGGATGTTTGCTCTCAGGGCTATGATTTGATTAACTTATACGTATAGAAGTGACCACGCAAAATGTGGCACTAATCGAGCCGTTTGGCAACGGTGTTGAAAAAAATATATTTGTACAACTTTTTACAATGCAGATGGAGGAGAGTTTTTTAAAAGAAAACTTGGGTTGGGGCGCCCGGGTGGCTCGGTTGAGCGTCCAACTTCGGCTCAGGTTATGATCTTGCAATTCAAGCCCCACCTGGGGCTTTGCGCTGGTGGCACAGAGCCTGCTTTGGATTCTCTGTCTTCCTCTCTCTGTGACCCTTCCCCGCTAGCACACACACTCTCTCTCTCCCTCAAAAAACAAACATTTTTTTTAACAAATTAAAAAAAAATGAAACCTTGGGTTTTATTCCACTAGGATCATACCTTGATGTCCAAGCAAATGCACCCCGCCTCCCCCCCATCAGATGTGTGTAGCTCCCAATATTAAAGGGATATTGATGGAAAAACTTGTGTCCTTCACTCAGAGGTCACCCTCTTTGCTACGTATCTTTACAAGAGATGCTTCTCTCTTTTAGCATTATGTTTGTGGCTCAAATTACATCTTACTTTAAAACATAAAGTTTGCTGAAACTGAGTTGTTAAAATCCTATTGCGCATTTATTCAACAAATGTTTATTACATAGCTGCACCACGTTTTGAGGAACTGAGCTAGACCCAGGAGATACAGAAATGGACAGAAAAGAGATGGTCCCTGACCTCACAGAGCTTAGGAATGAAATAGAATCAAGTCATTCTGTGATTACCACGTAGTTGGATGGATAGTATGCTGGGGACACTCAGAACACTCTAGGATCACATGGAAGGGAGCATAGCCCAGACTTACAGGGTCAGGGTAAGATTCTGGAAGTTAGGATAAGCACAGGCTTCCAGAAGAAGTGACATATAAGCCCAAACCTGAAGAACACGTAGGGATTGGTCAGATAAGGAATTCACATATATGAGTGAACACTCAATGCAGAAGAAATAAGTGGAAATCCCCAGAGGTGATATCATGGAGACGTCAAAGAACTCAGAAGCCCTTTGGCATGGCTGCTGTGCTTCAAATCCAAGGGCAGTTAGACCATGAAGCCCCTTGTGAGCAACGTAAGCACTTACAACTTTCCACTAAAGGCAATGGGGATCTATGAAACTAAGAGAATAGACAAGAAAGACAGTGGACTGTAGTCAGGGACTGCTTCGGAAAGTGGGGCGATTCAAGGGAGAGACAATGGTGACCTGAACAGAGAGAGTGACAATGGAGATGTGAATGGGCTCTAGAGACATTGAAGATGTCATTGATGGAGCTGGCCAGGACTGGGTGACTTCATGCATGCTGAATGAGGTCTTTATGTTTGTTTTTCTGTTCTACTGGGCAAGCGACAGAAAGTGTCTTTGACCAACTAAAGCAAAAATGGGATTTCTGGGAAGGCTCTCAGTATAGGTCACCAGAAGAAGAGCGAGCTAAACAAGCAGTCTGGGGATCCAAGAAACAGAACGCTTTGACTCTTCAGAATCTTCAAAAGCCCAAGGAGCCTTTTTTTTTCTTTTGGAGTGCTGCCATAAAATGGGTTGGTTCCAATCATCTCTGACTTACCAAGTATATTCACTCAGAATTCAAAGTCTCAGATCCAGATGGCCAACAGATACATGAAAAGATGCTCAACATCACTCCTCATCAGGGAAATAGAAATCAAAACCACCCTGAGATACCACCTCACACCAGTCAGAGTGGCTAAAATTAACAACTCAGGAAACAACAGATGCTGGCGAGGATGTGGAGAAACGGGAGCCCTCTTGCGCTGTTGGTGGGGATGCAAACTGGTGCAGCCGCTCTGGAAAACAGTGTGGAGGTTCCTCAAAAAATTAAAAATAGAATTACCCTACAACCCAGCAATAGCACTACTAGCACTACCCAGCAATACTAGGTATTTATCCAAAGGAATACAGGAGTGCTGATGCATAGGGGCCCATGTACCCCAATGTTTATAGCAGCGCTTTCAACCATAGCCAAACTATGGAAAGAGCCTAAATGTCCATCAACTGACAATGGATAAAGAAGTTGTGGTTTATATATACAATGGAATACTACTTGTCAGTGAGAAAGAATGAAATCCTGCCTTTTGCAGCAACGTGGATGGAACTGGAAGGTATTATGCTAAGTGAAATAAGTCAGTCAGAGAAAGACAGATATCATATGTTTCCACTCATATGTGGATCTTGAGAAACTTAACAGAAGACCATAGGGGAAGGGAAGGGGCACAAAATAGTTACAAACAGAGAGAGAGGGAGGCAAATCATGAGATTCTTAAATACAGAGAACAAACTGAGGGTTCATGGGGAGGGGAGGGGAAGGGAGAGGGGAAAATGGGTGATGGGCATTGAGGAGGGCACTTGTTGAGATGAGCACTGGATGTCTTATGTAAGCGATGAATCACGGGAATCTACCCCCAAAACCAAGAGCACACTGTATACGCTGTATGTTAGCCAACTTGACAATAAGTTATATTTAAAAAAAAAAAAAAGAATTCAAAGTCTCAGGAAAGAAAATCTGAATGGGCCAGCGTAGAGCCCATCTCTAAAACCCAAGCAGCCAGGGTTGGTATATTCTTTTACCAGTGACCTGGAAGGAGGAGGGCCAACCATAGCAGTAGCCCCAACAGTATGGAGGGGGGCAGGGAGAGGAGTGAAACTTTAGGCCCAGGTCCGCAACCTGGGCAACTGGGTGGATGAGGGCGTCATCGCCTGAGACAGGAAAAGGGGCAGGTTTGAAGAGAGGAGTGGGGAGTGGCATTTCATATCAAACACACACAATGAAGAGGTCTGCAGGAGAGTGAAAATCCATGTCTGAACCAAGAGAACAATATCTAGGCTGAGGAGATAGTCCTCGGTACTCACGTGGTCGTAGAATCCCTGGGGATGGGGAAGAGGGTATAAGGAGAGTGTGTAGTATGAGAGGGAAGACAAGCTTGGACAGAATCTTCGGAATTAACACGGGCAGATCTAAGAGGAAACAGAGGTAAAATAAGTTTGACCCAGGCTGGTGTTGCCAGCCTTGGAGATGGTGGCCAGTGGTCCCCACCTCCTGGTATTCACACCCGTGTGTGGGCTCCCTCCCCCATGGTACTGGAATTGATGCGCGTCACCAACAGGATGTGCAGACGGGATGGCATTTTAGGTTATAGGACACGGTGGCTTTTGTTTTGCTCTCTCCCTCCCTCGTGGATCTCTCCCTCCGCCCACTGCCATGTTGTGAGTGCCCCATCGAGAGGCCCATGCGATGAGCAGTTCAGGCCTTTGGCCAACTGCCATGTGACCGAGCTTGGAGGCAGGCGCTCCAGTCCTGGGTAAGCCCAGGTGACTACAGCCCCAGGTCACACATTGCTGGGATTCATGGCAGATCCCGCAGCAAAATCACCTGGCTGAGCTGCTCCTAGATTTATGACCACAGATATGGTGAGATAATAACTTTTTGCTGTTTTAAACCACAGAGTTTTGAGGTAACCTGTCGTACAGCAAGAGATACTAAGCACAAAGCTCTCTGTAACCTGGATTTTTAAACAAATTTTAATTCCAGCATAGTGAACCTACAGTGTTATGTTAGTTTCAGGTGTGCTTGTCAAGGTAAGTGTACTTTTTTTTTAAGGTTATTAATTTATTTTGAGAGCAAGCACGAGAGGGGGAGGGGCAGAGAGAGAGGGAGAGAGAGAATCCCAAGCAGGTTCCATGCTGTCAGCACAGAGCCCCATGCAGGCTTGAACTTACGGACCATGAGATCATGACCTGAGCCACAACCAAGAGTCAGGCACTTAACCCACTGAACCATCCAGGCGCCCCGAGGTAAGTATACTCTTAATCCCTTTCACTTATTTCACTCATCCCCCCACTTCCCTCCCCTCTGGCAACCATCTGTTTGTTCTCTATAGTTAAGAGTCTGTTTGGGGATTTGTCCCTTTGTCTTTCCATTTTGTTTCTTAAAGTCTACATATGAGTGAAATCATAAGGCATTTGTCTTTCTCGGACTGACTTATTTGACTTAGCATTATGTTCTCTAGTTCCATCCATGTTATAGCCAATGGCAAGATTTCATTCTTTTTTATGGCTGAGTAATATTCCATTGGATATGTTATATCACATCTTTATCCATTCATCTGTTGATGGACACTTGGGTTGCTTCCATCATTTGTCTATTGTAAATAATGCTGCGATAAAAATAGTGCTTATATCCTTTTGAATTAGTGTTTTCTGTACCCTTTGGGCAAATACCCAGTAGTGGAATTACTGGATTATAGGATAACTCTGTTTTTAATATTTTTGAAGAACCCCCACACTGGTTTCTAAAGTGGCTGCACCAGTTTGCATTCCCACCGACAGTGCACGAAAGGTTCCTTTTTCTCCGCATCCTCACCAACACTTCCTGTTTCTTGTGTTTTTGATTTCAGCCATTCTGACAGGTGTGAGTTGGGGAACTTGGATCTTGTCAATGTTTTTCCTCTGACATTAATTCAGCTCTACTATTCAGTTTTCTTCACATAGCATTTTATTTCTAATCTCCCTTCAAACGGTTATGAAACCAATAATGACTTTCAGGGTCACTTGTTCATTTCTAGCCAAATTTATTTATTTTTTCTCTGTAACGGTAATAGTCCTATAGCTGTAACTTCTTAGAATTTTTATTGGTTAAATAGATTTTTTAACATCAAAGGACTAAGCTATACAAACAAGACCTTCTTTAGTTACAATGCAGAAAGAAAGAGGACCAAAGAAATTGACCTGCTAGAAAGAAAGAAGAACAATTGTCAGGAAGGAAAGATGTCAAGATTGGATAGAACCTGCTAACGGTATGGGAGCTTTTCCTTTATGGAAAAATGGTCAGCTCTTAACAGGCAACTGCATTATTTTTCCCTGGGAGAGTGGAAGTGAAAAGAGATTTTAAGTGGCTAATGAAAACTTTAAGGTGTTGATTATATTCTGATCATTTTCAAATGATTTAAAGATATGTAGGGGCACCTGGATGGCTCAGTCGGTTAAGTCTCTGACTCTTGATCTCACCTCAGATCTTGATCTCAGAGTTGTGAGTTCAAGCCTCACATCGGGCTCCATGCTGGGCGTGAAGCCTACTTAAAAAAAAATTAAAAATAAGTAAATCAATCAATTAATTAATATATGTAAAACTTGGTGGGTATCGTTGCTTTGGAGAATCCCCTGAAAGAGCAATTATAGTACTATTTCTCAAAAAAGGAATGGGTATTGTAGGTCTTTATTTAACCTTCAACTCACCCTTAATGGAGAAAAGCACAGGTATCCAGGCAAATAACAAAATAGCATGACATGTTTGCAACATTGATGACGAAGCTTTAATATTTCTCTGTCTATATAAATGGGTTTTACAAATCAGTTAGAGAGCATACTAATAGAAAATTGGGCAAATGACACAAATGAACGTTCTGGAAATATGAGAAGTAAACAGCTATCATTAGCACTTACAACTGAACAAATAAAAATGAAACAAAGATGCCATTTTTCACCTTTCAAACTGGGAAACTATATATATTTTTTTCAATCCAATGGTAGGAACATATAGATAACATATTCTCAGATGTTGGGGAGTTGAAATTAATGAAGTTTTTCTGAAAGACTTTTTGGAAATGTGCTTAAATAATCTTGATAGTATATATACACCTTGACTCAAAACTACAATTTCTTTGATTTTACTCTACATAAATATCTGACGGTATAATAAAATTTTTTTTAAAAGGATTTTAGTTATAGTGATTTTTGAAATCTGGTTACAAAGTGAAACAAACCCAACCTAAAAAGGCATAAGTAGAAACAGAGAGCTTATTGGCTAAGGGAATCCAAAAGTTAGAAGAACTGAGTTATGGAAGGCAGGAATACAACTGCAACAACCAGAATCAGGGTTTAAATGTTGATGGGTCTTGTCCTGTCAGTCTTCTTTGCTGTTCTCAGAGTGTTCTCTTATTTTTAGGACAGACTGGATTTTTCTTGCGGTGGGAAACACCTCAACTGGCCCAGTAGACATCATCAACAAAGAAGAGGCTGACTAATCTGAAAGTCTCTGAGTTCTAGTTCAAATCCAATTCTGCAGAAAGACTCTGAAGGCCCATTCAGAAACTCACCAATGGAATCGTCAATTGCAGTGGTAAGGATTAGCCTATATTGATGCATATACCCAATTCAGATGAGTTGGTGTGGTCAAGATGCCAAGGATATAATACATTTCTGTCCTGGTCATGTGGCTTTGGAGAAAGGGGAAGGGTATAGTGATTGGGCAGGCAACTCCATAGATATCCTCTGAAAATTTGGGGGTTTTTCCATATGATAAGCCAAACACTAGGTGGAGTATGTTATCTAAAATATGGAAACTGGGGGTGAAGTATGAGAATCATGGGGTAAACATCAAATGGCCATTGGTCACTTCAGATTGGTGGCAGAAGATAAGAAGTTGATATGTATCTCACTGAATCTACTACTATAAGTTAGTTTCTCGAGGTGAATTATCCAGCATGTGAATGGAAGTGAAGAACTAATATTTATTACATGCCTCCGGTATGCCTAACTCTGGAGAAAGTACCTATATACCTAAATATCTAAACACATTGTATATATGAATATATATTTATATATTCATATCTTGTATATATAAGATATGATGAAATTTCCTTTATGACTTCAACTCTGGAAGATTTAGGAGGTCCGTTTTACATAGAAGGACATGGAAGTCCAAGAAACAGTAAATAATTTACCCAACATTGTATAATTAGTAAATAGCCAAGTCACTTCTCAAACCCTGACTGCTGGGTTCTGGCTCCTCATCTTTCTCAAAATTTTACCCCAGAGATATTTTAAGAATATGACATGTTTTTCACTTGCCCTGCATTTCATAGACCACTCCTTTTGCATTTTCTAAGGTTTGAGTTTATGTAGTTTGATCTCCAAAATGAAATGTATACCATTATTTTTGCATATTTATAAAAACCTTCAGAGTCATTTGTAACGAAATCTTTCTCAAACAACGTCAATCCCTTACCTAATATTGTTCTTAGGGAACTGGCTCTTCGTAGGGAGAGGGAGGTGGTCTTCTCTAATACACTGGTCTCTGACCATCCATTCCTTTGAGAGTCATGATAATGCACCAAGCAGCAGCCATGAGACACGTCCTTCTTCCATTGTGAGTTGCTAGGGCTGTGTTTGGGACGGGTGAGCATATTAAAGTGTCCAGGAGCCACTTAATCCTGTGCCCAACATCCCCTGACCAACCACCCACCCCCCGCCCCCCATTTGGTGCAGAAACACTAAGAGCTGTGCTTTTTTAGTAAACCTGTGCAGCAAATTTCTTCTGGTTTGAAGTCATCTGTCGATGAGCGTATCATGGAAGACAGAATCAAGAGCTTTGTGAAATTCAAGGTCTCTTACACCTATTTCATTCCTCTGATCCAACAGGCCTGTCACTCTGTTTTAGAAGGAAATTAGATGGTTCTGACAAGACTGTTCTTTACAAAGCAATGTTGATTATTACCTAGTATTCTGTGATCGGATAGGTGTTTGCAAATTTATTTTTTGATGATTTGTTCTAGTATTTTTCCAGGTGTGAACACTAAGCTGACTACTCTATGATTTTCAGGGCTGTCCCTTTCTCAGTTTCAAATATAGATCTGATCTCTACTTTTTTTTTCTTTCCTTCTTCTTCTTGTTCTTCTTATTATTGTTCTTCTTGTTCTTGTTCTTCTTCTTCTTCTTCTTCTTCTTCTTTTACTGTTTAATGGCCTCACTAATCCCTGTTGAATTTTTTAAGTTGCTTTTGGAAAACATCATTAAGCTTGCTTAGTAGTTATGTAAGGGGAAACACTTAAAGTAAATGATTACCAGAACACTTACAGTTAATTTTTAAAAAAGAAAACACGGCAACAAAGAAGTGAAATTTGGAGTTTCTTACAAGTAAGGCACCTTCTGCAGCCCTAAGGTTGACCTTAAACAAAACTTAGGATTTATAAGGTTACCATTACAGGGGCATAACAATAAGTAACACTTAGTGAAATAGTTAAAGATTTTAAGGCCAATTGATTCAAATAATTATTCCCCTTGGCAAGCTTGTTTCATGAAAGATATACGCGGATGACCAGATAATATATACTTTCGAGATATGAAGAGACTGGTTTAGCCTTCCAAAGGGAATAATCATTGATGGAGATCAGTATGACTGCTTTTTCCTGCCATTAAAATATGTTCAGCGTTGGGGTGCCTGGATGGTTCAGTCAGGTGAGTGTCTGACTCTTGATTTCAGTTCATGCCGCATTCCCAGGGTCGTGGGATAGAGCCCCGCATCAGGTTCCACGCTGAGCATCGAGTCTGATTAAGATTCTTCTCTCTCTCTCTCTCTATCTCTCTCTCTTTCCCTCTGCTCCTCTCCACCACTAGTGCGTGTTCACATGCTCTCTCTCTCCGTCTCTCTATCAAATTAAAAAAAATAATAAGTTCATCATCGTGTTAGAAGCACAGGTGAGATCTCCTTGTAACTAACTCGCTAGGAAAATGTGGTCAGCAGCCAGCTTGTCCTTACCGTGTGGAAATGATGTGAAGACGGGAGCTTTTGAGTTTTGCACTAGACTCCCTGTAGGAAAACCAAAGAACAGCTGTGAACAATGCCTTTCTCTACACATCGGGGGGTGAAAATGAGGTGAACCTACCCGGATGTGCTCCGGACGGACAAACAATGGGATTGTCTTTATTCTCTGGGTACTTTCTTGGCACCGTCGTGGGCTCACTGGCACACTCGGCTTTGGAGCCTCAAAGCGATAGTTCAGTAAAGAGAGCTCTGTGACTCCAAGGCAGACAGAACCATTTTTCAACCGCAGAAGCACTTAATTCTTTCTCGCTTTAAGTGTGAAAGCCATTTGGGTGATAGCCCAGGCAAGGTATTGCAGACCGAGATTGAAAAACTCTTGGCCTCTAAGAAGAAACAGTAGGGGGCTGGGGGTGGGGGGGTGGGGAGGGGGAAAGCTCAGTTACCATTTTAGAGCCCAAGAAAAAATATATATATATTGCATTTAGAAAAAAAATCGCTTTTGGCAACTGCGCTCAAGACTCTCAGATTTGGAAGTTAAACATGGGAAAATGTTATAAACGGGTTGCACCATATTTGTCTATCACTCTCTTTTTGAAGTGGCAATCTGGGTGACTGGAAAGTATGAACACATCTCTATTCTGGTGCAGCTTGCTGAGAACCGCAAGTTACAGAATGAAGCCTGCCCGTGGGGCTGCTGCTTATAAATAGAAGGAATCTGGTTCATGCCGCAGAGGCGGGGGCTTCCGTGTGATTTTTCGCGTGAGTGTGAAGGCGGTCACTGGGTATTCGACGGGACACCTCAGCCGTCGTGAGCTGGCAAGTAGCGACGGCAGGAAGGAAGGGGCCAAGCAAATAGCCACCCTCTGAACGTGCTCCTTGAAGAGCGGGGATGTGCCCATCGCAATAATCCTCATCCTTGGGCTAGGGTTGTGGGGTTGGCGAGAGGGTGTAGGGAGGAGGCCCGGGAGCTCTGGAATGTCACAGGGCTTTGGAGCCGTCCCCGTTAGTTTTTGGCAACAACACATCCTCCCAGATGACAGGCATTCTCTTCCTCCTCCTTATTTTTGGACGGTGGTAGCCGTTTTATGGGATGATGGGCCGATAGAAATTTGGGGAGAATTGTGGGATACTCACGGTGCCTGCTGAAGAAGTTACTGCATTTACGACCTTTTACTTAATGCCCACAGTAACATAGTCATATAGGCGGTATCAGCCCAACGGAAAGGTGGGGAAATGGAGCTTCGGGGAAGTGAGGTGATCGGCCCAAAGTTTGTAGCCAGGAGCTGGTGTGACCAGTCTACCCAACTGGAGCTCACCAGCCCACGGTCAGCACACCTGTGGGTTGCCCCGAGAGTCTAATCATCCCAGGGGACCAGTGAGCCTTTGCCACGTAGCCGGGGGTATGGCTTTCGTCTCTGCACCTGTACAGAGAAGCGGTGGAGTCTTCGGCCAGCCACCTGCCGGCAGTTCTGTCGAGAGCCACCTGCTGTAGAGTTGGGCACCAGACCCGCTTTACAGAGGGGAGGGAAGCCATTTGTCAACGCTGTCCGAGCCTATCAATTTTCAGGGTGGGCGAAAAGTGTTTGTTTATTCTTCCGGGACTGCCATCGTCCAGCTCTCGTTCAGGCCCTTAGAGGGCGAGAGTTTGTGCTATTTCCCTGGCCATATTTCTCACAGTGACCGCTGTGTGTGTGTGTGTGTGTGTGTGTGTCTTTCCTAGTCTCTGGTTCCACTGAGATGGGTACACTGCTGTTTTTCTTATGCTTAAAGCCTCAATAAGCCAAACGCATCTTGATGGCTTGACGTTCCAGGAACCACCATCATGGGGATGTTTAGAAGCCAATGCCAGGAATAATATTGGGTGATTTCCAGACTTTGATCAGTTTGGCAATAATCTCACCAACCTGGGCACGAACGATGCGTCCTGCAGTATCAGACCCTCTGTGGGGTCTTTCAGCGGAGATCTTGCGAGGGCTTCTCTCACTCGGCTCGTTTGCACACATGTAGGCACTGGATCCTGAAAGTCGGTCCGAGGACCAGCTCATGTTCCTGAAGAAGCTTTCACCAGATTTTGAACACACACACAGATGAATACACAGATGCAATAAATGAGTTAAAACAAAAACAAAAACAAAAACAAAAACAAAAACAAAAAACTAACCAGTTTAAAGATGTAGTCTTTCGTCTAAGTGTACGTTCTTCATGCCTGTGTGTATCTATGTTAGAAATGTCTTTCTTGGGGCGCCTGGGTGGCTTAGTCGGTTAAGCTTCCAACGTCGGCTCGGGTCATGATCTCGCACTTGGTGAGTGCCAGCCCTATGTGGGGCTCGTTGCTGTCAGCACAGAGCCCACTTCAGATCCTCTGTTTCCCTTTCTCTCTGCCCCTCCCCGACTTGTGCTCTCCCTCTCTCTCTCTCTCTCTCTCAAAAATAAATAAGCATTAAACAAACTTACAAAAAAAGAAATGTCTTTCTCGGGAATTGATGGACATTACAGAGGGTTGGTATTTATTTTTAAAGGCCTATTTTACCCTTCCCCCTCAGCAAATGGTCAAATTCCTACTGTTCCCTGAAATCCTGATTCTGGAAACCAGCAATGCCATGTACAATGTTTTTTGTCTCCACCACCCTACACCCGCATCTCCCAAACTCCATCAGTGGAGAGAGTCTTAGACGGAAGGGGAAAGCAGAAGAAAAATTGGGAAGAAGAAAATAACCCCACTTGCTGTAGAAAAACAAGAAGAAAATACATCATGTATTATATGTACTTTGTAAAAATTACAGAGAATATGTATTTACATATTTATGTGCATTTACTTAGAGAGGCTCTTGAATGGAGGTGAGCTGAAGAGTTTTCACTGGATGCTCTTAGCACATAGGAATATTTTCGACTGAGTCAGAGGGAGGCTTTAATTTCTTGGAGATGGGAGAGGTGGCCTCCTCATCTATTTTCTCACCTGTTTTCCTTTCTTTCTCGTGTCTCCTTCCTTCTCTTCATTCTCCCTTCTCCTTATTAGTACTGAGCTTACACCAGAACAAAGTGGTCCTTCTCGGGCCTCGCCCTTTAGAAAGCCCTACTTGTCTCAAAGAGACATAAGTGAATTAAAGAACACAGGGGCACGTCTGTCATTTGGGATCCCGTGTCCAGTGCTGGGTCAGCGTAAGCCTGAACATCCACCCTCAATATTAACACCATTCAGGCCCCAGGAAATACCTCCCATCTTTGCCCTATGCCCTTAAAATGATAAAGAGGACTCCATCAAAATGCCATAAAGACCTCTGGGCTGTACTGCTGATACATTGGAAACAAACATTGCATTGCACCTGGTGACAAGATTTGAATGGCAGAAGCACTTAGGTAAGAGAAAAGACAAATTAATTCACTTGTCAAATTATTGTTCTCTGATAGCATGAGTGTGATAGCGTCTCATGCGATCAAATATCATTTCCCATTAGTGCCGAGCATCCACTCTCTTATTCCTCTTTGTGGTTCCAGAGGTATTTACAAATTAGCACAGTGTTCAGAGCACTAGCACATAGAGTCTGTGGAACATTTTCTGAAAGTTAAATAATCCAAATTACTACTACATCTGTATAGATGTAGAGGTAGATAAAATGTGAGAAGCATTTTTCTTTACATTATTACATGGTTCTAGATATTGCTTTAAAAGATGATGAAAACCATGATATGACGATTAATATATTGAAATTAAAATATGATATAGTGTTTTGGGGCTCCTGGGTGGCTGAGTCTGTTGAGCGACCGACTTCAGCTCAGGTCATGATCTCATGGTTCGTGGGTTCGAGCCCCACGTCGGGCTCGCTGCTGCCAGCTTGATAGCTCAGATCCTGCTTTGGATCCTCTGTCCCCCTCTGTCTCTGCCCCTCCCCGACTTACTCTCTCCCAGAAATAAATAAGTATTAAAAAAATTTTTTTTCTGGGGTGCCTGGGTGACTCAGTTAAGCATCCGACTTTGGCTCAGGTCATGATTTCACGGTTTGTGAGTTCGAGCCCCGCGTCGGACTCTGTGCTGACAGCTGAGAGCCTGGAGCCTGCTTCGGATTCTGTGTCTCCCTCTCTCTCTGCCCCTCCCCTGTTCATGCTCTGTCTCTCTCTGTCTCAAAAATAAATAAATGCTAAAAAAAATTTCTAATTTTTGTAGTAACAATAATCTATTGGACACAATCCAAATATCATGGTTGCACATGATAGATTAAGGAATTTTGTTAACAACTCCAGTTATTACTGCTTTAGCAGAGTGAATGTTCTCCAAACAGAAATTAATAATAAAGAAATTACCTTAGAACTATAATATTTCAAGAAATGTATCTATTTTACCATTACTGTCAATAGAATACAAATACATGAAAGTGTGGATTACAACATAATTAGTGTTTTAGCGAAACAAAGGCAAGAAAAGCAAATTTGTATGGAATATATTTGTGAATTAATGAGAGTTATTTTATTACTTATCAAACATCACTAGCCCATCAAGGAAACACTCAGACATGTACAATATAATTAAATCCAGTCTTTGAGAGTTTGTTGACTTTCAGTCATGTAAAAACCATAGCTTCAAAAAGAATTTTCATTCTATCATTGTGAATACTCACTTGTCAAGGAAGAGGATAGAATATGTATTCTTTAATAGTTCGTTAACTTGCTTTATATCTTATAATTATTGAGATCTATGGCATATGGGCTTCCATTTGAACTCTTGCCATATTTTGCCTTCTGTCCCCTCGTTTTCTCCCTACTTTTCTGTTCTCCTCCCTTTGATACATCCTAATTTCTCCCTCTTATTCCTCTCTTCTCTCCTCTTTGTAGAAATCTTATGCACAATCTCAAGTGCTTAAAAAGTGCAGTCTTTATTTTTTTGAGAGCAAATCAAATGCATGCCTGAATCTTCATCTCTCCTCACTGGCAAGAAATCCAATCTTTGTTATTATGGAGAAGGGTGTAAAGATGGAATGTTCTCCCACCTTCTCTTTCTCTAGGGCCATTTATCAAATCGGAAAGCTTACACAGCATCAGAGGGCCCTCTCACTCAGACATCACATTGACCACTGACGTCTGGTAACCCAAGCTAGGTGATCCAAGCTAGGCAGACAGTTCTGCAGCTTCTTCGTTGCAAAGCAGGAACCCAGTGTCAGCATTGCTCATGGGAGCCTGGTGGTTGGAGTCTAGGCTCTCCAGGGCACCACAGCCTTTCCCTTCTGGGGTGCTGCCCCCTCCAGGGTGCTGGGAGAGCTGGGTGTGGGTCATACTCTTTGAGGGGTCTACCAACCCCAACCCCTTCCCAGTCTGGGGGAAACATCTCTGCTTCCTTTAGCAACAGTCCAAGATTCCCCCCTCTCTCCCCACCCCCAGATGACTCCTTCAGGAATCCTATGCTTCTGGAAAAACAAGCCAGAGGATCACGATGTCTAAAGGCAATGTCTGCTTTTATGAATCACAAACTCCTCTAAAGCAAGGAGCTGAACACAGCATCCTGGCTATCTGCTTGGAAGAGGGGAAAGAAAAATACAAGAATGGCAAAAACAAATTAATATTTTAAAAAGTTATCTCACACAGTTGGACTTGGGGCATGAGGAAAAGAGTACAGCATATGCTTAATGCTGGGGACCTACGGAGGCTTGGAAAATAAAAGTAAGGGCCCAGCTAATTATGACTGAGTTTAGATTTTAAGGGGAGTTTCAGGCTATCCATTCAGCTCACTGGAGAAGAGATGGAGACAGGGACTCAAGGGCATACTGATGAGGGGCCATAAGCTGAGGGCCAAGCACAAGCTAGCACCCACCCCCCAACCCATCACCACCCCCACCCCGCCCCAACCCAGATGGGATATGTGTGACATTCCTCAGGCACTCCTGGCTGCCCAAGAACAAAGGAAAGGACAGAAAACAAAGGGTTAAACTGTAGAATCTCCATCAGTTTACAAATATCTTAGTAACATTACAAGAAAAGGGCAATCTTATCACTAGTCCAATCTCCAGGAATTCCCTACTATCTTCATGATAATGCTTTGCTAGAGGGAAAAACAACCTTAGCTTGACAATAGCTAGGCCTCCAGTAATCTGTAAACCCTCTTTAGCATATGGAAATCCTTTTAAGAAACTTCCTCTTGACCTCACCTCCCCCAACTCCACAGTATACAAGCAGTCACTCTTCACAACCCCAGTGCAGCTCTTTCTACCCACGGGTCTTGTCCCCATGCTTTAATAAAATCACCTTTTTGTACCAAAGATGTCTTCAAGACTTCTTTCTTGGCCAGTTGTCTCCGAACCCCCCCATCACTCCAAAATCCCATCAATACTTTCAGCCAGGAATGGGATCAGTGCCCTTGTCTGGCACATTCCCTGAGGGATGGCTCTTGGAAATTTGTGTTTTCATCAAGCTCCAGTGTTCACCCCCCCATAACACCTGTCTACTGTCCCCATATATACTTAACATATAGAAAAAATTAAACATGCTTATGGGAGAATTCCTTCTTTATATAGTCACTCATTCAAAAAATATTTGTCAAGGGCCTTCTAAATACCAGGTGTTGTACCAGGTGCTGGGTGTATCCAGGTGCATAAAATAGACAAGATGTTGTCCAGTGGAACTTACAGCTCCTTAGGGAAGAGATTCAATAAACAAGAAAACAAATACATATGAATCACGAATTATGCCAAGAGAGTGAACACAAGAGAATGGCCAGGACATTGAAAGAAACTAAAACATCATTGTACATAGAATTGAAGGAATTAGGAAGGTTTTGCCTTCTCCATAGAAGGCTCAGACCTCCCCACTATACATACATTTTAAAGGATGTCATATGAAGAAGACTTTCTTTCATGAAGTCTAAGGGGTTGAGTATCAAAAACTAAAAGCCTTAGAGAGGTCCATGTTGGATTGACAGGATGCAGACTTTTTTTTTTAAGTTGTAAAGGAATGGAATGATTTGCTTGGAGGAGTGGGTCAGGTCAAGAGCTCTATTGATTAAAAATAGCCACAATTAGGGGCACCTGGGTGGCTTGGTCTGTTGAGCGTCCGATTTGGGCTCAGGTCATGATCTCATGGTTTATGGGTTCGAGCCCCGCGTTGGGCTCTGTGCTGGCAGCTCAGAGCCTGGAGCCTGCCTTGGATTCTGTGTCTCCCTCTCTCCCTGCTCCTCCCCTGCTTATGCTCTGTCTCTCTCTGTCTCAAAAATAAGTAAAACATTAAAAAAATAAAAAAATAAAATAGCCACAATTAGTACTCAATAATAAAAAGGAGTAAATATATAACAACTTGGATGAATCTCAAAAACATTATGCTACATGAAAGAAGCCTTACACAAGACTACATCTTGTATGATTGAAATTCTAGATTAGGCAAAACTAATCTGTAGGGGATAAGCAGAACAATGATTGCCTGGGGAAGGGAGCAGGACAGGAAGGGCTAGAATTAACGAGGAAGGGGTGTGAGGGAACTTTCTGGGATAATGTACATGTTCTGTATCTTGATAGTGATTTGGTTTACACAGGTATAGGCACTGTCAGCATTCATTCAATGGTGCATTTCACTATGTGTATTTTCACCTAAAAATAAATAAGGCAGGAAGACAGGGAGTCACAGAAAAAGGGAGGCAGGAAGGGTGGGGAGGGAGAGAGGAAAGAGAAAATAGTTAATTACACACAAGAGGAAAGAGAAAATAGTTAATGACACACAAGCTGGAACTGTAGGATGGAAGATACTGATGTCTGCATTTACTTTGAGATACATGAGAAGTAAGGCTGGCTGACGAATACATAGCTAGATGTAGCTGGGGCACAGGGGGGCAAGAGCACCCGGTCCTGGGGTCCCAAACAGACCAGGCTTGGCCAATCGCCGCTGACAAAATCCAAAGGCAGACAGACAGTGCTGGCGAAACAGGAAAGGACTTTATTTCAGTGAGGCCAACACGGGGAAGACAGCAGACTAATGTTTCAAAGACTGTTTCCAAAGCACTGAAGGTACTTCTAGGTTTACTTAAGGAGATTGTGCGAAGAAGGTTGGTGAGTGTGCAGGTAGTAAAGGTCAGGTCGATCACTGTCTTGGGGTTAATAACACAGGAGCTTGCTGGCTCAGGGCAGTCCCTATTGCTGGAGGGAGTAATTTTGGTTCCCATCAGGGTGTGCTTTTGCCTGTAAGGTCTTTGCCCGAGTTGAGAGATAAGCTGGAAAGAACTTACTCAATTAGAAAGTTTGAGGTCAAAATGGAGGTATCGTAAACATGTGATAAAGCAACATAACCAAATGTTAACAATTAATAGAATCGAGGGGGTGGGTATGTGGGGATTCCCTGTACAATTTTAGCATTTCTGACATTTCAGTTTTTTCTTAATAAAATGTTAAGGAAAAAAATAGTCCCTATTCACTGATAGTCCCTATTACAGTCTGTTTGTCACTGTGCTATGCGTTTTGGATATATTAACCTCTCTAATACTAAAGAGAATAAATGTATTAATATACTTATTGATTATATTTTCTTCTATTGCAAATTAGTAGATTTGGAAGTTGTAAATAAGAAAGAAGAAAAGTCCTATGACTTGTCCAGGACCGTATCATGAAGTGGGAGACCTGTTTGGTTTCAAAGTCTACACGCATGTTACCTAAGATGATACCTACTCACCACAGGTAGCTTGTGAGCATTTGAAATACGGCTAGTGTGACTGAGGAACTGAATGTATAATTTTATTCAGTTTAAACTTAAAAAACTGATACTGAATTTAGTGATTGGAAAACTCCCTTCAGATACTGGAAAAGCGTCAAGTATGTTTGTAACAACTCGGGTCAGTGAAACTACTTCTTCAACTGAACATTTGATGAGCTCTACCTGCTGAGCAAATACACCCAACGGAAATGTAGCGTTCAAACTGGAATATGCTTTAAGTGTAAAGGTAGACACATTTTGAAGACTTACTGTACAAAAAAAACCAAACAAAAAACATCAACTATCTCACTAATCATTTTTTATATTGATGGAATGTTGAAATAATATTATTTTGGGTACATTGGGCTATATTTTTAAATTGTTAAAATTTTTTTTTAGTTTTTTTTAATTTTGAGAGAGAGAGAGAGAGACAGAATGTGAGCGGGGGAGGGGTAGAGAGAGAGAGGAAGACACAGAATCCAAAGCAGGCTCCACGCTCCGAACTGTCAGCACAGAGCCCGATGTGGGGCTCGAACTCACGGGTCGTAAAATCCTGACCTGAGCCGAGGTCGGACGCTCAACTGACTGAGCCACCCAGGCGCTCCTATTATATTTTTAAATGTTAAAATGAATTCCACCCCTTTTAGCTTTTAAAAAATATGAACATTACATGTAGGACTCATATTATATTTCTGTTGGAAGGAGTTGGTCTATGGTCTTAGCAGTGTATACCAGCCTGGATAATATCAGTATTTAGACTAGGAGACACAAGTTACCAAGAGTGGGTATGGGGTGGGGTGGGCTGAGGTCCAAGTGCACCAAGTTATTAAGACCCTTGATAACGGTGAGATCCCGGGAAAGTTTATGCAGCCTTTACTTGGCACCAAGGACTATTTTCAAGCCTTGATATATATGAATTCGCTTAGTCCTTGCCACAACCCCATGGTGTAGGTACTACCATTATCCCCGTTTTACAGATGAGGTGGAAGCACAGAGGGGCGTCAGTGGATATTTAGTAGCAGCTACGTCAAAGTAAAGAAACTGTCATAATTGGGATATACTCAGAATTTAAAGCGTGCTCTTTCAGAACTTCCTTGAAATGGCTTCTCTTTACAGATTTGCTTTCAATCTCTCAGACTCTGGAGAACGTTCTCTTCTAAGGACGCAGCCCCCTTTCGCACGCACAAGCGGCTCTCCGAATTGTGCATCTTTCCCAGAATTCCAAGGCATCTGTTCAAACAATGGGGATCGAGCTAGATAATTGGCCAATAGGAGTAAATGTAGCTGAGCAAATGGATTATTATTACAGGGGTCTCATTTGAGAATTCATCATTTTCTTCTGGTAGAAAGGGTAGTTTAATCTCTCTAAAAGCCTGCCACACCCTGTGATAATTGAGCTGTAGAATTGCACTGCAGAAAGCCCCTGCATTTCTATGGCAGGGGTGCTGATGGAAGTCTTGAAGGGCCCAGGAAGGGCTCCCAGTTGTTCTTCCTATAAATTCACAGGAGAAAAGGTGACTAACTGCCTTCAGAGACAGTTAATTTCCTAAGTGCTAGGCTCTGTTCATTCGGAAGAGAACTTAGATTGGCTGATGTTCTAGAAGCAGCAGCAAAGAGACTCAGGCGAGTCCTCAAAGATTACTTGAGGAGCTTGGGTGGTAGGCACTGTGGGTTTTCAGTCCCGGAGAGCAAGCCTTTCCTTTCTTTTATGAGTCTGCCTTAAAATTCAGGTCAGTACTGATGCCAGTTATAATCCCTATTTCCAGAAGGCATTGCCTGCTCTGGTTATGAGACCCAGCATGTGTATGCTGTTAACACATTGGCAAAGCTTTCAAACAGCGAAAGAGGAAGCTCTAAAAATTCAGGAGAATGTCACCGTAATGCCAGTTCTGAGAGGGTAGAAGGGGATGACATGGAAAAGTCTTGAAGAGCAGAACACTGGAAGTGTGACAAATGGTAACTCCCACACTCTCCTGAACACACAGAAGGTGCCAAATAGAAACATCTGAAAGGTCTTACCTTCTGGGACCACAAAATTAAAATGTCCAGGTTTGTGAGTCAGCAGTGACGAAGAGTGGGGAGCAGCTGGTATTAAGACTGATCTAGACCATCGTCACATAAAATGTGGTCCTGACCAGCAGTATCGGCACCACCTCGGTCCTTGTTAGAAATGCAGGTTCGCGGATCTCACCTCGAATCCCTGAATCAGAATCTCTGGGATTGTCGATCGAGAGTCTGAGTTTTAACAATACCCTGAGACCCGTGCTTCTCAAACTCCCCGTGATGAAGGGCAAGTGTTTTGTTTTCCTACTTTTAGAAATTTGTCACTAGCCCATTCTTTTGTAAAACATCTTGTTCGGCAAGACAAATTCAGCTCTCCCTGCTATGCTGTTGCAGGGGCGATCATCGCTATACGAGTTTTAGATGCTTACTCTCAACTTCTCTACTTTTCTTATTGGAGGCTGCATGGGGTTGCACCCGTCCACAGACCACGGTTTGAGTGTCACTCATGTAAGCCAGTACACTGGCCTTCCTCAGTCTGGAATGATCGCTGTTGCTGCCTGGACCTTACGGACCTCTGCCACGGAATACCTCCAATCTTGTAAGAGAGAATAGAATCATAGAGATGATTGCTGACCAGACACCGCCCCCCCACCCACCACCCCTACCCCTTCTACCTAGGCTGGTCAGTTACTAAGCTCACTTTCAAAGAACACTTTTCAGCTAAAACAGACCAGGCAAAATTTTAGTCTTGGATGGATTGCCTTCTTACATTATGGGATTAAGATGGTGAATTACAAAGGTTTGCTCTTCATGCATTACTGTTGTGGTTCATGAAACTCACAGTTGCCCTGAGTACATAGATACGGAGCAAAGTAAATTTATTTTCACGTCTGTCTTCCAAATAGGACTGAGTTTCTAATTTTCTGCTTAAAGGCTGTGCTACAGAACTTGGCTGGCCAGATAACATTTGGAGTTTGTCAAATTCTAACTGATGAGTAAACACAGGGACAATGTTTCTCTCCTGGACTTAACTTTCAGAGTTGTCAATGTCAGATGGGCTTGAGGTGTTATAAAAATTTCGCTTTACTTTGCACCCCATTTGGTTATCGTCATCTCATAGCCACATCTCTTAAAATCTTGTTAAAGTACATTAGGGCTTATTACATCTCTTGTTTATATTAGGGATTCAGTAAGAGGAGGTGTCAATGATGTAAACATTACATAAAAGTAAAGGTTTCAGAGATGAAGAAAGTGCTTAATGGAGATGCTTTGCTAGCGGGAAATGAATTCTGATATTATCCAGAACCGGCTCTTATTCTGAGATGCTCCCCACTTACAAAGAGTGTCACACAGCCTTTTAGCAACCTTCAAAAAAAAATTTATGATTGTTTACATAAAAGTGTTTCAAACTCTTCATCTGCTATAAATTGTGTACAGCCAAGTGGGTACATTAGGATTTATACTAAATCTCTTTATCTGGTAAGATAAAAGAGATGTTTATAATTTCCCTGAAATGTATTTGTTTCTCCCATGGCTTTAGATAATACTGTTAGCCCTCTAAAAGGAACCATTTAAGAAATAGCTGTTTAACCCACAACGCAAACAGTAGCATAAACCCTTTGGTATTTTCTAATGTCCCAAAATGAACGATGGGGCCTTTTCCAGCCATTTGACCTCTTCTATTATAAGGGACCTAATGTATGAAGTTTATCCAATTTTTCTACATACCTATGGCGGGGCGCCTGGGTGGCTCAGTCAGTTAAGCTCCGTCTTGATTTTGGCTCAGGTCGTGATCTCTCGGTTCGTGGGATTGAGCCCCATGTTGGGCTCTGTGCTGACACCATGAAGCCTGTTTGGGATTCTGTCTCTGCCCCTCTCTGCACTTTCCCTTACCCCAAATAAATAAATAAACTTAAAAAATAGATCTCTCTCTCTCTCTCTCTCTATATATATATGTATATAAACATATAAACATATCTATGACAAGCTGTTTTGAACAGTTTCTCATCTTGGTTTCTTGAATTCACCTGTGATGAAAGTATGCCTTAAAGAAATTTAAAACCATGATAAGTTACCATTTACAGCCACCACAGTGGTGAAACAAAGAAAAAGGCCATCAGTAACAAGTGTTGGTGGGAATGTCATACACGGAGCTCTCACACAAGCTGGTGGCGGTATGAATTGCAACAGCTACTTTGGAAAACAATGTGATCTTACGGAGTAAAATAGAGCATTCTCCTTCCTGGTGTACATCCTACAGATATTCTCGCACATGTGCACTGGGACGTACACAAGAATATTTTTATTAGCGTAGTTTCTAACGGCAAAAATTCCCAACGGGACATTCAAAGCCATCTACCGGGAGAAGGGGCGAATTCATATTGTTATATTCACACAACTGCAGCAAAAGTGAGTAAAATAGAGCTCCACGCATCTGCACGGATGCATCTTAAACACATAACATTAGGCAAAAGAGCAAGTTCCAGAAAAGTTCTGACAATAAGATTGCAGTCGAATGAAGCTACCTAATATGCAAAGCGAAGCAATATGCACGAGAGATAAAATGATCAAGAAACACAAGTGAATTATTAACAGAAAGAAAAAGATAACTCGTCTTTCGGGGGCGGGGGGGGTGTGTGGAAGAAGGGAGTAATCAATGGAGAGTCACATGGGGGAGCTGGAAGGAACTGGTCATGTTTTATTTCTGAAACTGGATGATGTTTACACGAGTGCATGTGAAAAATCAGACAGAGGTGGTATATATGTAATTTGCAAGCATGAAATTTTTCATAACACCATAAAAGTAACCGGAAAAAGGGTATGTCCTAGAAAGAAATCACGAGCGCTGTATCTGTTAGGTCCCATTAGGTTATTCTGGGTAACAAGCCATCTCTAATTCACACTGGCTTAGTGAAGCAAGGTTTATTTTTCTTTCACAGCTATGTGTCCAACAAGAGTCATCAGATACTCCTGATTATTGTGGTGACCGAGGGACCCAGGCTGACAGAGCTGCTATGGGAAGGGCCTTATGAGTAATGTCTTTGGGAGGAATTATCGCCCGATCATCGCCTACTAAGGGGATGGGGGGAGGGGAAAAGGAACACAGTAAGTCACGCCCTGGCTCCTCCAATTCCTACCTGGAAGTGGCGTGTCGAAGTAACACATCTTTATTGACCAAGCGAAACCCTGCGGCCCTGCTAACACCCACCGAAGTGGTTAGGAAAGTGCAATCGTACCGGGTCTCTGGAAAGAGCACCTGAATGTTTGTGAGCAGACCCAATGACCCTAATGACTTCCGTATGACAACGGCCAAATCTTGAGTTCATCGCTGTTTCTCCCATCCAGAGCCGCAGAAGAACACGCAGTTAGGCCTGGTTGCCAGTCTACCTCTGATGAGGATACAAAGTGCCAAATTGGGAACCCTTCTTGCCTTCGTTTTGTTTTTTTTTTTAATGTTTGTTTATTTACTTATCGAAAATTTTTATTTATTTGAGAGAGAGGGCACAAGTGGGGGAGGAGCAGAGAGGGAGAGAGGGAGACAGAGAATCCCAAGCAGGCTCCACACTGTCAGCACAGATGCCAACGTCGGGCTCGAACTCACGAACTGTGAGATCATGACCTGAGCCGAAATCAAGAGTTGGATGCTTAACCGACTGAGCCACCCTGGTGCCACAAACGTTTACGTATTTTAGAGAGGGGGGAGCGGCAGAAGGAGAAAGGGACAGAGGATCCGAAGCAGGTGCTGGGCTGTCGGCACAGAACCTGATGTGGGGCTCGAACTCATAAACTGTGAGATTATGACCTGAGCTGAAGTTGGACCCTTAACTGACTAAACCACTCAAGTGCCCCCGGAAAGGGGTCTTTCTCGATGGTCTTAAGAGAGAATCCCTTCTGGAGATAGGCTGCTTTTATTCCAAACGAAAGCAATATACTTGGAGTAAAACTTCTTACCTGTGGGCCTTCTCTGCTCGTTGTGGAGGCCGAAGGGAAAGATAGTCAGTGGTCCACTTCCCAGAACTGGGGAAAGTCAGGCTGTGGTGGCAGTAAAGGTGGGTAGAGGATGGTGGGTAGGGATACCAACAGAAATCCATGCTTATTTGAAAAGGTAGCCACTAGTAGTTACAAATTCATGGCCAAGATCTGCCCCTTCCTTTGTGTCAGAATTCCAGTGCCTCATAGATGTCAGACACACCTGCATCCGGGCAATCAGAGGAGTGAGAAAATACATATCACCCATGAGACATGGGTGGTGAGGCCAGCTGCCAAAGTCTTGCCCCCAGGGGTGGGGCAGAGTTCCCCAGCCTCCCCTGCAGTTAGGTTTGGGTCAGGGAATCTGGATTCTGGATTCTGGATCCCGGTGGACAAGATGTGATGTCCAGACCTGGCCGTAAAAGAGCAGCACAGTATCTCATACTTTGTGACTTCCCTTGGCTTTGGGCCCAAAGCAGAGGAACCGTTCTGAGGAGGCAAGCACATGGTAGGAGCCTGGGTCCTCAAATCACCTCAGTGAAGGCTGGCCGCTGAGAACCCAAGAGGATGATGATATGAGAAATAAATAAGCCTTTATTTCGCGAAGCCAGTAGGATCTGGGGGTTTTTAGTTTCATCAAGTAGTGTTCCTTCACTATAAATAATGTAAGGGACCACAGCCCCTTTCTGCAAAGCTACTGCTGGCAAAGACCTCTGCTGGGCTGAATTCAGATACTTCTCTGGAACGAGTTCTCCTGGTATATAAGAGAGGCTTGCCATCTTTTTTTTTTTTACTACTCTCAAAATGGGTAGGCAAGCCAGGCCTGCTCATGTGTAGGTGATCATTCAGAGTTAAAATTATAATTTGAGCACATATAAATGCTTCAACTGATTTTAAATTTTTCTTTCCATTCAGACTTTATGGTTGTCTGGGATTTTGAACCTTGGCTTACCTCTGCAAATGATTTAAGAGCTGGGTATTTTTTAGCAGAAGGTGTGATATGATTTAAGAGATGATATAAGAATTCTGTAAATTTCTGGACAGGCTACTTTATATGCTTTAGGGTCAGTTAGGCATAATAAGCCCATTGAATGAAGGAGGATACAGATTTCAAATGCTACTTTATGTTTGTGGAAAGTGGAGAGGGAAATGCCCAGAGTGAACAAGGCTGGAGTCCAGAGTAGATAAGCAGGCAAGGTGAAGGTCAGAAGGGAAGGTGTCCACAGAATATATATATATTTTTTCCAATAAGAAAAGAAAATGAGGATTGTAGTCATTGTTATAAGACCCGCAAGGTGACACTCTCGTGCCCATGATGCAGGTGTAAACGCCATCATGTTTAAGAGGCTTACTCTTCCTTGCTTATTCATGGTCCCATAGAAACCTTGAGAAAACTGTAATGGCGGGCGGCCTCCCAAGAAGAGTTAGGGACACGCCAGGTCAAGCATCTGAAGTGCTTGGCCCTTGTCACACAGAGCCTTGCATTCTTGCTCCACATATGCATGTCCCCGAAGCAGCCTGGTGACTGCTTGACTCATGAGTCAGGAGCCAAAACCTAGATCTCCATCCCGTTGCTTGTTGTAAGGGCAGCTCTGGGCAACATTCCACAACCCTCAGCTTCAGCACCCACATCTACGATGTGAAACTCCACAGAAATTTTGTTGGGGGCAAGTGAGGTGATCTACCACACGGGAAAACAACGACAGCCATGCCTGGCATGCTCGTAGCATTCAGTAACGTTTGCTCCCTTCATTCCTTCCTCAATTTCCTTGAGGGAAAGAGCGGAGCACATTCATTTCACATCGATTAAAGGGCCTGGAGCCCCGTTGGGAAGATGGGAGGCTAGATAAATAGCTCTTGAATGTGCACATGCTAAGGGCCAGTGGTGAGGCTTCGGGGCCAATCGCTGAACCTTAGTAATTAAAATACTGACCTTGCCCCAGCCCCCATGAAAGCTCCCGTAAGATGCGGGTATTAGGTGGGTTGTAGTGGCATCAGCATTTAACAGAGACTCCAGTGACAGAGGCTGGAAAGCTAGAAAATTTATTTCTGTCTCCTGTAAAAATCTTAATGGGCCGTGCAAGGCTGGGGTAATGGCGCCATTGTGAGCAGGGGAAGAGGAGAGAGAGAGAGGGAGACACGGAATCCGAAGCAGGCTCCAGGCTCTGAGCTGTCGGCCCAGAGCCCGACGCGGGGCTCGAACCCATGAGCTGTGAGATCGTGAGCTAAGCCGAAGTTGGATGCTTAACCGACTGAGCCACCCGGGCGCCCCCAGAGCTACCAGGCAGGCTTGAATCACCCATTTACGTGTCAGAAATAAATTTCTTTCTTAAAATGTGCATTATTTTGGATCTTTGTTATCTATAAGTAGATCTCTATCCTAAGGGGTGCAGTCGGGCTGGTGTGCCTGAGTGTGGCCACGTGTAAGCTGCAGAAACTTTTACCCTGTGCCCATATTATTACCCCCTGGGGGGTAAGCGGTCCCTGTCTCACGAGCCACTACCCTGACTGGCGGGGGACTATTCTCTCCACCCAGCTGTGACTTCATTCTATTATGCTAAAATTTAGATCAGGGGTGAGTTAATATACCAAATTGTACCCCAGTGGCTTCCAATTTATTCTCTTCTCACTTACAGGGTCAGGCCCCATATACTTAACATCTTATATATACTAGCAATACAAATTGTACAAGACTCTTAAACAATATCAGGCCAATGAGAAGTAACGAGATGATAAAACACAGTCCTGCCTTGCTGTAGGAAATCTCGGTATGTGAAAATTCAGATATATTTGAAGTGATAATGCCTGTACAAAAAGATCGATTCCTTTATAAAATAAACAGAGTAAGAGGTGGGTCCACCTAATAATTTGCTGAGTATCTAAATACTTTTAAATAGTGACATTGCCTGACACATTTTTTTTTTTAATCTTCATTTATTTTTGAGAGAGAGACAGAGTGTAACCTGGGGAGGGGCAGAGAGAGAGGGAGACCCAGAATCCGAAGCAGGCTCCAGGCTCTGAGCTGTCAGCACAGAGCCCCACGCGGGGCTTGAACTCACGAGCCGTGAGATCATGACCTGAGCCTAAGTCAGGTGCTTAACTGACTGAGCCACCCAGGCTCCCCTCCTTACACATTTATCATATTGTGTCCAAATTACCTCGAATGTTCACATAATCCGTTACACAAAATGAGATACCCAGCCCAAATAGCCATGTTGGGTCCAAATACAATAGTTGAAAATTCATCCATGTGATATTGTTTTTCCAATGTTACTGCTCTGGCAGTAACAACAAGAAAGAAAACCAGAAAGGGACTGTAAGGAAATACTACCTAACAGTGAAGGAATTAAGATGGTGGTCCAGTCTATACAAGACAAGACTTCACATTTCTTCCCGTTATGTTTCATCACAGTTTGGGCACTTTCCCTGCCCTCCACTACCTTTCAGAGTTTATACTGTCTGTACTTGATAGTTTATACCGTGTATATTTTTAATGTCATTTAAAAAGTCTCAACTCTAGGCAATCTCCCTTCTCACACTGTAGCTATGATACCACAGAAGGGCGGAACTCACTTAATTATGATCCTTTAAGGCAAGACCTCCAGCCTTCATACACAACAGCTTGAACTTCTAATAACACAGGGAAATAAATAGAAAAAGTGCCTGGAAGGGGAAACCAAGATTTTCATCTGGGCTGTCTCTCATTATGAGTTTTTAGAAAAGAAAAAAAAAAAAAAAAAAAAAAAAAAAAAAATATATATATATATATATATATATATATATATATATATATATATAAAACTGCTTTAAGGGCGCCTGGGTGGCTTAGTCAGCTGAGCATCTAACTCTTGATTTCTGCTCAGGTCATGATCCCAGGGCTGTGAGATTGAGCCCTGAGTCTGGCTCTGAGCATGGAGTCTGCTTAAGATTCTCTCTCTCCCCCTCTGCCCCTCCCCCACTCGTTCCCTCCTCTCCCTCCTCCTCCTCCTCCCTCTTTATCTTTCAAAATAAATACATAAACTTAACGATAACAACAACAAAAGAAACAAAAACCTGCTTTAATGATCTATTATCTCACTTTTCTCCAGGAAGCACACTTTTCTGGATGTGAAGGCTGCATCTTTTCACACTCATGAATCCTGGAGAAGTCCACTTGTTGTGAGCAATTATGTCCCTCATCAGCTTTGGAGACACAGCTTCCATTTGCAGCTCCAGCTGCCTCTTCGTGGGGGAGGGAAGGCCCTGGCAGCTGTCCAAGGCCGCACACCAAGCAAGAAAATCAAAGTTTGCAAAGAGCGTTGAGTACCAGCTCCACCGGATTAGGCCAGGAGAAGTGAACCGTTCAGAACCGCTCTCTGGTTTATTATCTTCTCTCTCCCGTTCCCAGGGAGTATCTTCTACAGATAAGCAGGGATGGGAAAACGTATCAGCACTCTAAATGCAAGTTTACAGAAAGAAATTCAATTAGCAGAGGGAAAACCATATGTAGATACAGACGAGGTAGGACTATACCCACAACTCTTACACCTATAAGCTCTTTTCTGCCTAGAATATCTGCCATAAGGCCCGTTCACCTCACTCTGCCTCTGGGCAGCAGGCGGCCCTCCCCTTTCCAGGCCTCATCCGAGGCTGCCTCACTCGGGGGTTTACACGTTCGGCTTTATCCTGGCCGGACCTTCTGGAGACTTCTCCAAGACTCCAGCGGACGTCCGCCTCGGGGTTTTGGCTCGCCCGGTTTCGGGCTTCCCCGTGGTGCTGGCTGAATTACAGTGCACCCCGCCTGGAGGAAAGACGCGGAGAACCCCCATTCAGATTCACCGCTGAAGTGTCACTTTGCTGTTTTGTCTTGCCATTGAGTTGCTGGCTCACCTCCTGTCTCCGTCTATCTTTACACTGCACAAAGCAGACCTGAGAAAAATTCAAACAGTCCCTCTCTCTGCTTCAGGAGTGACCACCTACCCACAGGCCAGGTGCTTCCGGCCTGCATTCTTCTGCCTGGCGGACCCCTGGACACGAGCTCTGGTAGCCACTTTCTGTTCTGCCTTTTGTTTACTTCCTGTCCACACCATAGAGGCTGGTTGAGAGTGGAGAACAGTGGAGTGGAAAGGAGAGAGCTCTGAACTTGAAGTCATAGCCGTTCTAATCCTCCCGGCCCGAGGCCTTAGTGTCTGTGTGACCTTTAGTTGTCATTTAACCTCACTGAGACTCAGTTTCCTCATCTGTAACATGGACATCCACGTGCTCCTGCTCAGTCACCAGGGGCCAACAGAAACTCCTTCCCCAGAGATTTCCCCTCAGACCTAGTCTCCATATATATGTATTTAAAGATCTATCGCGTGTATTCTGCTTAAGAGCTAAGAACCAGACTCCTTTAAGAAAGTAGAAATAGGGGAGCCTCGGTGACTCAGCCGGGTAAGCGTCTGACTCTTGATTTCAGCTCAGGTCATGATCTCACGGTTCGTGAGACTGGGCACCGATTCCGGCTTTGTGGTGACAGCGTGGAGCCTGCTTGGGATTCTCTCTCTCTCTCTCTCTCTCTCTCTCCCCCTCTATCTTTGCCCCTCCCCTGCTTGCTCTGTCTCTCTCTCAAAATAAATCAATAAACTTAAAAAAAAAAAAAGAAAGTAGAAACTGAAGCTGACATGAAGATCTGGAGAATTTCTGATAATGTGTTGTTTTGTTTAATTGAATTACTTGATAGAAAACAATTCAGCAGCGCTGGGTGCCTGGTGGAGGCCCCGCAGGTGAGCCCTCTTCTCTCTTCCTTACGACACATTTTCATCTCCAGATCTGGAACAGAAGTTTCTAGGAAACCAGGGAAGAGAAAGGGAAAAGTATCAAATGCCCAGGAAGGCATTCGGAATATTGGGTTTCTTTCCTTTTTTTTTTTTTTTTAATGTTTGTTTGTTTATTTATTTATTTTTGAGAAAGAGAGAGAGAGAGAGATACAGAGGGGCAGAGAGAGACACACACACAGAATCCAAAGCAGGCTCCAGGCTCCGAGCTGTCAGCACAGAGCCCGATGTGGGGCTCGAACTCACGAGCGGTGAGATCATGACCTGAGCTGAAGTGGGACGCTTAACTGAGCCACCCCGCTGCCCCATGGGTTTTCTTTTACAGAACAGCCTTCTGGACATGTGTTCCCTTGAAGCAGAAAGGGTAAAGTTAAATCCCCCTGATCTCATTCTGTTCAGGAGTGAGCACAGCAGGTGCACAAGTGGATCCACATACAGCTTCTCCAAACTCCTCCGCTGTGATCCCAGGCAAGGGAGCGTGGGCGCACCTAAGGTGCCTGTTAAGCCAAGGAGAAGACCGGTGCGACCTGTGGTCATTTACAAAGCCACATGACCACATCTGTGACCGCGACTACAACGGTTCTGAGAGGTGGCTGTGGGTGCAAAGGGGAGCTGACGCGCTACTGCAGAGGAATTCCTTCTTTAGAAAGCCCTCCCGTTTCTCTTGGTGTGTGCTTGGTTAGCAGCAGAGAGGTGGGACTTGGGTCCCACGCAGCGTCCCCCATGCCGCCCAGGTGGGCCATTCTGCAGCGTTCTGGGTGTCAATTCTGAATCAGAGGCTGCCGCAGAGAGATGGCTGGCTGGCCTCTTATCCAGCCGTCCTGTGTGCACGTTTACCGAGTGCCTATTGTGTGCCACACGGTATTTTTTAGCATTCTGCTGGTCTTAACTCATTAATTCCTCACAACACCTCCAGAGGTGGGCACCACTTTTATCCCCGCTGTACAATCGAAGAAACTGAGGCAAAGGGAGGTGTAGCTTTCTTTGTGTCCTCTTTGCTAGAAATTGTTTTTGGTTTGTGGTTATTGACTTGAAGGTGGCAATTTCCAGGGGAAAAGTTTTCTTTAATTGTTTTAAGTTTATTTATTTATTTTTGAGAGAGAACACAAGCGAGGGTGGGGAGTGAGAGAGAGAGAGAGAGAGGCACAGAATCTGAAGCAGGCTTCAGGCTCTGAGCTGTCAGCACAGAGCTCAACGTGGGGCTTGAACTCATGGACATGAGATCATGACTTGAGCTGAAGTCTGACACTCAATTGACTGAGCCACCCAGGCATCCCTCATTGCTGTTTTAGAATACTAACCTATGATCATTTGGTATACATTAAGGGTAAGACTCAGTAGTTCAAAAATAAGTGATTCTTCTCTTTCTATCTTAGTATTCTCATTATTTCTGGCCATTTGTTTTAAGATCTATGGAATGTTCCATATCTGGAAAGGCCCCTAGTTAAATGGCAGTCTCTAGATCCGGATACCAATTTTCATCTCTACTTTCTCAAGAAAGCCTGGCTTTTGCCTATTCAATGGAATTCTTGTAGTACGTAAATCTTATAAAAACACATGGAGATGAAAAATAAGGGCTTGGGCGTAAGGGTTTTTCCTCAGCTGCTGGGGACCCAGCTGGGCCACGTGGGTTGTGGACGACACAGAAGAAGAGAGGTCTTTGGAAGTAGGTGACTACAGCGGATACGACTCATTCAGTCCACGTGGTCAGTAAAGACGCGGGCGGAGGTGTGAGATGTCCCCTAGTCCTTACAGTTCACTGGGTGCAGTTTAGATCCCAACAATTCTCATCTTCTACAGGCTCTTTCTGATCGCAGCCCGGATCCAATGACTGGAAACAAAGGAATTTCACTTACTCCTGAGTGCGAGCAAGACACTGGAAAGAGCATGTGTAAATCATCAAGAGTAGAAAACACAGCTTCAACCATAGGTAACTGGTGAGTGTAACAAGACTGCTTGTGACATAAACAAAACACAGCATGACAGTCTTTCCCCCAACAAACCTTTAAGCTTGATTCAGTGGGATTAATTGTCTCCTGCCCGGGGATGTGAACTCTGACACATCTTACTGCTTTTGCCTCCAATCTTATATAAAAGATACTCCAAGGTCACTTTAGGTTGCAAACACAATCTCCATTCAGTAATTAGAATGTCATGGCGCAGATGTTAATCAAAACTTTGAACGTGAAGGCATCCAATTGTCTGACTTCCTTCAGTTCTGACCTGCTTCAGGCGTGGTCCTCTTGTCCCCACCCCTCCCTGTTCACTCCCTCCCTCCTCTCCTCCCTCCTCACCCCCTCCTTGCTCAAGCCCCTACTCACTCCCCTCCCTGCTTACCTCTCTCCCTCTTTCCTCTCCTCCTTCTTCACTCCCTCCCTCCCTCCTCCTTCCCTTTCTTCCTCCCTCCCTTTTCTACTCATCCCTGCTCATTTTCCTACCTCTCACACCCCTCGTTCCTCACTCCCCTCCCTCCTCACCCCTTCCCTGTTCAACCTCCGTTCACTCATCTCTCTGCTCACCTCCCAGCCCTCCCTCCCCCATCCTTCCTCCTCTCCCTACTCACCCCCTGCTCACTCCCCTCCCTTCCCATTCCCCTCCTTACCTCCTCCCTGTTCAACCTCCTGCTCACTCACCTCTCTGATCACCTCCCAGACCTCCTTCCTCCCTCTCTTCCCTCCCCCCCTCCTTCATCCCCTCCCTACTCACTCCCTGCTCACCTCCCTCCCTTCCCATTCCCTCCTTACTCACCCCCTCCCTGCTCACCCCCCCTGCTCACCTCCCTCCCTTCTTGTTCTCCTCCTTCCTCACTCTCTCCCTCCTTCCTCCCCTCCTTGTTTATCCCTTTGTCACTCCCCTCCCTCCTCACCCCTACTCACTCCCCTCCTTCCTCACTCCCCTGCTTACTCCCCTCCCTGCTCACTCCTGTCCCTCCTCACCCCCCATTCACCCCTCCCTCCTCCTTCCTCTTTCCTCATTCTTTTCCCTCCTCACCCCTCCTCCCCACTTACTCCCTGCCTCCTCCCCTACCTCCTGACCCTCTCTCTGCTCCCCTCCCTGCTCTCCTCTGGTCTTATCTCCTCCCTCTTCATCTCCCTTCCTCCTCACCCCCTCCCTGCTCACCTCCCTTGCTCACCTTGCCCTCCTTGCTCACCTCTTCCTCTATGTATACTTTTGTGAACACCAAAGAGAGGAGAGGGAGGGAGGGGAGCTTAGTTATCCCTGGGCCTGAAGCTACCGTCCCTAATTAGGTTGCTGATGATTAACACAGACCTTTCCTCCGTGGCTACGTCTTTGGGCTCTTTGAAGTACTCCGCTGAGCTCTTCTCCCATAGCTTCCGTTCCCCGTGTGGATTCACCTCTGTTCCAGTGGGCCATGTGGAATCTCCCCTTAGCTGCTGGCTGTCCAGTGAACTCCTTCTGCTGGGATGTTCTTACCGTAGGCAGCCAGATGGGCTGGGTCTCTCTCCGGCATGGCTCACATCACCTCGCCGGATCCTCTGCCCCGCCAGCCCTGAGGATGCGGGCTGACCCCATCACAGAGCCCTCTCGCAGCATTAGCACCAGAAGAGTGAGGCAGCTCCTTGCTCTTTGGACACATTGCCCCTGCAGAAGGCAGGCCTTAGGTAGCACTTCATCCTGGCATTCCTAGTCATGAGTTGGAAACCGGTCCTTGGTGTATAGCCGTTGCCGTTTCCAAATTTTCTGAGGGGTCCCTGAAACTCTCTAGCAGCCTCTCGCTCTACACCCTTCAGGGTGGAAGATGGTACCCCTGCCATTCTCCCAGATAAAGAGGATGGGCGTTCACAAGACGGTAGCACTTCTTGCGAAAAGGAAAAGAAAAACGGAAAGAGAAGGAAAAACCTTGCTAATTTCCTTGGTCTCCTTTTATACTTTTGATCTGACTGAAAGCTTCAAGATTCATGGGACAAGTTTTCGAGGCCTTTCCAAATGGTTGTATGTGAAGCTGAAGGTCTTACCTTGCTTCCACTTTGACATATTACATTCGTTATATCACTCTGTAGAAGCAGAGGCTGGAAGAATTCAATGCTAACATGCTGTCGTGCGTATTATCCCAAGTAGCTCTCATCAACTAGATATGAGCCTCTTTTCTGCCCCTGCCCAGGAACATGAGGTACACGATTTGGGCCTGGCAGCCTCAGAGCCACAGAAGAATAAGCCTGTTGGGACCAGTCCTTTTTATTTATATTTATATTGCCCTAGACAAGGCCAGCACTTCTAACAGGTTGGGTAATGAGCGGGTAGGGGGTTTCAGCTCATTGAGGGGAGGAAGAGAAATTAATTTTTATCTTTTTTGGCCCCAGTGTTTCAATGTACAGGGTGAGGTGGGAAGGGAGAGGTGCACATTCCTTGGCACTTACAGGGAACTCACTGGTCACCCCGGTAACGAATCACAACCCCCAGTCAGCCAGGTCACCAATCCCACTGTGGCATACTTCACTTTGTGGGCTACCGTGCTCTCTGTTAACATCATGATGCTACATTACAAACAACCACAAGCTCAGGGGCCTCTATGAGGCAATGTCTGCTGTTTATGTATATGTCAGAGAGTTCCCCTGGGGATTGGCCAGATGGTTCTGCTGATCTGGCTGGGCTCACTCTTGAATGGAGGTTGAGTGAATGCTGGCCAATCTAGGCCCACCTCGGCTGGGATTGACAGGAGGAGATCTGGCTCTGTTTCACATAAATCTTCTCCTATAGCAGGCTAGCTCGGGCAGATACAGGTGCAAAAGTGGGTGGAAATCTGCAGGAACTCTTGAGGCCGAGTTCTTGGAACTGGCACACTTTTCTTTTCTTTTCTTTTCTTTTCTTTTCTTTTCTTTTCTTTTTTTTTCTTTTCTTTTCAAGTTTATTTATTTTTGAGACAGAGAGAGGGAGAGAGACAGAGACAGAGGCAGAAAGAGAGAGGAAGACACATGAAATCCCAAGCAGGCTCTGCATTGTCAGCATACAGCCTGATGTGGGACTCGAACTGATGAACCGTGAGATCATGACCTGAGCCCATCGGATGCTTGACCGACTGAGCCACCCAGGTGCTCCTGGCACTCTTATTTTCAACTTGGACATCCTGTATTTCTTATTTGCCAAATCTGGCAACCCTATATTCATTCTACTGGCCCAGATAAGTCCTGTGGCTGAGCCCAAAGGGGAGGGCCAGGGCAGATCGCCCTGCCCACAGCAGAAAGCCTCGCAGTTACCTGGCAAAGGGCAAGGACGTAGGGATGGCTAGAAATGCAATCAACCTACCCCCTGGGCTTTTCTATAAACTTTTCTCTTTCTGGCTAAGGACAGTCATATTTATAGTGGTCTCCCTCATGGTCTCTTCACCTGCATTGCTTAACAGTTGACATTGACTTTGTAAGTGGCCATACTCCCTTGCTGAAGTGACTCCTGCCCTCGCAAAAGCTTTGCAAACAGATGATTCAAAGTCCTGCTTTGGCACCGTGATGAATTTCATCACTTTTGGCCCTTGTGGTCCCAAAGAGTCAAAAACGGTAACTGTGAACTCTGACAATTTCAGGGTATTATGGTGCCAGGATCACTGGTAAGAATGACAAGTGAGAGGGAAGAAAGAGGCACAGAGCCAAATGGGGGCTACAGACTTAGGAAGACAGAGCCAAGGGGTGGCAGGAAGAAGCTGGCAACGAGTTGTAACTCAGGTCATGGTTTCCAGGCCTGCTTAACCACCCGAATCACCTGCTGATATTCCACATTCCTTAGGTCCCTGTGAGGACTGGGGACTCCTAGTCTTTATCAATCTTAGAGACAGAAATCCAGTTCCTCAGGTTTTCTCCACGTCAGTGTTAGCGGGATCATACCCTTTGACGGAATTAAGACTGGCTGGAAACCTCCCTCCTCGAAAACCAATTGCACTAATTCTTAGTTAAACTCTCTTTTTCTCAGCTGTATTTCATTAATTTTATGGCCACTATCTCTCTGCATTAGAGATAATGATTACAAAAGTTGTGTTTGACTTTTCATATATTTGCTTACATTTTTGCCTTGCGCCTTCCCCCAGAGAGATAGCGTACCGGTTCGGTGTTAGTGTGGAATAGTCAGAATTTTTCTGATATTTAAGTATTTGTTTTGTTAAAACAGTACGATGTGAGGACTGGAAGAAGAGGGAGTAGCTATCAGCATGATTTAATTTTATTGCTTTTGGAGTAGCAAATGTTCATTGACTTGCAGACAAATTATTTTATTTCTCTGAAAAACTGTAGTACACAAGTGACGGCCGATGATGTGTTTTCTTGGTGAGTACTTTTAAGAAGACTATTTCTTTTCTTTAAAAACAAATTTTTTTTTTAATGTCTAGTTTTGAGAGACAGAGAGACAGAGCACCAGTGGGGGAGGGGAGAGAGAGAGGGAGACACAGAATCCGAAGCAGGCTCCAGGCTCTGAACTGTCAGCACGGAGCCCGACTCGGTGTCTAACTCATGAATCGTGAGATCAGGACCTGAGCCGAAGCCGGACGCTCAACCGACTGAGCCACCCAGGTGCCCCTTAAGAAGACTATTTCTGGGCGTGTCTGGGTGGCTCAGTTGGTTGAGCGTCCGGCTTCGGCTCAGGTCATGATCTCTTGGTCTGTGAGTTCGAGCCCTGCGTCGAGCTCTGTGCTGACAGCTCAGAGCCTGGAAGCCTGTTTCGGATTCTGTGTCTCCCTCCCTCTCTCCCTTCCCCTGCTAGTGCTCTGTCTCTCTCTCTCTCTCTCTAAAGTAAATAAACGTTTTAAAAAATTAAAAAAACAAAGACTATCTCTAAATGTAAAATGCCAAGCAAATTCTTGGGAAGAAGCTGCATATTTCTTCAGTGTGTTCATAGTGGTTCACTGTATCTTTTCCATTTTGTCTGTGCTCCTTAGAAATCCTTTATCTATTTATAGATAGAAATACTTTATCTATTTTTCTTTTTCCTGCTTTAAATGGAAATACTCTGTGGAGAAACCACTTTATATATCTGTATTACCCTCTTGATCAGTTCGTTAAAATTCATTTCTAAGGGTTTTTGCGTAGCTTGGACTTATGACCCTAAACACTTAAAGTCAACAGCGTGTCAGAGACTATGTAGTGCAAAGTACTGACATTTTGTAAGCTTTGACAATAAAGGGTAAAGATCTATATTCATTTAGAAACTAATATTGGAAAATAATGCCTTGTAATTTTATAGCGTATCATCTAGTTGATTCTCAAAATAACCCTCGTGTGATATAGGCAGTGAGGCAGCCATATCCCCATGTCCATGATGAGAAAACTGAAGCTCAGAGAGGTTGGGTGAATTGGCCAGTGTTATCCTGGTGTATTGGAGAAGTAGGATAGGAATCCAGGTTTTCTGCCGCTAAGTCCCGACTTTTTACGTTACAGCGTTATGACTTCTAAGACGGAAGTGGTTAGTTAGGGTGAGGCCTGGACACACAAAGATGAATGAGACATCATCCCTGTTTTCAAGGGCTCGTTGGGAAGTTCACCGGGAGACCAATCAAAGCGTGCTTTGCGGTACGGTTTGGTAAGGACCAGGATAGGAGCTGCAGAATGGGGGTGCAAGGGAAGGGGGGCCTAATTCTGTCGGGATTGGGAGCGGGGAAGAGCGTAAGCTCCCGTCATTACAAGAAGGAGTTTCGGTCCATGGTAGTTTTTCTCTTCCACAAGGCCTGAACATAGGGGAGGAAGTGTTTGGGGCACCTGGGTGGCTCAGTCGGTTAAGCTTAACCGTCTGACTTGGGCTCAGGTCATGATCACTCAGTCTGTGAGTTCCACCCCCGCGCCGGGCTCTGTGCTGACAGCTCAGAGCCTGGAGCCTGCTTCCAATTCTGTGTCTCCTCCTCTCTCTGCCCCTCCCCTTCTCATGCTCTGTCTCTCTCTGTCTCTCAATAATAAATAAATGTTTTTTTTTTTTTTTAAAAAGAAGAGTAAGTGTTTTTGTTGTGCTTGTTTCCCCCGTGGTCAGGAAACTGAGTGATTGAGGAATTGAATTGATGGTACTGAACGCAGCCACTCCAGCTGAGCAAGAAAGTCTGCGGCAATTGAGGAATTCATGGTCTGGGTGTAAGGGGCGCTCCCAGTGAAAGGCAGGAGGGGTAAAGCCTGTAGAGGTAACGATGACTCCAGCCTTTGCCCCCGCCTGAAGCTTCAGACAGTCATTGTGGCAGATGGTATTTTCCAGAGATGGCCGCAGCGATGTCCTTTGTTCCCCATGCTCCTTAACAGTATGACCTTCTGTTCCACTATCGAGAGGTTGAGTCTAATTCTTCCCTGGAATTTGGGTGAACTTGTGAGTGCCTGAAACAATAGAGTATTTAAAAGGGTTGCTGTGATTTCCAGGACTGGTTGCAAAAAGGTAGACAGCATTGTTTGCTGGGACGCTTTTACTTTACTTGGGCTACTTTCCATAAAAAATAACATCAATACTCCAAGGATGAACCATTTATGTATCTCTTCTCTCTCATGATCTCTATTATCTGTCTATCTATCTATCATCTATCTAATCATCTATCCATCTATCATTTATCTCTCTTAATATGAGAGAAAATGTTTCTACATTAGTTCTATTTTACTCTTTCTTTCTTTCTTTTTCTTTCTTTTCTATTGGAGTCACATTATGGATATGTTAAATTTGTTTATACACAGGGTCAGAAATAAAAGTTGAAGTTGAAAATAGATCTGTTTGTTTATTAAGAAGACTGCACAGGGGCCCCTGGGCGGCTCAGTTGGTTAAGTGTCTGACTCTTGATTTCCGCTCAGGTCATGATCTCACGGTTCGTGAATTGGAGCCCTGAGTCAGGCTCTATGCGGACAGTGCTGAGCTTGCTTGGGATTCTCTGTCTCTCTCTGCCCCTCCCCCATTCTCTCTCTCTATCAAAATAAATAAACATTAAAAACAAAAAGAAAAAAAAAGACTGTACAGAAAGAAAAAGACTGGTGGACAAGGGCAATGTTGTGCCCCGTCCTAAATGAAGTTAATGTTTATGCCTCCACAATCTTATGTTTTGAGGCTTTTCTCTATCTCTCTGGTTTCTCAGGCTCAGTCTTTTTATTGCCACTTTTTGCTCTGTCCATCCCTTACTTATTGCTGGTTTCCATGGTTACTCCCTAGGCCCTCTTTTCCTTCCTGTTTATTCCTTTTTCTTCCCATATTTTCCCTTTCTCCCTCCCCACGCTCCAAGGGTGATCTTGTCCTCTCTCTGGGCTTAATTACTATTTCTTGTGGATTGTCATTAACTCCACAAGCATTTATTGAGTGCCTTCTGTGTGCCAGGCATTCTTCTGAGAGCCGGGGAAACAGTTATAGCTTAACATTTTTAGTGGTTTTATGCTTGTGAATTTTATTTTCAACTGGCAATGATCATCGCAGAAATTCAAATATTATTGTATAAATTTACATTAACATAAAATATGTGTTCTGAAGACGACGAATGTTTAGGAAAAACTGAGAAACTGGTTAACAGCTTGAGCCAGCAGACTTTTTCCTACCTCTTAACTTGGAAAGAGTATCTGTTTATCCTTGGTATTAAGGTAGCATGATTGATGAGAAAATAATTTTCCCTTTTTGACACATATTGCACTGGGTAGGATGCAGTTGGGAAGTCCCCTGTGATGACAGTTATTAATGGCAGAAAACCTGTTTGAGGCAGATGCCAGGAGGGAAATGACTAGGAAGTGTCATCTTTTACTCTGGTCTACTTGGCTCTCGCATGTTGTGGATTGTACCAGATCCCTGCGGGCCAGGTTTCTGGACTTTAGATTATCTTGATTGACTTCTTTCTTGGACTGGAGTTATCTGGTAATGTTCACAGGGACTTTCCAGAGGAATAACTAGGAAAAATAGCATAAAACCATTCATGCAGTTGAAAGCAGACATCTTTGGTGATATTTATATTGGGCAGAGAGACTGTGCCTTATTTTGGGTTATGTATAAAGACATTCTTGGCTTCCAGAATTCTAACCCTAATGTAATTTGCAAAATTATTTGGTTTGGAAAGACGTGGAAAAGCAAATTTTAAATTGTCACGTAGTTTTTACTTTCGATCCATTGAGGAGCTTAAAAATCAACATGAAATTAAAAAAAAATGCAAAACAGTTCATCTTTAAAAAAAAAAAAAAAGGTCCATCAAAATCAAAACAAACAGCCAACATCTTTTCCTAGACTATTTGCTTCTAGACTTTTTGGTGTTTTTTCTTTTTCTTTTTTGAGTTTATTTACTTATTTTGAGAGGGAGAAAGAGAGCATGTGCAGGAGGGACAGAGAGAGGGGAGAGAGCGAATCTCAAGCAGACTCCATGCTGTCAGCACAGAGCCTGATATGGGGCTTGAACCCACGAACTGTAAGATCATGACCTGAGCTGAAATCAAGAGTCAGACGCTTAACTGACTGAGCGACCCGGGCACCCCTGTTTTTTTATCTTTTATTGGCATGCTGTTTAGGACTCTTCTTCCTTTTGAACTCAAGACACCAAACGGCTTTGTTCTGAAATTGTTTTCCACCAAAGCAGCTGGTGGTCTGTTAAACACAAAGAGGTGCTTAACTTTTACAAAGCTTCCCATCCTCTTCTTCTATCCCCGTTCTGCTGTTCTCTAACGCCAGTCAGGACTAATCATCTTCAACTGTGTCTCCTGAGGTACTCTCTGGTATTTTAATACCAAAGACCTTTAGGCCAATTATTAAATCACACCCAACCATAGTGACGGGTTTTATTACAGGCAGCTACTTTGAGTTTCCTTTTATTTTGCTTGGTCAAGAAGTTTCCAGTTAAACTGATGAGAAACACAAATGCATCTGTGATAGGGATGGGATAGAAAATAGGCAGGAGAAATTAATAACACAGTGGAGGGCATGTTTGGGTAGGAGCAATATCAAAACTCACAAAATTTCTTTGAGGCATGGTAACTGCTGAGTAAAGCACAGTGAAGTAGGAAGGAGGGACCACATCAAAACACCCAGCATGTGTCAGTCTCTGTGCGAAGATCTTCCCAACCTTTCTTACTGGCATCTTGCAACACAATTAGGGAGTGATTATCATCCCTAACTCACAGACGAGAAAGTGCAAGTTCAAAGATGTGAGACAATCTGCACCAGATCACCCAGCTCGTAAATGACGGGGCCGGGATTTGAACCCAAATCTGAAGCCAGAAGCCTTGCGTTTTTCCAGCACACCACGAACCCCAAATGATGCATGCTACCCATTGACTATTCGATTTCATGATGCGTCAAGAAAGAGTGGGCCAAAGTGTCCTTGTAATTGCTGGCAATGTGACATCTCACCTCCCTAAGTGAAAACACTTGGATGAATGACCTTCACGGAAAATTAGGAAAACCATTTACGGTCTCCAGACATCAGCCCAAGAAACAGTCTTAACACACAGGTTGACAGTCCTCATCTGTGGCATCAGACAACCAGCTGAAAAGCTGAGCCTCCTATTGTCTTGGTAGAACTAGAGAAACAAGGAAGCGTGGTGTGGTTTTCTGCGTGGATGAAAAGAAAGAAAAAAGTGGCTGGTTGTAAGGTTGCGGCATCTCGATGGCGTGGTTCGCCTCTCACCTTCCACTCATTGGCTTCGGAATGCTTTCCCTCCAACACCCACTTAGGAACATCCCACCTGGTGCTTTAGCAAGTTGAAGATTTTTTTCTGTTGTTGTGAGGCAGGGTTTTGTGTGTGTGTGTGTGTGTTTTGTCTTTTTAAAGAAAGAAACTTAATTCAAAGTTGAGTTTCAATATGCTTGAATTTTAATCTCATATTTCTTAGCTCGGGCACAGTTTTTCTTTTGGATCAGAAAGCACTCCTGGCTGCCATCAAGAGTAAGAAATCCCGTCCTGAGACAGATGTCCGTTTGCACCGCCAGGCTGGTGTGGAAGCCGACCCGTGTTTCCTTCCCCATCTGAACGGCGGGGGAAGCAGCGAGGAGATATCAAACATTCTGCCTGAAACATTTTTTTTCTCACCCCAATGCTCTTGCCACATCCAGTGTCTTTTAAAATAACAGCAAAATGGCTCTGGAAGTAGATGGCGTGGACTCTAAGCTTGTGAGTCATGCCTATCCCAGGAGCAGAGAAACGTTGGGGCCGGGTCAGACCTGGATTTGAATCTCAGCCCTAATGGTTTATAAGCAGTTTTGTCTTTGGATACTTACAGGACAGAACTTGTTCTGCATCACCGTTCCTGTGATCTTGGAATTTTAATTAAGGCTCACGGATTGAAGATGAGGGGTGCCCATGCTTTGTAAGGAAGGTCTAGACATTTCTTTGTAGATATTTTAGGAAGTAGTAAAACTAGTCTTTGAACTCTGTCCCCATTGCCCAGATCCAGTCTATGCAAGAGAAAAATGAGCTGATGTGGTAGAGAACAGGAGAATTCTCTAAAGAGTCCACGCGGGATTAGAAAATGCTGGGTTTTTCTCCCCCACGAGGGATTAGAAAATGCTGGTTTCCTTCTTGGCCTCAAACCCTGGAAAATCATTGTTAAAGACAGGGGCCAACTGACGGAAAGGAAAATTGACATTCACAATCCTGCTATTTGCTTGATGACCTAGAACAGTGATGGACACGTTTTTTCCTACACAGAACCAAATAGTAAATATTTTAGGCGTTATGGGCCACACGGTCCCAGTTGCAACAATTCCACTCTGCCATTATAGAGGGACGGGAGTCCTAGACAATAGGTAAATGTGGCTGTATTCCAATACAATTTCATCTTTTAAACATCTACTGGTCATATTTGGCCTGTGGGTTGTAGCGTGTGGACCCTGATGTAGAGATTTACCTATTAGTTTGGGTTGGATCACAAGTGAATTTCTGGTAGAGTGTCTGATGGGCATATGAGAAAATAAAGACCAGAGTATCCCATAACGGACCGGTTAGGAAAAGTTGTGGAAGACTTGAAATGGGCAGAAAAGATAACTGAGTCTTTTGAAATGGAAGCCAGGCATCGTCTGGAATACTCTCCCAGGTTATATGATTCTCTGGGATCTGAAGTTTTCATTCTCTTTAAGTTATAAAGAGATAATTTCTCTTTATAATTTAGTTTATATTATATATTTGTGTTCTCATTTAATTCTATAGTTTCTGTCAATTACAGGAAACTGACTAGTAGTAATACAAATGATTTCTGTCCATAAGAGATGCAAGTGAATTTTGTCTGACGGGTATTCAATTGGCTCCCTGGTCTTTTCTCCAAAGACACCAGTTTTAGAACCATTCTGCAAATTCCTTTCATTCCAGATTTCTGGGGAGCTGCATATGTAACTGCACTTTTGATACTCCTATGAACTGGTTCTAATGTCTTCAGTGTTCCCTCATTAATTAATGAGTTAAGGACCATTTTTGACAAATGTTCATTTGAGGTTTGCGTTAAGAGTGGTGATTTTGTCCTTTAACGCCCAGGAAAGGAGAGAGAGCACTAGAGGACGCGTGCTGAGCACCTTTCCCGCATCCCTTTGGGATAGTCTTGGCCACTTACCCCCAGCTCCAGTCTCCTCTGTTTTCTGCAGGTAGTGGGAGATAAGGCCTGGCCTCAGGCCCGCCCTGCACAGCCTTCTCTTCCTGCCCTGGGGCTTCTCTGATATAATGGCCGTGAATTCATTGTGCTTATCTTGGAATACTGGAGAGTTGATACCGGTGGGGTCACACTTGGCCAATGGGGATGAGAGACAATTGATAGATGCTTCCTATTTTCCTCAGTTTCCCCCACCCCCAGCTCCAAGGTGCATTTCATAAAGGTCCGTGGTCTGTCCTCACAGGAGGCACATCTTTGTCCTTCGCGGGGGCCAACTTGATGAACCGCAGCTGTATAGGCATTTCCTCCCTCTGTTGCTCTCTTGTTCTCCAGTTCTCTGGCTTCCTGGCATCATGACCGTCCATGAACTACCCATATGCCAGCCTCTGGGTCCGGCCCTACTTTTGCGGAACCTAGGCTAAGACAGGGAGGGACTTGTATTTCTTTTGTTTGCTAGACAAGCATCCAGAGTTTCCCGGAGGCCACGTTGACTCAGAGCAGGATAGCCAGGAGTGAACCCTGTTGGAAGGATACCATCCTGGAGGACGGTCTGCTGGGGTGAAGCAGCCCTGACAGAAAGAGATCGCATGAGGTGTACCGACAGAGGCTGGAACAGAGCTGGAGTAAAGGAGGTCAGCTTGAAATTTCACTCCCCACCCTGAGGATTGGTCCAATGAGAGGCCTCCGAGAAGGACCTGGAAAAACTGACGGTGAACCCCATAGAAGGGCCAGAATTTGATGACTGCTTTGCAAAGACCATTAGACATAAATGACAACTGTAAAAAGCACCAATTTAAAAAAAAAAAAAAAAAAAAAAGAAGCTCTTAGTCCCTTACCACGTATTCTAGTTAGTTCTCTTGACCTTGGAGGAGGTGAGGTGACCATGAATAAGTGAGGAGCTGGATTAAAGAGAGGAAAAGAGAGCATGCTGTCTTCCCTCTTCACTCATGTCTGTAGAATCGTGGGTTAGGATTAGTGGTACAGGAGACGAGAAGTTCTTAAATGTCTCCAATACCTCTCCGCTTCATGCCTGCATTTGCTCCAAAAGTTTGCCAAACAGTTCAGTCTTTCCCAACTCCCTACAATGGCCAGGTTTCTTTCACTGTTTTAGAATTTTCACTTAAAATGCATGAAAAGTAAAATGACCATTGCTGTGATCTCTGTGGGGCGGGGGTGGGGGGGTGGGGGAGGGACATTTTGAGAGATTGAAAGTTGAGATATTGACCTTTTTATTTTTATTTTTTTAAGTTTACTTATTTTTGAGAGAGAGAGAGAGAGAGAGCGCACGCGCACAAGAAGCAGGGTGGGGGGGGGTAGGGAGCAGAGAGAGAGGAGGACGAAGGATCTGAAGCAGGCTCTGCTCTGACACCAGAGACCCTGATGTGGGGCTCGAACTCACGAACCGTGAGATCATGACCTGAGCCCAAGTCGGACGCTTAACCGTCTGAGCCACCCAGGAGCCTGAGTATTGACCTTTTGATTTGGACCGGGTTGGACTTCTTAACACCTGAAATCGAAACTCTTTTAATGCCTAAAAATGACTGGAAAGCTATGGAATCTGCCTCAGATATTGTCAAGGGTCAGGGAAGGAAAAGTTGGTAGTATTTAAGGGCTCTTTCTTAAATTTGTCCCATTCAATAACTTATTTAACTTCTCTGGTTTTATTCTCCTCATTTTGCAAGTGGGGATACTAAACCTGGCTTATAGGTTCGTTTGTAAGGATTAAATGGAACGCTTGGCATAGGGTATGTTGACTGACTGATCGATTGACCAAAACAGAAACGCAGGCACCAGGCTAAGATCCCGTTGGCCAGATATTTTTACTCGAATCGTCTCAGTTCAAAAGATCAAATGGTATCTGCTCCCAACCCCTCCAGTCAGTCAGTCTTTAAATAACTGCTCTCATCATCAGAGTGTCTTTTTCTCGGGAAACTCAATTGGAAAGGCAGGATTTTTTTTTTTTTTTTTTTTTTTGATTACTGCTTGGACGACATTGTTCTAATTTCTATTTGATATCCATCAGAGTAGGCCAACACTTTTCCTGATGCACCTCAGTGTAATTTCCCCTTCATCACTGAAGAACATTAAGGCACACTGATGCCAAACTTAGCAACGTAATTAATAAGGAGCACGGGGCTGAGATGCAATTTTTTTAATTCTCAAATGCTCTATCCTGAGTGATTTAATCCTGGGAACATATACATAAATTTCTGCTCTAAGTCATAAGATGTTATTTGTCACTCATCAAAACAAGGATGTCATTTTCAGGATGGATTTACAGAATTGCCAGAACTTAATTTTTTTCTTTCTTTTTTTTTTTTTTTTTTTTTTTTTTGAGTGAAGGAGGAGTGCCTCCCTCTTTGCTCCACATATTTCTGACTTAGGTTTTGTTCTTGTTATTTTATGTTGCTGAGAAATACGCAAAACATGTTGTCTTGGGACTGTGGCCAGGTCTGACTCAACATTTTCCAAAAACTCAACTAACAGTAGGAGAGGTTCTCTGATTGCCCCTGTCCCCTGATTGTCTTCCCCCAGCTAAATTTGCTTTGTAAAATTTTTCCGAAGAAGGGAATTGCGACAGCTGGGGAAATATTTAAAAAATTCCTTCTATGATATTAAAAAAAAATTCCTTCTAGGATATTGGTGGTTTTACCAACGGCCCGTAAAATATTCCCAGAAGAACTGTAGACATCCTGACTTGAGTCCATGCAGGTGTAGGGTCTCATGAAGATAAGCAGTAGCATGGGGGCGCCTGGTGGCTCAGTCGGTTCAGCGTCTGACTCTTGATTTAGACTCAGGTCATGATCTCATGGTTCATGAGATTGGTCTCTGTGTCGGGTTCTGTGCTGACAGTGCAGAGCCGCTTGGGATTCTCTCTCTCCCTTTCTCTGCCACTCCCCCACTCTTTCTCTCTCTTTTTCTCTCTCTCTCTCTCACACACACACACACATACACTCTCTCTCAAAAATAAATAAATAAACAGTAAAAAAATTAAAAAAAAAGATAACAAGTAGCACATGTTCCACTGGGTTTGGTCCAAAAGTATGCCTGTCTCCTCTGAGGAAGGGAGAAAGTCTAGGAAATGTCACGTCATTTGGGTGGCCACGTGGCCAGTCTCAAGCAGAGCTGGCCCTTAGTAAAATGTCAAAATCACAAAAGTTTGACACAGTTATAGTGTGGTTATTATTTTAGCTCTTTTCTTCCTTTTCCCGCCCCTTCCATCGGGACTGACTGTCCTGTGGATCCTACCACCTTCGGTGCACTGTGCTGGGGGACACATAGTAGGTTCACAATGAATATTTGATAAATGAGTAAGTGACATGACATACGCTGCTTTCATCATACGCACTTTTATCCCTACCCATTGCTAAGGGGCTTGTTTTTCCCTGCAAGGTTGTAGTTTCCAATGCGTGGCCATAGAAATCACAGAGCAGAGGGATCGCCATGATTCCTGTGTCCCCACACGTTCACATCCATCAGGAGGCCCAATTAAAAACATCGCCATGATGTATATTGATATCATTTTTTCATGTGCATAGATGAAATTGGGATTCATAAAATGCAATGATGCTTATAGGCCTTACTGGACAGGGTTTCACATAATGATGAGAACCTGTAAATCTGTACTTAGTGCCACGAGAGGATGTTGGTGTGTTATTTTGTGAGAGAATGAGTTTTAAAACAGTATAGAGGGGCGCCTGGGTGGCTGAGTCGGTTGAGCGTCCAACTTCGGCTCAGGTCATGATCTCGCGGTCCGTGAGTTCGAGCCCCGCGTCGGGCTCTGTGCTGACCGCTCAGAGCCTGGAGCCTGTTTCCGATTCTGTGTCTCCCTCTCTCTCTGCCCCTCCCCCGTTCATGCTCTGTCTCTCTCTGTCTCAAAAATAAATAAACGTTAAAAAAAATAAAAAAAAAACAGAATAGAAAGTATAACATCATTCCCACAAGATAGTATGTAAAATAAGATGATAGAAGATAGAGGGATATATAGATAGATGGATAGATAGATAGATACATGTAAATCAGGACAAAGATGAATGATCTGACAGGTATTTCTCATTTTTAGTTTATTTCTTCATTTTGGTGAAATACATCATCTGCTTGATTTCTGAGCACAGAAGGTTAAGTTTTTTAGATCATTCCTTTTTTTTTCCCGTCATGTTTTTAATTTGTAACATTAAAAAAGTTCTCTCCATGTCCTTTTTAAAAAGCATCTTCTGTTTTTGCTCTATGTTTATGAATTTTTCTAATGTCCTGAAAATTTATTATAATTATTTAAGGGTTCTTTACTTTTTGGCAGAAAAAAAATTTTTTTTTTTCTTATTTGTTTATTGACTTGGGTTTTCGCATTTGTTCTTGGTGAACCCTGGTGATCTCTGGCTGAACTGTCATATTTGAGAACAAGGCACTCAAGGTCAATGGCAGCTTCGCAGGTGTGGTGGGGCTTTGTCAGTGGTGGCCCTCGCAGCGGGGCGGGGCCGGGGTGGGGGGGTTGTTCTCCAACTCTTTTCGCTGGGTCATCTAAATTTCTCCAATGTTTTGCTAACATGGGGGCAGGTTACGAGTCTGCCTGCCAGCGTTCTGAAAGGCGACCAGAAGATCACCGTTCTGTCTGTACATTTTCACGGCCATCTCGGTCTTTTCAATTTCCTGCATGATCCCAGTGATCAGCTCAGCCTGGGACTTCTAAGTCCAGAGCTTCTGGTGTACGTGAGCTGGATAAACCTATCCATCCTTTCTCAGATGGAGCAGGTGGGAATCGAACGTCTAGAACGGGCATCTGGCAATCTGACGACTGCCTATTCAGACTACAACCGTAAAAGGTCCTAAAACATAACATGCCATGTATATAAAATATATATTTGACTTAAAGACATACATTTTAGGGGCGCTGGGTGGCTCAGTCCGTTGAGCATTCGACTTTGGCTCAGGTCATGATCTCACGGTTGGTGGGTCTGAGCCTTGAGTCCCGCTTTGAGCTGATGGTGCAGAGTCTGTTTCAGATTGCCTGCCCGCCTCTGCTCGCACTCTCTCAAAAATAAATAAATTTAAAAAAAAAACACCTCACAAACCCATACATTTTAATATATTATTTTAAGTATACTTTACATATTACAAATGTAAATTTAATATATTTTAAATATATTATAGCTGTATTTAATTCACAGAAACAAATTTGTACTTTAACCATAACTTCAGAATATATTGTGTTTGCTGGAAATAGCTAATTATATAGGCAATTAATTAATGCGTTTTTATAGCAGTTCACTTAAATAGGTGATTTTTAAATTTTTTTTTTTTGAGAGAGAGAGAGAGTGTGTGTGTGTGTGTGTGCGCGCGCACGTGCAAGCAGGGGAGGGGCAGAGGGAGAGGGAGACAGAATCTTAAGCAGGCTCCACGCTGAGCGTGGCTGATCTCACTACTGTGAGCTCATGACCTGAGCTGAACTCAAGAGTCGGATACTTAACTGACTGAGCCGCCCAGGCGCCCTCAAGCAGGTGCTTACTTTTCATATGATTCCTTCTTTTTCTTTATATTATTTTAATCTATTGAAAGTACATGCTTTGCCCTAAAATATTAAGGTGGTACACAAGGGGATACACAGAACTGGAGTGCCCCTTCAACTTTTTTCTCCCCCAATCAGCATGCATGCCTTTCAAGAAGTAATCACTTTTAAGAATTGGTGTCAGTTTTCTGTATTGCTCTTTTGGCTATTTTTGCTAACCCTTTGCCTTCAATTAATTTAATGTGTATTATCATGCCTGCTGAAAATAGATGGGAAAGTTTGGGATATCTCCTCTCAAATGCATATAATTTGGAGCAGGTTTGGTGAACAGCTGTGCCTTCCATGAATTCTGGCTCCTTTCAAGGGCCTTCAATTAATTATAACAGGCCAACATTTCCCCAGTTACCACGGCCAAATGAAGGCTGACTATCATTCAAATTGGTTTTACAGATCATAACATTGGATATCAGATTGTAAGAATGATTATTTTAAAGAGTTTCCTTGTATTCTGTGCTGGGAGAAAGATCCAGTTGGGAGAATAAGAATGAAATGAGGAATTTAAACTGACACCCAAATGAAAGCCTGTGTGCTGTGAGAAGCATTCAAATAATTTTTTAATGAACTGGTTCCTTTGACTTATTTTAAGATCTATATGTAGGGGGAAATAAAAACGTGACAGGAATAGAACAGATGAAAAAAAAATTAAACAAGATTCTGCCCCATTAGTTATGACTGACAAGGAAAAGATAATAGCCAAAAAGCAAATGGAGTTTGTTGGCAGAGGGAGATAATGATAATGGGACTTTCACAAATATATCAGAGAAGAAGTAGATAAAAGTTTTTAAAAAGTTCAGTCATCAGTAGAGATAGGCATCCTATGAATGACTCTATAATGGTTGAAATATTGGTGTTTAAACTGTCATTACTAGGAGACATAAAGAAGGGAATTTCAGATCACTAATAAATAATAAAATTGCAAACATGGCTGCTAAAAATGCAGGTAAGTGACTGTACTTGGAAAATTTGAAGTTATATATATCAGCACATCTGGTTGACATGCCTCCTCTTGAGTATGTGAGGATCAGCTAATGTGCTTACCAAACCACTTACGCGCAATTTTTATAAGATAATTGTGCGGATTTAACGTGAACTAAATCTCTAAATGCACTGAACTCTAGAATTGCCACTTTTCAAAGAAGAAAGCAGGGAAACTGGAATCACAAGAATTTAAGGTTTCTATGATTTTGTTCTTCAGATTGGCCATCCTTCTCCTGTAGCTCAGAAGGCCAGTAGTCACAAAAAACTGTGCACAATCCCTTATCTGATGTAAATTTAAGATAACAAAATACCACCTCATTTCCTCCTCACCTTTATTCCCCCCCAAATAATTCCAGAAAAGAAAAAAATGATTGTTCATTCGTTGATCAAACTCTGTGAAATAATATAGTAGAATGTCTAGTCTATAAAGCGTGTCTCCACAGAAGTATCTATTGAGATGTGGGAGGAAAATATTAGAAATTCTATTTATTTATTAATTTTCTAATTCTACAAACATATTATCTAAAGTGAGAAATAAATTAGCCTTATGAATATTTAATTTATTGATTGACCCTGCATCCTTATTTTGGAGTGTTCCACTCCAAAAAGATTGGACGTTGGTAGATGGTTGACCATTTGCTTGTTTTCAAGCTTCCTGCAAACTTTTTATAGCCTATATGGGTCTGTGTGTGTGGTTTTATAGAAGGTAGTATCTTGCTTGAATCTCGATCTTTCAAAGGAAAGTGAACTAAAGAGATTCCTGGAAAGACACTACAGATAAAATAGTATCTATGATTAAGCAGAGACAAACATCAAGAACATGGCAGAGAGACCTACTCCTAATGTGAGTGTGTGGTTAGCCATTCAAGAAGTAAAAACAATAGCAATCTACTCAAGTGACTAGTGGATATAAGGCTTGAAACTTACCAATTTTCACATATGAATTCGCCACATAGGGATTAGCTACTGACAGTGTGAAGTCATCATGATTTCCAAAAGTTTTTAAAAATTTTATTTATTTTGAGAGAGAGAGAACATATGCATAAGCAGGGCAGGGGCAGAGAGAGAGAGAGAGAGAGAGAAGGAGAGAGAGGGAGAGAGAGAATCCTAAGCAGGCTCTGCACTGACAGTGCAGAGGCTTGAACTCACGAACTGTGAGATCATGACCTGAGCTGAAATCAAGAGTTGGATGCTTAACTAACTGAGCACCCCTCGCAGAATGTTTAAAAGTAGTTTTATTTCACTTGATATCATCCTTCAAATTGTCTAAATTTTCTACATGTATAAAATGCACAAATAGGTATCTATATTTTGGGAATGCTTGCAAAAATTTCTTAATGGTGTACAGAATTAAGAATGCTTGGAGATCACTGTGCGTGAGCGGGTATATTAGAAAAAAAATGCCACGGAGGTTCTCAAAGGGGGTGCTCTCTAATGCTTGGCTGCTTATTGCCATGCATGTCATATTTAGGTATAAATTCCACGATACACACTTTGCAGTAACTAACTTGCTTTGCTTTTTTATGAATTCTTCTGCAAGTTGGTCACGGCATTTTCCCTGTTCTTTCATGGCGTGGAAATTAATGAAGACCAATCAGATGAGAAGAGCTGAGGCTATTTATTTAGGGCATGTTTTAGCAAGGAAGTCAACCACCATCACTTGTGTTTGGCAGAGACTCAAAGGCAGGCAGAGGAGTGGGAACGCTTTAGAGCGGAAAAAAGAAAAGGCTTTGGGTGTGCCCTGCTTGGAGGCTGCTGGTGTGGGGGAGCCAGAGGCAGGATAATCAGAAGGTGGGTGTCCTATGTGACCGGTTAGGGGTGCATATTTGACTTTCTCTGGTTGTTCCAAAATTGGAAGCAGGGATAGCAATTAGGGGAGCTGTCAGTTATTAATCAGTATCTGGCCATTTGGGGCTGATTGTTACAGAAGTTATTGTTTAGCTTCCTGGATTGTTACTAGAGGTAGCAGTCTGACTTCCAGCAAGTCTCATAGTAGGCTGGTTTCCTGGGCTGTTTTCTGAAGATGAGGGCTCGGTTTCCTGGGCAGGGTTTCTGAAGGTTGTAGGTCAGAGTTCAGAGTACCATTTTTACATGTGATCTGGCCACTTTCCATTTGTATATTTAGTCTCGTACTGGCTATTTAGAGCATTCCTTTTACCACTCCTCTTAAAAATGCATTCTGAGCTATTGCACTTTTCTGATAATTTATCGAAAATTCTACGACATGACTTAAGATAATTGGAGGATCCTTCCATTCTGCCTCCTGAATGTTGCAAAATAAAGACAATAGTGCCGAAATCACTGCTCTGGATACTTCTGGGAGTATGCTAGTCTTTCCAGCCTTTGGGATTGTGGATCTACATCTAAAAAGGGAGAGACTGTGCTCCAGGGGGTCTCTGGGATCTTTCTAAAAAAATTATATTTTCTCTCTCTCACTAAAAAAACATATCCTTGGCTTTATTGAATTCCCTTAACACCTCCGAGAATTAAAATTACACCAAGAAGAACAAATAAGAAACTTAAGGCAAAGCCAATATACAATCTCGGGGCCACACAGTATTAAATTAGTATTCCAGAGATTGGGTATTTAATATGCTGCCTATAACAAACTGTGAAAAAGCATTTGCTCCCATGAACAGTGACACTTGAGAAACATATAGGTCAGGACTCCTGGTGGTTGCACTCTTAAGAACATTCTATGGCTGGGGCTTCTGGGTGGCTCAGTTGGTTAAGCATCTGACTCTTGATTTTGGCTCAGATCATGATCTCCCGGTTTATGAGTTGTGGAATCTGCTTAAGATTCTCTCTCTCCATCTCTCTCTGCCCCTCTGCCCCCCCTCAAAAAAAAAAAAAAAAAAGAACATTCTATGGTGAAGCTGTGGCGTTTCATGAATAGTTCACTGCCACTATTGGTCTATAAGGCCATTAGAATCCCACTTACACTTTCATTCTCAGAAAGGACGCTTTCTCATGTAATCCCAGCAACTCTTTCACTATATTGTACACATATATACAAGATAGAACAAGGTTGCTAAAAAAAATTTCAGTATTTTCCATTAGAAATGCCCAGTTTAAATTGCAAAGGTGTTCATTCCAAGAGGCAGAATTCTTCTCAGAGTACATGTATGAAATTGTGATGAAAATGAGATTGCTTATTAATAAAGAAAAACATTTTTTTTGAGAGGTGGGGCAGAGGGTGAGAGGGAATCCCAAGCAGGCGCTGTGCTCAGTGCAGAGCCCCACATGGAGCTTGATCTCATGGACCATGAGATCATGACATGAGCCAAAACCAAGAATTGGATGCTTAACCAACTGAGCCACCCAGGCACCTGAAAGAAAAACAGCCTTAAAAATACCAATTTTAAAAGACTGTAGAGGTGCCTAGGTGGTTCATCTGGCTGAGTGTCTGACTTTTGATTTCAGCTTAGGTCATGATACCAGTGTCGTGGGATCGAGCTCTCCATTGGGCTCCACACTCAGTATGGAACCTGCTTAAGATTCTCTCTCCCTCTCCATCTGCCCCTCTCCCCTGCTCACACATGTTCTCTCTCTCTCTCAAGAAAAAAAAAAAAAAAGATTAAAAAAACTGGAAAGCACCACATAGGCTAGTTTCTAAACAAGTGTTTATTACATTTTATTAAAAATATTAAATGCTTTCAGTAAGACTTATTCATCATAGGGAATTTAGGACAAACAGAACAATGAAAAGAAGACATAAAGGTCACCCAGCGTCCTAAAACACAAAGAAAACCCCAAAGAAAACCAATGTTATCTGGTTGTATTTCCTTCCAGTCTTTTTTTCTTTCTAGGTACAGAATTTTAAAATAATATGTAGGTAGAGCCATATTGTTCTTCTGAGATTTGTTTTTTGTCTTCTTGCTCATGTCTTGTTCACACTTAAACAGAGTGGTTTGTTTAAAAAGTAAAAAAGGGGCACCTGGGTGGCTCAGTCAATTAAGTGCCTACTTCAGCTCAGGTCATGATCTCGCGGTTCATGAGTTCAAGCCCCGCATCAGGCTCTGTGCTAACGGCTCAGAGCCTGGAGCCTGCTTTGGATTCTGTGCCTCCCTCTCTCACTGCCCCTCTCCAGCTCACATTCTGTCTCTCTTTCTCTCAAAAATGAACAAACTTTAAAAGAAATTTTTTTTAAGTAAAAAAAAAACATTTGAGGAAAAATTGTGAAATTGTGAGGAGCTCCCTGCAATTCTGCTGTATTTATTTTATGTTCCTAATCTGTCTCCAGTACTAAAATAAAGGGAGAAGGTGGCAATTCACCTACTGGAAAATCACATTCAATTCTGCTGCGGTGCTTCTTAAAAAAAATTTTTTTTTTCAACGTTTATTTCTTTTTGGGACAGAGAGAGACAGAGCATGAACGGGGGAGGGGCAGAGAGAGAGGGAGACACAGAATCGGAAACAGGCTCCATGCTCTGAGGCATCAGCCCAGAGCCTGACGCGGGGCTCGAACTCACGGACCGCGAGATCGTGACCTGGCTGAAGTCGGACGCCCAACCGACTGCGCCACCCAGGCGCCCCTTAAAATTTTTTTTAACGTTTATTTGTTTTTGAGAGAGAGAAGGATAGAATGCTAGTGGGGGAGGGACTGAGAGAGAGAGACACACACACACACATAATTTGAAGCGGGCTCCAGTCTCTGAGCCCGAAGTGGGGCTTGAACCCACAAACTGTGAGATCATGACCTGAGCCAAAGTTGGATGCCCAACCCACTGAGTCACCCAGGAGCCCTGCTGCTGTACTCCTATTCCCCAACCTTTAGACCCAGAAGAAATTGAGGGGAAATGGCATAACTAACCAACTAACCATTTAGTTATATAGGTCAACAAAGATATATACACATTCTATTAGGCCTCTGGGTCCTATCTTCTCCCCCAGCATCTCCTCAGTGGCACTGACCGTGAAGCTGAGTAGCCTGATATTACACAAAAGAAAAGAGAGTGAGTTGTGCACTGATACAGGAAGGGTGTACTTGAAAATACTTTTCTTATGTGGGAAGACATACCATGCTTATAAACATATTGTGCTTTTTGATTGAACCTGATGTCTTTGAACAGTATGAATTTTGTTTTGTTGGCATTTGTAATTCATTTAGTCCCCTGCCCCCTTTTGTCCCTCAGATTTATTTCTAGCTATTGAGTTATGAAGATGTGATAAGTAGGAGTTCAGAAATGTTGCATTTACTGTATTTGCTGTGGGGTTGTCAACCGATCATGGATAGAGACTTCTCAACACCCAGAGGACCATAGGTCTTCACAGAAATGAATGCCTCTCCACAGGTGTGGTTAACATCTATCTGTTACCATGGAGAAAGGGGACCATTCTTCTCCATGGGCCAGATATTTCCTCCATCAGCATTTCCCCAAAAGCAGTGATTTAGTTAGTAATTACTGAAACCCTGTAGAGGTTGAGTGGGGCAGGATGAAGGTGGATGGCAAATCAAGTATTACACCCTAATCTAGTTACCCTGTATGACACAAGAACCTCTAGAACTAAAGCACTAGATGGGAAGACTGGATTGGAGAGAGAGAGTGAAAATTCCTTGAGTGAATTGATCTTTTGTTATGCATAGATCCAGAAGGACCTTCTGACATGTTTGTCACCTGAGTCAATACATAGCTGGCTTCTATTCAATCTGGGTCATCAGTCTTAATACCAAAAGGCAAGTGTCACCTCAAGGCAGCACCTAATAAAACATTCCACAGTTCCCTGTACTTTTCTTCTCTGAGTTTGTCCCTTCTCTCCTTTGCTTTCCCCAACCCATAGCTGGTTCATCTGTGGTGCCAAGGATTCTCTCTCCCCATCTCCTGTGTTTTCCAGAACAGACTACTCCTTGATATAGAAATAGTGAAGTTCAGAGAACTCTCTTGGACTTTGCCAATTTTACAAGCTTTACCTGCCAATGAATGTCAAAAATCCCCATCTCGACTGATTGCTGCTTGCTCTGCAGAGGGCTCAAGGAGGACAGAGATGAGAAGGAAAATGAGCTTTTGACTCTTTGGACGACAGTCCAAATTTATTTAATTTGCAAAACTTCCCTAGGGTCTACTTGACAAATTTTCTTTCTTCTTTTTCAATATTTTTACTTATTTCAATGTGAACTAATAATCCTGACCTTGATCCTATTATGATAAGAGAGCATTTGTACTCTCCCTGCTCTGAGAATTTATAGAGCAAAGCTTTCCTACATGGACAGACAGCAAAGAATGCCCGGTCTAAATCAGTTTCTCATTTTCCCAAGTCATGGAAGGTTCTAGAGTGCTGCTTTAGCCTGGTAATTCTGAAAAGAGGTTCCGGGAGTTTTAGGAAGGTTATCCCACAAATGTAGCACTGATTGTATTTTGTAGGTTAGAATATAATTAAGATGTTTTTTTCTCATTAAATTCCATTCCATCCATGTTAAGTAATTTGCTAAATGTTTCAAGCCACAGCTAATATTTAGGTTGTAGTCAAATTATTATAAATAAGACTGATGTGAACATCTTGGTGCATAGTTTTTCTGAATTTAAGAGGAAGAGTTTTCTACAAATAGAGGCTTTGTCAACACATAGTCCTTTTATCATTTCCTTTTTGTTAATTAAAAAAACTACATAAATCTTTTTTTGGTGTTATGATATTAAAAACAATCCAACTAATATTTGCTTCATTATAACACTTAAGGTTAATGAATACTTACTCCTTTCATCTTGTTGTTTTGTTTGTGGATAGTGTTACTATTTAATAGAGCACGTTGGTGAAACTGAATTTCTTGTTTACTCAATTAAAAATGCATTCTTTTAGGGGCGCCTGGGTGGCTCAGTCGGTTGAGCGTCCGACTTCGGCTCAGGTCATGATCTCGCGGTCCGTGGGTTCGAGCCCCGCGTCGGGCTCTGTGCCGACAGCTCAGAGCCTGGAGCCTGTTTCAGATCCTGTGTCTCCCTCTCTCTCTCTGACCCTCCCCCATTCGTGCTCTGTCTCTCTCTGTCTCAAAAAAAATAAATAAATGTTAAAAAAAAAAATTAAAAAAAAAAATGCATTCTTTTAATTGAAGAGTAGTCAGTTAGGTAATATGGGACTTTAATGGCAAAATGCCTTAATTTGAAGAAATAAATGGAATTATGTGATCACTGATCATTTTATTGAATATAATTTCTGAACTTTTAACTAATAGATATTGGATTAATTTTTTTCCCAAAGATCACCACATCTATCAGTAATTTCAAATATAAACTGATTTGTATAAAAATAAAAATAAGGATTGTATTTTGAATCATCTATAAAATAAAGAGTTATTATTTCAGTATTTCAGAACTTGTTGATATCCATGAATATTTTAAGTAAAAATGCTTTAATCCCCATATATTACTTTAAAAAAATTAGTTAAGTTTTTGATAAATCTTTCAAGCCATAAATAACTCTAGGGTATAGTAATTCACTGAGAAAGTAAATCCTTTTTAGGTTTTAATTTGACATCTCATATATTATTGAATGATCATCTGTGTCGTATGGGATACAAAGAAATACAAAATAAGTTCACAGCATTCAAAGAACAATTTAAATGAAAAGTGCAGGGCATAAACACAAAAAGTTGAATCTTTTATATGAACCTGATTGATTGATTTTTTTTTAAGTGACTATTTTCTTTTTTTATTTTTATTTTTTAACATTTATTTATTTTTGAGACAGAGAGGGACAGAGCATAAACGGGGGAGGGGCAGAGAGAGGAAGACACAGAATCTGAAACAGGCTCCAGGCTCTGAGCTGTCAGCACAGAGCCCGACGCGGGGCTCGAACTCACGGACCAAGAGATAGTGACCTGAGCTGAAGTCAGACGCTTAACCGACTGAGCCACCCAGGCGCCCCTCTTTTTTTTTTTTTTTTTAATGTTTATTTACTTTTGAGAGAGAGGAGAGAGAGAGAGGGAGGGAGGGAGAGAGAGAGAGAGAGATGGAGAGAGAGCACGCACGCACTTCAGTCAGGGAGGGGCAGAGAGAGGGGACAGAGGATCCTAAGCAGACTTTGTGCAGATGGCAGTGAGCCCAACGCAAGGCTCTGAACTCACAAACTGTGAGATCATGACCTGAGCCAAAGTCAGGCACTCAGTTGACTGAGCCACTCAGGTGTCCCTTGATTGATTTATTTTTTTTGAACCCTGATTTAATTGTGGGATGGTGGACTACTTGAGTGTCATAAGTAACACTACCTCAATTCCAAATTTTTAATCAAATTTCTGTGATGAGACATAACTTGATAAAGAAATAATGTATGCAGAGAAATTTTTCCAGAGGTTATTTGTGAGAGAAACACCCTAACTGCTTTGAGAGTAAGTCAGAGAAAATTCCTGAAAGCAAAGAGATTTTTATCCTATCGAAATTTCCCTAAGCACTGGCTGTGTGGAGAATTTCTGGGAGGAATGTATAGAACACAACTCTTCTACGTGGACGGACCATGAATGGTGTTCTGCCCGAATGACTTTTCATTTTACTGGGCCATAGATGGTTCTAGAACATTGCTGTAGTCTGGTAATTCTGAAAGGAGGTTGACAAGTATTCAGGAAGATTATCCCACAGATATCATACCAGTCACAAGTCTTTTAGGATCTCTGGTTTCTTCAGATCAGAGTTTGAAGTGTGGTGGTCTAGTTAGTGGGTAATAACAATGGTAGGCCACCTTCACAGAGAGACAGAAACTTCAAAGAGCCTGTTGCAATTTAGGCAAAAGTATCATGAGCTTTATGAGACAAAGATATGCAGAAATATGGTAAAGGCAGACTTCATCTTTACTGAGAGTGCTGGTTTGACTCTGAGAAGCAGACCCTAAGGCAGAATTGAATGTACTGGAGACCTGTTGGGGGAGATGTTGTGAATGGTGAAAGGATAGGAAGCAGATTAGGTGGAGAAGCCTTCAGACCATAATAAGGGTTTGACACTTAAGATGGAGAAAAGGAGGGAAGGAACACTCGTCTGGAAGAGAGTCCCAGACCCCAGTGCACCTCTGAGAAGATCCAGCTCCAACCACAGTGAGACTGATAGTAAATTACGTGTGAAAGGGTGCTTGAATTTGCAGTAACAAAAGATTATAAAAGGAGGGGTATACTATATTTTTTATTCTTATTTTCAGAGAAAGAGCTTGCAAGTGCAAGGAGGAGAGAGAGAGAGAGAGAGAGAGAGAGAGAGAGAGAGAATTCCAAGCAAGCTTGAACTCAGGTCATGAGATCATGACCTGAGACGAAGTCAAGAGTTGGGCACTTAATTGACTGAGCCACCCAGGCACCCCAGGTATATTATAGTTTAAGGAGAGGTGACTGAGATTTCAACTTCTGGAAATATATGGAGCCTAATGACATAAAACAACAAAATCTTGACTGAAACAAAACAGCTGAATCGGCTTAGTAAAATGTAACAGACACATTTTTTTTTTTTTTTTTTTTTAATTTTTTGGGACAGAGAGAGACAGAGCATGAACGGGGGAGGGGCAGAGAGAGAGGGAGACACAGAATTGGAAACAGGCTCCAGGCTCCGAGCCATCAGCCCAGAGCCTGACGTGGGGCTCGAACTCCCGGACCGCGAGATCGTGACCTGGCTGAAGTCGGACGCTTAACCAACTGCGCCACCCAGGCGCCCCAACAGACACATTTCTAAATGGAGAGCCGAACATTCAGAATAGTTAAAGAAATCCTAGGGGACGAAGATGGAGAGGAAACTTAGAACTTCAGCTGAACGTGGGAGTTAACTTGTATCTGCCTTGTGATGGAGGTGGGTGCTGGGTCTGAAGACCGTGGGCAAACGCTTTAATGGTCATCAGGCAGAAAATAGAAATGGAATCTCTGGTCTAGGTGATGAGAAGACTTAGAAAAGAAACTGACTCTACCCCACCCCCCATATATAGGATCCTAAAAGAAATTACCCTGACATTAGTATGGGAGGTATGGATGCAAACAAATGAACATCGTACCAAAAGTCACTTACTAGCAAGGTGGGGAGGGCGGGGCGGGGGGGTGGGTGGCGGATCTTATCTGTCTCTTTGACTTGGGTTCCCGGTCGGAGGAAAAATCTTCCTGGTGATACGATAATTATGAATCTGAGCCCACGTGGGTTTGTTATACTACTTGTATGATTGGGTAATCTGTAAACCAAGAATTTTATAAGGTAGCATCTCCTCCAAAATTTTGTTTGTTTCTGGTAATTTCTTTGGGTGGCCTGACAGAAGCAACAGAGACTATTTCCAGAGGGATATAGCATCAACCTACGTCCTCAGCAGTCCCACCTATAAAGTCTAAGTGAACATGAATTTATGATTCAAAATTATGAAACATGAAAAGGAAAAACCACCCCCCCAAATAAGAATCAGAGATTCAACAAACAGCTGATTTAAACTTTGAAGAATTTGAGGGAATGGAATCAGCAAAAGGAGATTTTAAAATAAGTGACTTTAGAATGACTAAAATATAACCCACACCAGGATACTTCATGATGAAACACCGTAAGACACAGAAAACATGAACTTCAAAGGAAAGATCTTAAAAGCAGCCAGAAAGGAAAAAACATATTACTTAAAAAGTAGTGACGCAAGGTCAGCAAACTTTTTGAAAAGCACCAGTAGAAGACATTCAGGAAAAGCATTACAGATAGAAAGCATAAGTAAATGAATACAAAATAAATAAATAAATAAATAAATATACCAATAAATGAACGTAAGTGGTGTGAATTTAATTGAAAGCCAGCTTTTTGATTGCACTAGAAATATCAAACTAGGTATGAGCTGTTTACAAATGATCTTTAAAACTTAAGATGAATGGACAGACGGGAGGTGTGAAACAGATGATGAGGATTAAGGAGTACATTTGTAATGAGCACCCGGTGATGTATGGAAGTGTCGAATCAGTATATTGCACACCTGAAACTAACATTACACTGAAATTTAAATAAAAGGCTTAAAAAAAATAAGGTGAATGGAAACAATGGGAGAAGTTACATCACAGAAATACTAACCTACTGTAGGTCAGCATACCTATATTTAATCCGGACAAAATAAATTTAAGGGCAAAAGCATCTTTAGGGTTAAAGAGATTTCTACATAACCATTACCATTCTAACTCACCAGGAAGTCTGTGATTCGATACCGTATTCTCTTAGAGTTCTCAAAATTTCACTCATTCATTTATTTAATATTAACTGAAAGCCATCCTATGCCAGACTCTGTTCTAGGTGCTGGGGAATGCACTGGTGAACAAAACAGACAAAAATTTCTGCTGTCATGAAACTTACAGTCTAATTTCTTTGGGAGCAGAGGTTAGATAATTAGGCACTAAGCAAAGAAACACATTTGGAGAGGTAATATGAACTATGAAAAATAGTAAAATATTGTAAGGGGAGAAAGAGAAACAATATGGGAATATTATTTTTGATAGGGGGTAAGGGGAAATTAAAAAAAAATAACGTTTGAGTTCAGACCCAAAGGAAGTGAAGGAATAATAAATATGGGTTTATAGGGGAAGAGCTTTCAAAGCAGGGGAATTAGCACAAGCAAAGACCTTGAGCAAGACCATGCTTAATGTGTCTGTGGAAAGCAAGGGGGCCAGTGTGATAGGATTGGAGTGAGCAATGGAGAAAGTGGCAGGAGATGATGTCAGAAAGGTAATAATTCGTCGGGTGTGTGGACCTTGATGGCCAGTGCAGTGACTTTGGATTTTTTTTCCAGGTGAGACGGGATATCCTTGAGCAGAGGTGTGACATGATATACTTTTGTTTTAAAACGATCACTCTGGGGTCACCTGGATGGCTCACTGAGTTAAGTGTCTGGCTCTTGATTTTGGCTCAGGTCATGATCTCATGGTTCCTGGATCAAGCCCAGTGACAGGCTCTGCGCTGATAGCTCGGAGCCTGCTTGGGATTAGCTCTCTCTCTCTCTCTCTGCCCCACCCTCCCTCAAAATAAATAAATAAGCTTAAAAAATGAAAGGATCACTCGGGCTGTGGTGCAGAGTTTAGACTGTAGGAGAGCAAGGAAATAAACAGGAAGACCAGTTTGTATGCTGTTGCACTAATCCACATACAGGGTGACTATGGTTTGGACCACTAGAGAGGATGAGAATGAGTCAGAGTTTGGTGTAATTTCAAAAACAGAGCCCATGGGTCTGATGCAGGAGAAAACGAAGAGTCAAAAATGGTCCCATGTTTTCCAGTTTGAGAAATGGAAAAATAAATGTTGTCGGTCGCTGAGATGGGGAAGATCACAGTAGAAGCAGGAAATTGGAAGTTGGACATGAAAACCTAAGAGAGAAGACATGAAATAGTTTCAAGGAGCAGGGGATAATTTAGTAGGCATTGTGTGGATGGTAGTACGTTTCCCCCGATAAATCAATGGATTGACTGAGTAGCCAAAAAAACAGGGTATAAAAGATTGAAACAATGCAGTTTAAAAGTTTTATTTCATAGAAATATACAGACTCCTGCATGTAATGCCAATTACTGAAGGGTGACTCTTTCCTGGGAATGTCTAAAGCTCAAGATATTCTTTTCTTCCTTTAGTTGTCTTAAAATCGCTGTCATTTCAGCATCCCGAAAGTAGCTATGACTGTTGGGCCCACCACGTTTGTTCTGGTCACACCTGAATCTGGTGGTGGGGGGCTCCTTGGGAGGCTAGCTCTGCCCTGAATTTAATGTTATTGCAGGGAACAGGGCGGTCCTTGGGTTATCCTGGTCTTGTACTTTCCTCCTGCGGGGTGGCTCACATGGCTGTGTTCGGGAAGCAGAACTGAGCAGAGTCTGCAATGCTTGTCCTCTTTCTGAACTTATTTTCACTCTGCTTCAGCTCTCTTCTTCCGTTTCTGTTCTTCCAGGCTTCAGGCTTTGCTCCGTGTATCCCACGAGGTAGATACTAGTGTGTTCCCACATATGATTCCACATGTGATTGACGTCACATCCATCAATTGACTTCATTTGTTTTTCTGGCTCTTTTGGCAATGACTTCCATGTTGCTTTATATCTTGTGTTTCCTCAGTTATATAGGCTTTATTTCAATCCAGTTTGAGAACTGGTCTCCAGTCTGCTGTGACCTGGGCTGTGGATGCTGGAGATGGGGATCGGTGTAGATGGGGCAGTTAGTTATCCCATAGTTTTCTAATAATGGTTATTTTATTATTTGGACTATATATATTGAATTGTAGCAAGTTTAAAAAATAGAGCATAAGGGAAAAAAACGCCACTCAGAATCCTACCCTTGAGGGGTACCCTTTGTTAATATTTTGGTACATTTACTACCTGAAATTTATATGCATATAAATGACTAAATGAATAAATTTTTAAAAAAAGAATTGTATTGTACTTTACACTCAGATTTTGTGCTGCTTTATCCCTTGACATAAATAAACATTATTCTAGGCCCATAAAAATACAATTTTAAATGATTGCATAATATTTCACCATATGTGTGGTCTTTAAACTTAAACATTTATTCTGTTTTTAATTTGCGTTGTTTTTCCCCCTAAGACCTTGTGTTCTTCCTGATAAAACAATGACATTTACTAGAATGGTTTATCTCTTGACATCATTTCATCTTCTAAAGACAACATCTTGTGTTTCTAATTATTATTTTTTTAAGAGAAGAATTACAAATGCTGAGATTCTTAAAGGCAATATAATTTTATATTCGTGAAAGGATTCAATTTAAAAAAATTTCCTTTTATAAGTGAATTAGCTTTGGGTATTTTTGAAGATTTAGGGTTTTATTAAACTAATGAAGTAACAACTAAATCTCCAAATTATTTAGGATTATAACCTATAATGTCTGAGGAAGGCCAGCAAACCAGAATTTGAGGGTCATGTTCTGTTTCTACGAAAAGGAAAGATTATACTTCTAAAAATGTCCCCATGCTTCCAGACCAATGAGCATCTACTTTTGTAAACTATTAGAAACCAGAGAAACAGAATTCTTTTCTTTTTTTTTGAAAAAAATTTAATGTTTATTTATTTTTGAGGGAGAGAGAGAGAGAGAGAGAGTAGGAGAGGGGCAGAGAGAGAGGGAGACACAGAATCTGAAACAGGCTCCAGGCTCTGAGCTGTCAGCGCAGAGCCTGACGTGGGGCTCGAACTCATTAGATCATGGCCTGAGCTGAAGTCAGACGCTTAACCGACTGAGCCACTCAGGCCCCTGAAAACCAAATTATATTCTATGTCATCTCTTCACCTCCCCAATATCTAGCCCAAGCTCCACCACTGGCTGGTTCTGTGAGTTTTTGGACAAACGATTGAATCTTCCTAGTCCTCAGTTTTCTCATGTGTAAAATGGGGATGACAATTGGACCCTTCTCATTGGCTTATAGTAAGGATTAAATGTAACATGCACAGTGTTTAGTGTGGCTCATTAAATTTTGTGGGTTATTCATACTGTTAGGTTGCCGGTAGAGACAGTACCATGTGGTGGTTAATATCGTGGACTCTGGATTAAGGCTGACTAGATTCAACCCTGCACTGTCACTAGGTCTGTAGTCTTGAGAAATCACTTATGCCCTTGCACCTCAGTTTCCTCACCTATAAAAAAGTAATGATAGTATCTACCTGATGGGATTTTTATGAGGATGAAATACTTTAATGTCTATGAAAGTACTGAGAACCATGTCTATTACATACTAAATGCTATGTAAGTGATTCTTTGAATTAAACGAAGTATTTAATCCATATTTTAAGTAACAGGTGGCTGGAATGGTCATAGAATAAAACTAAACATGTCACTTTTGTTTCCTCACATTTGGCAATATTTTGTTTTCTCTGAAGTGTTCAGTATCCAGAAGAATCGCATGTTCTGAGATTGTTGGTCCAAAGTGTGCTCAATTTGACTAATCCCCAAAGAGGTACTTGCCAGATTGCTAGGATGGAATGTTCATGCTTCAGAATCATCAACATCTGAGATGAGTCAGGTAATGCCTACTCTTCGATCCTTAAGTGGGGTCCAAGAACATGAGAGAGTATTATGAATAGATAACCTTCTCTATATATGTTTATGGGCCCATTGCCATCCTTTTGAATGCTGAGAAGTAGTTGTGGACTAAAGAGACTAATTTGCTTTTAGAGATTAAATGTCTTGACTGTCCCTGGGCAAAAAGGAGATCACATAGAATGAAAAAAATATAAAGAGTATTACCCTGTTCTTTCTTCCATAAAGACTCTTCATAAAGAGTCGCCAGATTGCCTAGAAGACTTTCAAGAAAATCAAAATTATTTTCCACAAGGCAAATGAGAATGTTGATTGCCTCCCCATGTTTTAGAAGTACTAAGAATTTTTCAAATGAGGTCCAAAGTGCAGCAAAACATAATCATCCAACTTGGAGGGCAGCCATGGAATGGGATGATTGAATAAATATTACCATCTAGTATCATTTATCTCCAACTCTAGCGGGAATGGGAGAGAGGTTGGGGAGGAATTTCCTGCCAAAATCCAAGGTTAAACCTGAAGAGAAGTTAGTACCCTCCAGGGGCCATTGTTTCCCCATTATGAGCCTTGAACATGATTTCATTTCAATGATTATTTTTAACAATTGTATTCTGAAGGGGGGTACGCAAGGCTGGTTTTGAATGTCTGTAACTTGAAAATTCACCAGGAAATATGATGGTCACTTTGCGTGGATACGAATACACCTTTGCTGCTGGCCTTTTCTTCAACATGTATACTTTTTTCTACTGACAAATTAGGGCCATTAAAAATTCCTTGCAGTCTGGGCGTTTGATTATTAAAAGTGAGATTGTGGACACCTCCATCAGCCTTTGATGGGGAACACAATCCAAAAGCTGGAAACTATAATGTAAACCTTGAGACAATGGAGTAGCTTAACAGACCTGAATCAAGCATAAACAATGAAGTGGTTTGAAAGGGTTGGTCTCCCCAAAATGTCACGTTCCACGGAAGAATGCTTTCTCTATTTGATCTGTCACTAGAGCTCTCAAAACATGACACTCCTTGAACATAATATACTTTGATGATAAACTAGATTAACTTTCCCAGTACAAGTGAAAGGCCACCTGTTGCCAGAATGGCCATATTCCTCGTTGGCTGTCTTGTAGCTGTCATCACTTCAATGCAATCTGCAGCCGACATGCTGGAATATAATGAATATGTCAGAAGTTGGAGGTCAGCCATCCAAGTACATGAAAACTTGGCTCGCCTACAGTGTCAGCATGGAGGCCTTCCCTATCATCTTGTGCAAAGGATTTCTGCACCACTTGATTTGTTTGCACAGGGTTTGTTGCTGTTGGATGGGGCGTATTTCTGTCTTTTTGACAGCCCATTCAAATATTTTCAGTGTGGAAAAATAGGGCTCCTGGTTTCAAGCTCTAATAATGATAGGTGGTGTGAAATGCCGTGGTAGCCGATGGTGGTGGGGATCTGTTGTTCGTTGTTAGTGGAGAAATATCCACAGAGACTGTTAGAAGTGTTTTGATTGGAGTGGAGAGGAGGGTTGGTTGGAAGATGAGAGCTACTGCAGAAATCTTGCAGGGCCTCAATTGCTACCTTCTCCTACCCACCCTTAACATACAACAGTGTTGGGTCGGTTGGTCCACAAACTCTTGGTTAGGGAAGTATAAGATGGTCCATGCTAATTATTTCTCTCACATATATTTATAACATATACAATATAATATGTATCAGTTTTCCTAGGTCACAATAATGAGGAACAATATGACAGTTTTGCTTATTTGTGGCATATCTATTCTTTTCTTCTTTCTTCTCAAGAAGTAAAGTCTGTTTTAATTAACAGCATCAGGAAGAGGCCTTCTGAAATCTTGGTCAGTAGGATTAAAGAGTCATGAGGATTTCCATTGGCTGAAAGTAAGAGCGCTTAAGAGCCATCTTAGCTATTGTTAAATACGTGCTCCAAACCTTTAAAGGCCAACTAAAAGGACAGTTCTGTTCTTGGCTTTAGCTAGAGTAGAGTTTCTCAACCTTGGCACCTTTTACATTTTGGATTGGATAATTCTTCATGGTGGTGGTGGAGGTGGGGCTGTCCTGTGCATTGTAGGATTTTCAGTAGCATCCCTGGTCTCTACCCACTGGAGGCCGGCAACACCTTCCCACTCATGACAATAAAAAATGTCTTCAGACGTCCCAAATTGCCAGTTGTCCCATGGGACCCACTAGGGGGCACAATTGCCCCCAGCTGAAAACCACTGAATTAGGGGTATACTATGATCCTAGAAGTATCTTATATTGTAATAACATAAGGAAGCAAATTATGTGCATAAATCCTCCTAACTTCCTTCTACCAAATTTTAACATCAAAATATCAACTGAAAAGGAGTAGGAGGTTTATGGCACCCTGTACCATAATTCACACTCACACGTCCTAAGACTATGAGTTTGGGTGGCCGAGGGTCTAAGGTTGTCTTCTGTTGGTTTTGGTAATAATAGCAATAATAGCTCTCATTTATTGAGGGACAATTATGGTGTCCCACCCTGGGCTGTGTCACTTACATGCACAATTTCATTTGATCCTTATAACAAATAGAGAAGTTAACTACATTATCATACTGATAATACCATACCATCTGATAAGATGGGTACATTAAAACTTAGAGCATTTACAGGACCTGCCCATGCTTATATCCTTAGTTAGTAACAGAGCTTGCATTTAAATCCAGGTGGCCCCACCAAGAATTTGTATGTTGAACTACTTACGGTTTCTCCCTATAGGGACTGGATCACAACAGAAGAGAATCGGCACCCAAGGACTAAACTGTTACTCGTCCCCTGCTGATGATCAGCAGATTTCTTTCTAGCACATTCACATAATTTAGGCCTCAGTGAGTCACATCCTATAATCATTTTATGAGAACAAAGTGGCAAATAGCTAATTCAAAATTATCCCTGTCAAAAGAAGATAAGAAAATTGCGCGTGGGTTTGATAAAAAACATTTTATATCTCTTCTAAAACACTTGTTAAATTTTATCGAGATGTGACCTTATAAACTTAAGACGAATGTATCGGCAAGCTGCGTGATCAGTAGGAATTCAAATCCCCACTCCATATTTAATTTGTGTTAATTAACTTAATGTTTAAGCTTTGCTATTTGTTTCCATCACCTCTAACATTTTCTACATGTGTTGACAAGGGGAATATCGAATGCTGCATTACATTTTTTTTTCCCTTTTGCCCTGCTGGTAGAGATTTAAGAACTAATGTAATAGTCTAAAGTCAGGCAGATTGAACAAAACAAAACAAAACAAAACAAAAGCAGAGACACCAATTAATGCACAGCCTGGAAAATGAACTAACAAATTTGCCTTCATCTTTGTTTTCTTAGTCCCATGCCAGAGCGCCTTCCTCCCCCCTCCCTGCCCCCTTCTTTATTTACGTATCCTTTTAATCATCACTTACCTTCATTTATGCTGTTGCCATTTTCCAAAGTGATCACAAATGGAAGAAGAGTCTTTTAGTTTTTTTTTTTTTTTTTGCTTTTTAAACTGGTGCGTGACGTCTTTTCTTCATTAGTACTTAGCAGACCCTAACTATTTACTGTCTTATGGAGCCCGGTAGACAAATCAGAGTAGGAAACGTATCATAACAGAAGATATAGACAAAACCTAGCCATATGGAAAATATCTGTACTGCCATTAAGTGGTGGAAGACAGGAAAGGCAATGAATTGTTATTACCATATCTCACTTATTGCTTTTGAAGTACTCACTGTTATGGAGAATCTCAAACATATACAAGAGTAGAAAGAATAAAAGGTGAACCTCCGTACACTTTTCAGCCCCAAAGTCATCAGACCACGGTCAGTCTTGTAGCATACTATATTTATCCATGGGGGTAAAATGAATTACCCTAAATGTAGTGGCCTAAAACACTGCATATTTATTATCTCACAGTTTCTGTGGATTAGGTCTCTGGTTAGGGCTTATTTGGATTCTCTGGCTTATCTCACAAGGCTGCAGTCACCTCAAATCCCACGTGGGAGGGACCCATTTCCTAGCTTACTCAAGTGGTTGTTGACAGGAGTCATTGGCTCACGAGCCGTTGAAGGGATGCCTCTCTCTGTTCCTTTCCACATGGACATCTCTGTAGAGCATCTCACAACATGACAGCTTGTGAGCTAAAAGGGAAGTCACAGTGTTTTGTAACCTAATCATAAAAGAGGCATCCTACCATCCTTGCCAGATTCTGTTCTTTGGGAATAAGTCATTAGGTCCAGCCCACACTCAAGGGGAGGGAATTACATAAGGGTGTAACTACCAAGGTGAGGATCGTTGGGAACTATTTTAGAAGTCTGCCTATTACACATACATACCCCCCTTCACGTCTACCCTCCCACATTATTTTGAAGCAAATCCCAGATTTCATATTATCTTTTCTGTAAATATTTCAACATGTAACCCTAAAAGATAAGGGCTTTTTTTAAAAAAAAAATGTCATCATGGTATTAATATTACACCTAAAATTCTAACTGATAAGAAGGTACTTTTATCAGTTTAATTGGTAGGTTTTTTTTTTTTTCTTAGTGGCTTTTAAAATAATGGTGTTTTTCAACTAAATTATTCGATTTGATGACATATACTACCAACAATGACACTGGGGAAAATAAACTCAAAAAACTATCCTCTAGAGCTAAGTTCGGGAGATACAGGGATTTATCTCTTTCTTCCCTCCTTATACAGCTCTTCTCATACAGTTAATTCAGGTGTCCCCTGGTTTTCGGAAGTTCGCTACACACACTTCATTTGTAGGAAAAGACCTACCTTAGTACCTCCTTTTCACCGAGTGAAAGAAATTCGAAGCGGATTTTTGATTTACGGAAAAAAGCCATTACTGTGCTGATGCAAGTCTTTTGGGTCAGCCAAGTGGCAAACCGTGGAAAGGGGAAGGAGGCTCTTTTCATGCCGTTTCAGCTTACCAAAGGTTTCAGAGAGATGCTTTCTTTTTGGATCGTGGGCGAAACAGGTAATCCCACACTTCCTTTACACCAGACACCATAGGTTGTTAGATACCCCGTGAATTTTATCATAGCTTTTCAGGAAAAAAGAAGCACCCATAAATTTACCCAGCCCTTTCTCTTTTTTAAATGTTTGTTTGTTTGTTGTTTAAATGTTTGTTTCTTGAGAGAGAATGTGAGCAGGGGAGGGGCAGAGAGAGAAGGAAAGAGAAAATCCCATGCAGGCTCCGTGCTTTAGTGCAGAGCCTGCCACAGGGACTTGAACCGTCCCACAGTGAGATCATGACCTGAACCAAAGTCGAACACTTAATTACCTGAGCCATCCAGCTGCCCCTTTCTTTTTCTGATAGACGTATGTTCTTCAATATATGTAGATCTATTTTTAACGTTTATTTATTTTTGGGAGAGAGAGAGAGAGAGAGAGAGAGAGAGAATGAGTGGGGGAGGGGCAGAAAGCGAGGGAGACAGAAGATCCAAGGCAGGCTGTGTGCTGACAGCAGAGAACCCGATGCGGGGCTCGAACTCACCAACTGTGATATCATGACCTAAGCTGAAGTCAGATGCTTAACCAACCGAGCCCCCCAGGTGCCCCAGACATATTCCTCAATTCGTAAGTTTGATTTGAACCTATGCTTTTTCACATTCAAAATCCAAATGTTCTCCTAGGTCTATTTTGAAGACCACCCATAGTGTCCTGGTGACCTCTCCACTGTACCTCAGGCCCTTCTTTTATCATCTGTTTCTCTTTAGCATATTTCAGAACAAAAGGCGTATCACAGTATTCCAGGCCGGATTAACAGTTCCTATGTGGTTAAAATCACGATTATATGTTCCTCCTTCACCGAATTATATATTGGACATTAAACAGTTCTTAAGAACCAACTGGGGATTTCTTTTTTTTTTCAACATTTATTTATTTTTGAGACAGAGAGAGACAGAGCGTGAACGGGGGAGGGTCAGAGAGAGAGGGAGACACAGAATCTGAAACGGGCTCTAGGCTCTGAGTGGTCAGCACAGAGCCCCACACGGGGCTCGAACTCACGGACCGCGAGATCATGATCTGAGCCGAAGTCGGACGCTTAACCCACTGAGCCACCCAGGCGCCCCTCAACTGGGGATTTCTGATAGATGGGTGCTAGTATCAGAGTGGTAGCTGTTTGGGATTCAAGAGCAGACATCACTGAATTTTTATAGTTTTGAGAAAGCCATGCCGAGACATTTGGCAATTTTTATTGCCTTTAATTGTATTGTGTAGAGCATGACTCTATTCTGCAAAGATAATTATTATTTGTTTCCCTGTTAAATTTTAATAGGTTCTTTTAAAAGACATTTTAAATGACAGTTAGGGCCCAGATTTAAACTGAGGTTCAACTACATGTCATGCTAACAAGGCTCATATCTCAGCTTAGGTGAGACTCAGATGAATCTATAACCTCCCATCCACATGCTAATTTGCACATGTGCAGGCATTGACATCTATGTCACAACTCACTCCTCTGCCAAATTTGTTTTGGCACCGACTATAAATTACATACGAATTTGAGATATGTTAAAATGTGAAAAGTTCTGCATCTCAGACTCGCGGAAATACAGTAACAAATAACATTTGTAGAGCGTGTGTAATATGCTAGATACTTTACCTGTATTATTTCCCTTAATTTTCAGTTACTCTATCAAACCGTACTATTACTGTCCCCATTTTACAGATGGAGAAACCTGGGTCTTGGGGGACGGTTTAAGCCATTTGGCCAAGAAAAGGCAGAGTTGAGTCAAAGCTTGAACTTGAAAGCACAGGCTATCTTTACTTTTCCACTTCCCTTTGAGTTAAAGCCTTTCATTTTTTATGCTGTAATAGCACTGTCCAGTAGAACTTTCTGTGATGCAAATGTTCTCTATATGTGCTCACCAATACTGTAGCCACTAGCCACCTGGGGCTATTGAGCACTTAAAATGCAGTTAGTATGACTGAGCAATTGAAGATTTAATGTTATTTAATTTTAATGAATCTCCATTTAAGTAGGCGCATGTGGCTGGTGGCTCCCATACGGGAGACTGCAACACTGGGCTGAAGGTCACTATATTTGCAGGAAAATACCAAAGAGTTAAGGGACTCAGAATTCACTTTTGCTCTTGCAAAAGTCTTGTCTATAACAAGTGCAAGTATTCTGAAGTAATTAACTTCTCTGAGACAATCTGACTATTCTCGTGGTCGTTTGGAAGCTGGTCAGCAAATTCCCGCTTAACTAAAAAAAAGGGTAGCTGGAGAACTATCTTCACCGCTGGTGGGCTGTTTACTCATGATGTAGAAAGGTCCCTTATGGGATTCTTCTTAGGTTCATTATGACGTGTTTTTGTTGATGTTGGTATTAATGCTTTACATTTTACCTATCCGTTTCCAATTGTCCTATGAAACGTTACCAAATAGTCTCTAAGGTAAATGGAATTGCTATTACTAGCCTTATTTTACAGATAAGGGCATTGAGACTCAGAGAGGTTATGTGATTTGCCTAGGGTCACACAGGGGAGGAATGACTTACCTGTGGCTGGTGTCCAGACCTTTGGACTTCCGGTCAGTTGTGCTTTCCATGACAAGGAACTATGCCTCCACTTTTGTATTTAGGCATATTTTATTCGAAAACAAACAGACACAGAATAAACTCTGCCAGTAGAAACTCTGGCCTCGGGTGGAGATGACTTCATGCCAGCTGACGGAACAAGGTGTCACCTGGCGGAGCATTTGGCCCTCCTAAAAGGAGCCTTTAACAATGCTTTGAATGATGTCACTGTTTGCAGGCTGCCCGGCTTCAAGCCAAGTGGCTGTGATGGAAAAGCCAATGCCCGGGCACTGATTCGGCCGCTCTTCAAAGTGGCCGCATGAGCAAGTGTTAGATTGGCGCTTTGCAGAGAAAATGAATACGTCATAATCTCAATTCCTCTCCGGGTATTTTAGTTGGCTTCGAGTACCATTCCTTTTGTAATTAAGTGGGAAAGGGAAAACAGATGGTCACCTTGTCAAATCTTGTTTTCAAGTTAAATACACACAGCCCTCTCTCCTTCGTAGGATAATTCCCTTTTAATGGTAACGCTTTCGGACAGGGAAGCGCTGGTGATTTTGCACAGGATCCGGCGAATGTGCATGTCAAGCCCACCTGCTTAGACAGTGCACTTGGAAAAAAAAAATCCTTAACTTTTATGGAAGCACCACCTGTAATCTGTGTTGTCTAGAACAATAATCATTTAACTTCTCTGTACGTTAGAGTTACACCTCCGAGCCGTAACATTTATTTGGCCACTATCAGGTGTCCTTCAATGGAAGATTAAAGGAACAGTGCAGAGTTCTCCAGATGGCCCCACTGTCACCCCGCTTTGTTTACTTTTTGGATATTAAGGAGGATTGGGAGAGGCGAAGGAACTGATAGTTACTCAAAATTGGATGCCATGTCTTTCTTCCCTCACCTACTTCCTAGAACAATGAGGACCAATTGATGAGGGAGCTCGGAGGCCACCCCCAGATTTATTCTCCATGTCGTGGAGAAAGGACACAAAATACCTTCACTTTCAAAAAACCTTAATTAATTAATTAATTAATTTATTGAGACAGTAGGGAAGTGAGAAGCTGGTGTTCTTGTCTTTGCCAACATAGTCTCTTCCCTGCTTACTTCCTCGCCCCTTTAATGATACCTTCTGTGGGTCCCCCGCATTATGCAGGATAAAGTGGACTTCCAGACAGAGAGAAAACCTTGATCCATTCTCTGTTTCTAGAAAAACACGAGATTTTTGTCATTGCTTTTCTATCAATCAACAGTGATATACTGAGTGCCTACTGTGTACTTAGAACTGTGTTGCAATTCTTTCTCTTGCCCTGAAGCAGAGCACATTGATTTTTAGAACCACTTTTAGTTAAGACTTTAATTTAAAATCAAATACTATTTTTAAAATGTGTGTCATTCCTCTTGGGTTTCTGAAGTCTTTTGCTTTTTGCCTAGGTGTTGGCTTGGAGGACTTCCCTTTTTCTTGGTTTATTGCCTTTAGCCAGGAGTAAAGGAGACAACTAATTTTCGTGACGTTTCTTTCAAAGTGTTTCGACATTGTGGCCGATGGTCTGGTTCATTCATGAAATATTTGTAGTTGTTATACGTGCTTACTGTCTAAAAACATACAGTTCGGGAGATCATCTAACACTGTGCGCACACCTTAAAAATATGAATACAGGGGCACCTGGTTGGCTCAGTCAGTTAAGCATCCAGCTTCGGCTCAGGTCATGATCTCGCGGTTCCTGAGTTCGAGCCCCACGTCGGGTTCTGTGCTGACGACTCAGAGCCTGGAGCCTGTTTCGGATTCTGTGTCTCCATCTCTCTGACCCTCCCTCACTTGAGCTCTGCTCTGGGTCTCTCTCAAGAATAAATAAAGACATGAAAAAACTATGCCTACATGTAGCATGAGTAGTTTGAGGCTCAGTTTACAGAACTATCCTTTTACCTAGAACATAAACCCCCCATATCTTATGGTTTTATACACGTCTCCCAACTCTTATGCTTAGACGTTGGTGAACAGAGGGAGCAATAAAAGATATGTAAATATCTATTTGGTAATCATTTTGTATTCTTGTAAACATACTGTAGAAGCTACGTAAATCTAAACTAATAAAAAAAAACCAACAACCCTGAATTTTACTATTACTGAACAAACATGGTTACTAGCTCAGAAGTGGAAACTTAACACTAATTCATTGATGGTTAATATGATTTATTATTAATGAATTAATTGGGCAATGGTTACTAGCTGAGAAGTGCAAATCTGAATGCCAATTCGTTGATGTTTAACACAACTTACTATTAATGAATTAATCGGCCAAAAGACAAAGGTGGACCATGTGAGTTCTTGATGTAAATGGGGCTGTGCTGCGAAACAACTAACTTTTTCACTGGATTTTTGTCTTCCTCTGTGGTTCTTAAGGAGGGTCCTCTTTGCCTTATTCAATGTTTTTGACTTATTTATAATTCTCAGAGGAAATGTTGCACAAAACCACAAATATTTCAAATGTCACTGTTATCTTTGAACTACTCGTTCAGACTGCAAATGAAACCAGGGATGTTTTTGCCATTTCAAACTCCCAGAGCAAGAGTGAACATAACGGTGAGTCTCCAAGGTTAAGCAGTTGTGGTAAAAAGCACATTCACTTTGTGTTTTGTTGTTTGTTTGTTTGTTTTGCTGATAAGTGAAAGCATAATATATGTTACAGATTTCTTTATCTTTTCCTTTTGTTAAATTGTTAGTTGGTTATCATAGTTTTTTTTTTTAAGTTTATTTATTTACTTTGAGAGAGAGAGAGAGAGAGAGAGCGAGCACGTGACTGAGTGTGTGTGTTGGGGGGAGAGAATCCCAAGCAGGCTCAATACTGTCATTGTGGAGCCTGACACGGGGCTTGAACTCACGAACTGTGAGATCATGACCTGAGCTAAAGTCAAGAGTCAGGTGTTCAATCGACTGAGCCACTCAGGCACCCCAGTTACCGTGTTTAAAAAGGAAATTACGAGAATATACTCTTCTTGAGCCGCTAGGCTTGATTAGGTGAGATGTAGCTTTTATTTTTTTAATTAATACATTTGTCTCTGTGGTGTTTGAATTTAGAAGTAATATTTTTATTGGAAATCATTTTTAATAGTCTTAACTAATTTGCTAATCTCAGCTTAATGAGCTCAACTTTATACGTAAGAAAACCACATTCAAGTTTCTCAGAACTGATTTTAAGACTTGTATCTTTAAAAAAATTTTTTTTTTCAACGTTTATTTATTTTTGGGACAGAGAGAGACCGAGCATGAACGGGGGAGGGGCAGAGAGAGAGGGAGACACAGAATCGGAAACAGGCTCCAGGCTCTGAGCCGTCAGCCCAGAGCCCGACGCGGGGCTCGAACTCACGGACCGTGAGCTCGTGACCTGGCTGAATTCGGACGCTCAACCGACTGCGCCACCCAGGCGCCCCAAGACTTGTCTTGTATCTTAACTTGTTACTTTCTTGGTGTGTACATGTGGGGGGACTTGGGGTTGGTCGCAAGTATCCATTTTTCCTCCTTTTTGCATTTCGAAGATGCAAAGGAAATTATCTGTGCCTAGTTTAAGCTCCTAGATTATTACTTAGGGTAATAATAACAGTATGTGCCATTTACCTGAAAAGATGTTTTAAATTAAGAAAAAAAAAATGAATGCTGATGCCTTAATGGTATTGATTTTGGGTTCAGAAAAATGTCTGTGAACGTCCTCTGTGGATGGTGGACTTCATGCTGTAGCTGTCCACTGATTTCCAGCATTGACAACTCAATTCGCTTTCTGTTTCCCCCCTTTTGCCTTTCTTTTATTGTCAGAGGCTGCCATCCTGTAGTTGCTTCCCTGCTCTCCCTCCCTGGACAGGAATACATATTAGTTCACACTCAGTCCTGAATAAGTAGAGTCTGCTATTAGTTCAAATTCTCATGAAATATGAATGATGACTATCCACCTGAAAGTTAAAACATGCTATGAGAGCTGTCTTTCCCCACTCCAGGGTTACAGCTTGAAATCAACGTTTGTATCCCCTTAGGAAAAATTATTGTGGACATTTCTAGGATATCCCTTGATATCCCTATTTGAATTTCAAGGACAATATAATCAATCCAGGAAAGGAAATCATCCAAAGATTTCATATTATGATTAGAAGTGTAAACTTGCTGAAGGAGAAAGTTTCTTTTTATTTATTTATTTATTTATTTGAGAGAGTGGAAGAGAGTGTATGAGAGAGGGGTAGAGGGAGAAAGAGAGAGAGAGAGAGAGAGAGAGAGAGAGAGAATCCTAAGCAGTCTCCACAATCAGTGTGGAACACAACATGGAGCTCGATCCCACGTCTCTGGGATCATGACCTGAACCCAAATCAAGAATCCGATGGACGCTCAACTGACTGAGCCACCCAAACATCCCTGAAGGAGGAAATGTCTAATTATTAGGTTAGAAGAGTCACATCTCTCCAAGCGAAGATTCAGAGCCCTGCATCCTTGGATTAAATGGCTATTTGGGGTGGAAAAGTACACCGGGTACTGTGTTTGCCATGTGGCAAATAGTCAAGAAACATTTGTTACCTAAAATTTACAAGTTGTCCCCCTCCTAAAACCATAGAAAGCGTTTCTAACTGTTCTTTTGCCATTTTCAAATAGCACCCTGATTTCTTTCTATTATGAAAAGAAAATTTTCCTTCTAAGCCTAGCTAAAAAATTTAATTATAATGAGAGAGCATGAGAAGAGGAAAGACTGAAAAAAAAAAAGCGTAAAAAGAAGAGAAAGAGGAAGAAAAGTGAAGGAAGGAAGGAAATGAAGAGTGTCTGTGTTCACATTTGGTTGCTGTCCTGAGATTCAGCCCGACCACACAAAAACCCAAAGGAAGCAGGCATCATTTCACATTCAACTTGCAATTCATTTTGTGACTCTATCATTATGCCAGCTCATTTGTCTGCAGTTTAAAATGTGTTATAAAGTCAAAACTTAGAAGTAAAATTCTTTCACTTCCTGATACTAGAGTGAGTGTGGTACATCTGCCTGTTTTGGATCGTTTCTAAGCATTTCTCAAAGGTTAGTTGCACTGTGCCTGAAAGATGCTGTTTTGAACCATCGAAAACCGTTCCCTCAAAACTTTATCAGAGCACAATTTCTTTTTTTAAAACTCTGTTGGCAGATATCACTATTCAAACAGTTTAATGTTAGTCACCTTGCCCTATTAATTATATTTCTGAAATGTCTCTTGAATATGTCCCCTTTTATCCAGGCTCCTGAGACTGTCTTATGTCACGAACACCTCTCTGCCAGTCCTGTTACCGGGTCCTGGGTTGACTTCTGTTCCAATCTTTCCTAATTTAATTATCTGTTCAGGTTCTTCTCAGGGTTAGTTACCAAGAAATAGGATAGATCATAGAGGTTTTTTCCCTTTGTCTTCTAAAGCCTTCGAGGGCTTTTATTTGCTTATGTGATATGGTCTGAACTACTTCAAGATCGTTAACATCTAGCTTCCAAACGCCTCCCAGTGTCAACTTCCCCTTCATCCCTCTACATATATTAGATTTAGGAACCGGCGGGTTCCACAAATGCACCCGATGCTTTCACGTTTCTTTGTCTTTGTTCACTCTAATTCCTCATCCTGAATGTCCTTACTCCGCTTTTCTAGTTATGGAAACCCTAGCTCAACTCAAATATCACCCCTTCACGAAGCCTTGGGTACACCTGAAAGTACCTGTTCTTTCCTCTCTCCCCCCCAGAGCACCCTGGAGTAAATCAGTATACTGACGATGGAGAAAGGCTTACAGTTGAATCAAAGTCTATTCAGGGACCCTCTTGGTGTTAGAGAGATGATTTAGTTTTCAAGGAAAGAAATACCAAACACGTTGGGATGAATAAGAGACCTGCTTATTGGTTCATGTACCTGCAAATCTAGCAGTTGAGCTGGCTGACTGTGGTGCCCAGCTAATGGTTTCAGGGTCTGTCCTTCATTGTATTTCCTGGCTCTGGATTCCTTCATGTTCATGCCTTCCTCTCAGTCTTCAGCAGACCCTTCACTCATGCATGGGAGGAAAGTAGTTCTAACAAGCCCCAGATTTAGAGGCTGTTTTCAGCTCTTAATCTCAAAAGGAGAGAAATCCTCTTCCGTAATATCTGTATCAACAGCCACAGCCCCACCCCACCCCCCCAGCCACCATAGGACACCGAGTGTCCCTATTTGGGTCACGCGTCCACCTTGGCTCTATCACTTTCCCCTAACTGGGAAGTTGAGGTTCTCTGATTGGCCAGCATAGGTCACATGCTGGTTCCCGTGGTGAAGGAAGTGGGGCCACATGATGGACAGGAGCGCCAGAGTATTGTAGAGTGAGGAAGGAACCATCTCCAAGAGTAAGGTGATTTTCTTCATTATATTTTCTTTTGGGTTCTTTCCTTTTGCTCTCCATTACAGCTCACTTTTCATGTGTATCTTCTCCTTTGAATTCTAAGCTTCTTGAGGACATGTATGTACCCTCCATTCCATAAATGTTAGCAGGAGTCAATAAATATTAGTTGAGTGACGGACTTACCAAGCAGATGGCAAATGAAAGAGCACCCCAAGTTAACATTTTAATGGGTTAAGGATCTTTTTGACCTTTCCAGAGCCTCATTAGTGATACTTGATATTTTGGGAATTAAGGAAGATGCACATTCACAGAAAATGGGGGAGGGCTTACTATTTAAGATAACAATCCTTTTCTGTACAATATCAGACCCTGAACACTTCCATCTACGATTTGGCTAGCAAAAACCATTTACATCAAACATTTTTTACTTGGAAAAATGCTTACTTTTAGTAGAGAAAATATTGATATAATCACTAAAACAATGATACTTGAAAGCTGCATTTTTAATTTCTCACCATTTGGCAGTCAGTTTTGTTTTATCCTCTTAGAAAGTAAGAGGTCTTGCCAACTAGAGTTTTAAAGTCTTCAAAATGGAAAATTAAACAGTAGTTCCTCATTTCTTTCCTTTTCTTAGTAACTTTAAATAAATCTAAGAAAATGACCCTGCTTTGCATACTTTTGCTCTAAATGCTCTTAAAGAGCTTCATTTAAACTAGCTATTTCATTAGTATGGTGCTACACAACACAATTAACCACTCTTGGCCATGACACGAACAGTACTATATCGTGAATACTTAATTCGTATTGTTTCTTTCAATGAGCTTTTTAAAGGAATTTCTAAGCTCGTTTTCATCAAATCTGTGTTTAGAGGTTGCTTAGGGTGGAGGTTAAGCATTCTGAATTTAGAAACAGATTAGCCTGATATGAAATCTAACTCTGCCACTAATTAGTTCTGGGTGTCCTTGGATCTTCAATTTCGGTTTCCTCATCTGTAAAATGGGACCAATGATATCTGGCTCAGAGAATTGGGAAGATTAAAGGGATAATGTGAGATTGTGTATGGAGTATATGGAACGTTGTTAAAGCCTCAATATAAGGGCTATTATGATAACAGCTAGTATTGTACTGCTTTAGACAGGACGCAAAGCAGGAATCACCAGGAAAGGGATCTGTGAGCCATTGTATTAAAAGTGCTCCTGCATAGGGGCGCCTGGGTGGCTCAGTGGGTTAAGCGTCCGACTTCGGCTCAGGTCATGATCTCACGGCTCCTGAGTTCGAGCCCCGAGTCGGGCTCTGTGCTGACAGCTCGGAGCCTGAAGCTTGCTTCATGTTCTATGTCTCCCTCTCTCTGCCCCTCCCCCTGCTCATGCTGTCTCTCTCTGTCTCTCAAAAATAAATAAACATTAAAAAAAAAAAAAAAAGTGCTCCTGCACAGAATGGAAAACATGGCATTTAAAAGACGGAACAATGCCCTTATTTCATCTTCAGTAAGATGTCCTACTTTCAACACCTGATGGACTGATGGCTTCACTGCTTTATTCTCGCATGCCTTTCCTAACTGCAACTGCCAGCATTTGGGGCAAAAGACCCCTCCTCCCTAGATGGACTATGAGGACCACAAGGCCAGTTCCACAAGATAGAGATATCTTACTCCATTTGAACTACATTTAATCTTTTTGGAAAATGTAAGGCTGTTATATTCCAGTTTCTTTTTTTTCTTTATTATTTTTTTTAATGTTTGCTTATTTTTGAGAGAAAGCGAGAGAGAGAGAGTGCGCCTGCGCGCCCGCAAGTGGGGGAGGGGCAGACAGAGAAGGACGCACAGAATCCAAGGCAGGCTCCAGGCTCCAAGCTGTCAGCACAGAGCCCGATGCGGGGCTCGAACTCATGAACTGTGGGATCATGACCTGAGTTGCAGTCTGACACGTAACCGACTGAGCCACTCAGGTGCCCCTATTCCAGTTTCTTTTTAAAAAAAAAAATTTTTTTTTTCAACGTTTATTTATTTTTGGGACAGAGAGAGACAGAGCATGAACGGGGGAGGGGCAGAGAGAGAGGGAGACACAGAATCGGAAACAGGCTCCAGGCTCCGAGCCGTCAGCCCAGAGCCCGACGCGGGGCTCGAACTCACGGACCGCGAGATCGTGACCTGGCTGAAGTCGGACGCTTAACCGACTGCGCCACCCAGGTGCCCCTATTCCAGTTTCTTAAATATAAAAGATGTGATATGAAGTAAGGAATAGCATACAGGGAGATCTAGGTAGACATGTCAGGGTTGTAATGAGACCACAAATCACAGAGCTTTGCTATGATTAGTCATGGTGGTCTAGACGATGATGGCTTGCCCAACTTGACAGCTGTCATGATTCTGGATTGAGCATACTGTCTCCTGCAAAGAACATTCCTGTTTAATATGTACATACAGAAGGTGTTCCTTCTTATACACTCCTTGCCTATTGTCATTGGCTGTGTATGGTAATTTTAGAAACTTTATTTTGCAAGAATTTCAAACGTGCAGAAATGTTGCAAGGTTGGTTAAGAAAATTGTACAGCTTTAGGGGTGCGTGGCTGGCTCAGTCGGTGGACCGTGTGACTCTTGATCCTGAGGTGGTGAGTTTGAGCCCCGTGTGAGGTGTAGAGATTACTTAAAGAAATAAAAATCTTTTAAAAAAAAAGAGGAAGAGAAAATTGTATAGCTTTTATCCAGATGCACAAATTTTGTTTTGAATGAACACATGTTAAAGATTTTAACTTACTCTTAATGAAAGAAACAGGCGAACGTTATGACCGGCTCAAAGGTTCAATTCTAGATCAAGAGCATGGAAGTGAATTTGCAAATGGTTGCAAGGCTGGCTTCTCACAGTGGGGGAGGGAGCCAGGTGAAATGCCGCCTGACAGGATTTCTTTACTTGCCTTTAGACAAGAAGCATTTCGCCTTGCTATGATGATTCGCTAATTTTAATTTTTTTAATGTTTATTTATTTTTGAGAGATAGAGACAGAGCACAAGTGGGGAGGGACAGAGAGAGAGGGAGACACAGAATCCGAAGCAGCCTCCAGGCTCCCAGCTGTCAGCACAGAGTCAGAAGGGGGCTCCAACTCAAGAACTGTGAGATGGTGACCTGAAAGGAAGTGGGATGCCTAACTAACTGAGCCACCCAGGCGCCCCCATGGGCTCATTTTATACATTTTGCCACATATCCTTTATCATTCCCTCTTTCTCTAATTAAATTTTTCTAAAGCCCTTTGAGAATAATTTGCATGCCTCCTGCCATCCTACCCATTAATACCTTGAATTCGCTATGAATTGTGGAAGAAAACACATTCTCTTACTTCACCGCGGCAGGTTATTAAATCCAGAAAATGCGACTTTGCCACAGTCCTTCCCTGTAATCCACGGTGCATGTTTTGTTAGTTGTTCTAATAATATTCTCGATGGCATTTTTCATTCTCCAGTATTGAATTCAGTCCAGGGTCACATATTTCAGAGAGTTATCATGTCCCTGCTGTGTCCTCGTGCTTTTTAGAAAAGCTTGAAGTTTGCCTACGTTGGAAATCTACAAAGATTGTGGCGTTTCCCTGCGTGCGTGTTGGTGTTGGTGTTACGTCATCTACGAAAATATTCTCAGCTGTTACGTCAAACGCTGACTTTAAAAAGAACAAAACAAAGGGGTTTCTACTCTGAAGTCCGACTGGGGGGTGGTGGCGGGGGCGGGGGGTGGGGAGCGAGCATTAATCAGAACATCGAAGTGAGCCCCACCATGCCTACGTGTACAAATAGCTGTTGATGGCTTTGCCATGCTTACTGAACTGAGTAAGTCTAAAAGCCTTCCGTGTGCATTCCTATTTTCGGGCGCAATACAGTACGTTAACCTCAGAATATCAAATTGAATCAGGGGTTCTGAGAAGAGCCGCCTGCAAAGCGGTTAGAATGACACTCCTCATTACACCGTCCAGATTCAGGTTTCAGACAACCATAACCAGCCTTTGCCGGCTTCTCACCTACAGGCAGACCCAGGCAGCCCCAAATCAGAGCCTGCCCTCCGGCAAGGGCTCCCGGACCTCTTCACAGGTGAAGTCCACTGAGACCCGGAAAGGTGAGCCTGAAAGGGGGAGGAAGCACCCTTTCCTGATGACATTTTTTGCTTGCTTGTTGGTTGGTTGGTTTGTTTCCTCCAGAGGCCCAAATAAACAGCCCCTGCAAGGCTGCTCACCACACAGTATGTCAGCACATATTATGCAGTCTGGGGCTGAGTGGATGTGTCAGCTGCCCATTAGACCACACTAAAATAGAATTGCTGGACGCCTGAAGCATGAAGCATGATATTAGATAAAGTGATGAAATCTCACTCGATTAAAGAGCCAGGTCAAGGACAGTTACCTCGGGAAATTCCTTTTTTCCTCGAATATTCTCGCAACTTTGATGAATTTATCGTTTTCTTGCTTATTTTTCATTATCGTCCGGGGCTTTATGAACAATAAAATGTGCCTTCAGCAGGCACTGACATATGGGAGCGATCGGAATCATAGGTTATATCGATTCAAAGAAAGAAAGGAGGAAAAAAAAAGACAGGATTGACATTGCCACAGGTCAAAAGCCTTTGGAAATGTTGGATTGATTGGTTTAGACAGTTGTTTGATTTTTCTCTTTTTCTCTAGCTCTTTTATTTTTATTTTTTATTTTTATTTATTTTTTTCCCCCTAGTAAAGGGATAAGAGAAAGAACAGAGAGGGTAATCTTTTTTATTTTAGGCCCACTGAAGGATAGGAACAGAGGCATACGGCCTGGCAGAAATTTTTATTTTTCTTTATTTGATTTATAAGGACAGGAGAGAAATGCTTCTTGCAAAGGGCTCCTTTTTGCAAAAGGGCTGGCAGCCGGAATGGAAATGGCTGCACACCTGCCTTGCTTCTTAAAACCTGGGGTGCTTCTTAAAACCACATCTCGCCTGTCTGGCACTTCCGAATCCGAGACAAAAAAAAAAAAAAAAAAAAGAAAGAAAAGAAAGGATTTGGGTCCATGCGTACTGCACTCTGGCTTAATTTCATCTACAATAACGTTTGAGAAGCAAAAGGAGGGAAGGTGAATATTCGGAGCACTTGGGTTTAAGGGTTCTCTCCATCTCTCCCTGTCCCCACCTCCCAGGCCGGTCCAAGGGACATCCCGGGATGTCCCCGTGGGAGCTGCGCTGAGGCCAGCTAATAGGGACACGTAGACGCTAATTCATTTGGTTCAGCTGCTCCTGGTTTGGGTCAGAAAACCGCAGTTGCAAATGTGCTCATCTGGAGGGTTGAGAGCATTTTGCAGGTATATGTGCCAGCACCACTTGAAGGTCCTTTGCAAACTCTCAAACGTAATAAATGATGGAGCTGTTTTAGTTCAGTGAGTTTCCCATGCAGCATTTTAACTTTGGGCTCCAATTCCATCCTATATATGGAGGCTGCTTGAGTTTTTTAGATTCCTTTTTTTCCCTTCATAAAACAGGGATCATATTAGCATACTATGCCTTTTCTAGCTTCCAAGACTATAAGGAAAGTGAAGTAAGGTCACCTATTTACAGGGATGTTGAGTTCTTAAGATGCAAAGTATTATCTAGATGCCAAATAGTGTCGTGGTTATATTTTCATATGATATTAATTTTTTTTATTAAAAATTTTTTTTAAACATTTATTTATTTTTGAGAGAGAGAAAGAGAGAGAGAGCACAGACAGGGGAGGGGAACAGAGAGGGAGACACAGAATCCGAAGCAGGCTCCAGGCTCTGAGCTGTCAGGACAGAGCCCGACATGGGGCGCGAACTCTCAAACTGTGACATTATGACCTGAGCTGAAGTCGGATGCTTAACCGATGAGCCAGCCAAGTGCCCCATATGATATTAATTTTTAATGCTGGTGGACACAGAATTTGTATGACCCAGGGAGCTGCACTCACTTGGAATGCGAACCATAGATACACATAAATTTACATCTTCTTTTCCAGCAAATTGCTTAGGCATTACATGATGTTTCTATAAATCTAGCTTCTTCTTTATAACAACATTTCCCAGGTGGGAGTTGATGTCCAAGGCAGAAATACGTTAAAGAGCAGGTGGTGGGACAGGCAGGAAATGCTGAAGGTTTTTTAAGTATAATGTTGATGCCTCAGTTTCTCCAAAAATAATAGGACAAAAGTGAGAGGGCAATAGTTTTTTTCTTTTAATTATAGAAAGAAAAAGCATGATTACTTGCTACATACAAATGTTAGACAATTGTTTGCAGGTCTGATCAACTACAATCTTTCTCTTCCCTCTGGAGCCAAGGTTTTTTCTTTTTCTTTTTCTTTTTTTTTTTTCCTCTTCAAAATATTGTAGTGGTTTGAAAGATCAGAAGGCAATTGTGCTAAATTTGCTATTATTAGCATGGAAGTGATAACAGCTTTCTTATCCCTTGGGAGAAGAAGAGGCAGGTGGGGGCCCAGGGATTCTCAGTGCAGTATCGGCAAGCTTCTCACCAAAACAAAAGGACTGAGAATATCTGCCTATGAGAAAATGAGGAGTCTGATACTTTTTCTCTGGGCGAGGTGCATGTTGAAGACACACGAAGAGGTAAAAGTGAGGGTCACAAAATGGGTGGAGTTTAAATTTTTTTTTTTTGACGTGTATTTATTCTTGAGAGACAGAGAGAGATGGAGTGTGAGCAGGGGAGGGACAGAGAGAGAGGGAGGGAGGCACAGAATCCCAAGCAGTCTCCAGGCTCTGAGCTGTCAGTACAGAGCCCGACCCGGGGCTTGGGGCTTGAACCCACGAACTGTGAGGTCATGACCTGAGCCGAAGTCAGATGTTTATCTGACTGAGCCACCCAGGCACCCCAAAGTGGGTGGGGTTTTAAAGCCTTCTTTAAATAGGGCTTTAATGGGGAATGGGGAAGACCCACACCAAGTATTGGTGGCAAGGTCAGGGGGCATGCCCCATGTTTTTCTTCCTCCCCACCGAACACCTGGGCAGCACCAGGCAGGAATCGTGTGTCTCCTGACGGTCATCTTGCTCATGATAAAAGTTATATGTCTTATCCCAAGCAACGATAAAACAAAACAACAACAACAAAAAAATGACTTTGAAACCTCTCATCGGCACCTCTAATGAACACAATAGATAAAAGAATATGCTTATCAGAAATGGTCCTCCTTTGCTCCATGACGAACTCAGCAAATACTCCATTAGAAGGGTTTGGTTTCCCACGTGGGTGGTGAAGTCTCCTGAGTTATATTAAGGCTATAAATGCATTTGGAAGTAGCTCAGAGCCTCACTCGAGGGGATGGGTACTCTTTATTCGTCATTCCTCCCCAGGAGGCCCTGATTAGCCCAACACTCATTTGGTACAATAATGGAACAGGAAATTTCTTCTAGGCGCCTGCAACAGAAACTCAGTGGAATGTTTGCTACCTTGGGAGTATCAGGTCATTTTCATATCTGCCGGGGAAACACGTGATCCCAGAAAGGAGGGGCAGGGAAAACAGTGGCCTTGGACAAAGACACAGCTTCCATGGCAGAATATTTCCAAGCAGGGCCAGGGGTGGGATTTTTGTCTTCCCCATCAAATCACCTTCACATGTTTTTCATCTTCTCCTTTAAAATGTATGCTTCTGTTTGGTTTGTTTTATTTTAACGTAAGAGAACCCACTGAAAGGGCAACTTCTGTGAACCTGCAGGCTTCTAACCCGAAGGGTTCGTCATTTCAGTCCTGAATACCGATTTATGTCCCCTCGGCCAGCACGAGGGGAGGGGCACATTTCTTTTTCTCCCCATGACGCCTTCCATGACATGACACATGAATGATGGAGTCTATAATGATTTAACCAAGCCTGATCTTTCCACCTGGGGACACACACAGCACTTAAAGTGTCCGCACGTCCTATTTATTTATTTATTTGATCTTTTAAGTAGAGAAACCAGGGTATTTAAAATCCACTGGCTTTTTAATCCTTTACACAGAGAATTCCTTTTTTCTTTTTACAGAGAAACTATCCCCACAAGCCAAAGCGGTCGAGTTTGAGTTATAGGGAAATTCCGCAAATGTTTACATTGTGATTCTTTCATTCTTTAATTGCTGCGGCTTTCGTATGACCTCCCCTTTATTTGGGCCCTGTGCAGAGGAGAAATTGCCATGTCCTTCATTCCTAAAGTTAATCCATCAGTCATGTCACTTTGACTGATTAGTTTCTTTCCCAGGGACCACACGGCATATGGATTCAGCTAGATTCATTCCTGTCTGATTCACTGTGTTGCAGGTGATGTGATGTGCCAGTGATCTTCCTTGCAGCCAGTGCCGGGTTTCTTAAGAGCACTGGAGTACCTCTTGAATGATGTGGGAATTCCTCTAACGCCACTGATGTGGTGGTCCCTTTAGGGTAGGATATGCCACAGTCTTTTTTTTTTTTTTTTTCCTTCTTGTTGTCTAGCTTATCCAAATACGATTTAACGTAGGGAAAAGTAAGTGAACAGAAAGGAAGATGAGGCAGGTCTCATATATCTGGGTTTTAGATTAACATAGCCTCATGGACCAGTACGAATTAAGCTACATTTGAAGTGGCCTCCGGGGAAGCCTACTAGTCCCCATAATCCAACGGCACTTAAATATTCAGGACAAAGTTATAAAGTGGCCAGTTGGTATTAAAACTGATCACACAGGGGTGCCTGGGTGGCGCAGTCGGTTAAGCGTCCGACTTCAGCCAGGTCATGATCTCGCGGTCTGTGAGTTCGAGCCCCGCGTCGGGCTCTGGGCTGATGGCTCGGAGCCTGGAGCCTGTTTCCGATTCTGTGTCTCCCTCTCTATCTGCCCCTCCCCCGTTCATGCTCTGTCTCTCTCTGTCCCAAAAATAAAATAAACGTTGAAAAAAAAAAAAAAAACTGATCACACAGAGTAGAAAGAGAGCGAAGGAAAAGCAGAAATGTATTTTATTTAGGAAGGCCTTGACAATTTAGATGCAGTCAAAGAGAGCTCAGTGTTCCTGTGTGAAAGAGGTTAGTTTTGCCTAATGTCCATTATTACCCGAGTCCAACCAAGATGGAATTTCAGAGCCAAGCAATACAGGAGAGAAGAAGGGTAAGGACAACTGGTCAGTGAGGGACAGAGGAGTGGGGCTTGGGGGAGAGAAAATACTGGGAGGATGACATTTGACCAAGACCATGAAGGAGATGGTCAAGTTGGTCTTGTAGAATCTTCTAGGTAGAGACAACAGCAAGTCAAAGGCTGTGTGGTAGGTAGGCACTGTGCCTGGTGAGTCTGAAGAAAACTGAAGACACCAGGTTTTCATGGAATGTTGTTGTAAAAGGGTGATAGAAGGAAATGTGGGGTCATGAGGGGGTTCTCTTCAAGTGCTTGACACTGGTGGGCATGGGAGGCAAGGGAGAAGTTCATGATACAGGGAGAAGGTTAGGAGAAGGGGTAGTTGCACAAGTTAGGATGGAGTAAGAGGGGAGACAGAGTTCATTATACATGTGGAGGGCTGGCTATAGAGAGAAGCCTAAATAGTTCATCTATCACCAGGAGGGAGCAAAGAACGGATGGGCACTGCTCCGGGTCATCACAAGGAGATTGGGTGCTGGGAGCCTCGGAAGTTGTTTTTAGATTGTGTGTGTGTGTGTGTGTGTGTGTGTGTGTGTGGTGTATGTTAAGTAAAGCCATCAAATGAGAGTAAGGATGGGCAATATGTATTGGAGGTTTGAGGAGAAAGAAAAAGTCATGAAAAAGTCATCCAGGGCACGTTGTTCTCTACGTGTGGTCCAGACCAGCAACATCAGCACCACCTGAGAGATACAGTTACTCAAGCCCTGCCCCAAACCGACTGATTCAGAAATCTGGGGAGGGAGGCCCAGCAATCGGAGTTTTCATGTATCTTCTAGGTGATGCTGTGGTAATCTCAAACTCGGGAGCAAGTTAAGGGTAAACAGGAGACTGATGGATTTCTAGAAATGTATGTTGATGGGAAGAACAAAGAACCTCCTTGAAGACACTGCTCAGGAGTTGACAATGAGATCAGTCAGGGAGTCAGGTGTCTCTCTCCAGCCCTGACCATGTCTGTAGGTGCACAGAGATGAATGATTAGATTTAACCTCGCTTGGGGGTTTTTTCCAGGTGAGAACAGTGAAACAAGATTGTGAAGAATATTTGCCAAGGTGTAATATAATGGTGGAGTCTCACAACCTAGGCTAAGCGGAAAACCAAGCGACCATGAAAATACATGGTCAATTGCTAATAAGTCCCAGTGGGGCCAAAGCTTCTTAGAGTTGGGATATCAGAGTGAGCTGGAAAGAGAGAATGCTTGAAATTACAATTATAGAGGAGTTCTATTTGCTGGCAGTAAGTCTAGGTATGACCTTTGAAGTGACTGCTTGAGGCAGAGTGGAGGATGTAAGAGTTGGAGGAGAGGGCATCAGGAAACTGAGAGTCTAGGACATTGGAAAGATTTTATATATATGCGTACTGAAGTCATCATGTATGCTGGAGAAGTAGCAGTAAGCCAAGAGCTAAAATCTGCAAAGGATTAGGGGGGGGTCTGTTAGTGACTGTAACAGATTGGAATATAGAGTGATAAAGACTAATGACATGACATTCAAAGATGAGGATTTGCCGTTGTTCTTGTGTTGGGAGGGAGGCTGTATGAAACAGGAAGGATACCCACCCCCCACCCCCAGGCCTGGTGTTGCAAGAGTCTTGAAGGACACAGCGGCCGTCACCTCAGAGGGCTGAGTGAAAACAAGTCGTTTCCCGAGAGGAGAGTCCAGAATTTGGTGGTTAAACCCGAATTCCAGAAGGCAGTGTGGAAGGGTTTTGGGAATTTGAGTGGGGTCATAGAGTGAAAGAGAAGATGGGAAAATGCAGAGATGGTTGAGGACAAGAGTCCACGGAGATGAAAGATGACTGAGAGTTCTAAGCATCTTGTGGGGCCTGGCACCCACCAGAGAACAGGGCTAAGTGAGGTTTGCCTGTGTGTCCTCAACAAGGCTGGGAGCATTGCGGGGCAGTGAACCGTGGTGGACTTGCCAGGAGTGTTCTGAGGCCTTCTTCGCTCTTGCCGACGGCCGTGTGAGGCCAGAGATGGGCAGGCTCACCCTTGGTGTCTGGAAATCGGGGAGAGGTGGGAGGCCAGGGAAGCATGATCTTCTTTGGCTGACTGTGTGGACGGCTCTCCCATCGGAGTAGATTTGGAAATAGCTATTGGAAAGTGGATGAGTCAAGGCTACTACTGTAAGTTCAACGCCCTAACACATGCCCAATTCAGAAGTCTCGGGTTGGTAAAAGTTCTACGTATTTATTCTTGTCTTCTTTAAATCTTGGAAGTGGAAAAGGAAAAGATAAAAATAATCCGAAATTAAAAAAAAAATCAAGTTTATTTATTTATTTTGAGTGAGAGAGACAGAGAGAGTGAGCAGGGGAGGGGCAGAGAGAGAGGGAGAGAGAATCCCAAGCAGGCTCCATGATGTCAGCGTGGAGCCTGATGCAGGGCTCGAGCTCACGAGCCAGGAGATCGTGACCTGAACTGAAACCAAGAGATAGATGCTTAACAGATTGAACCACCCTGGAGCCCCCCAAATAATCTGAATTTTTATGCTTTTATCCCTCCAGTTTTGTGAGGCCCAGGAAGTACCCCTCAAGTGTATTCGTTGCTATTATTTCCAGCAAGAGTTGCCACTTCATTTCATGTCAGTGCCCCATCCGTTCTTCCTGACATGGCTCACATACAAGGAGACATTTTTTGCATACCGGTGAATAGATGCTCTTAGGAACCAGTGTGGATTGGTGGCTCGAGCATAGGTCCTGGGTGTGAGCCACGTGCCTAGGATGAAATAGCGTATACTTTTCTGGGGATGCACACCTGGAACGCAGACGTGGGAACTACCGAAAAAGCAGTTGTTTCAGATGCCAAATACTTTCCGAACAGCTAGCTCCAGTGGAAACCTCTTCAAGTCTGGCAACAATTCCAGGGTCTCTGGGCTGTACATGCTCTGTTTTCACACTGTAAGCCATTGCTCTGCATAGAAATGCTCGAATGCGGTTAGAATTCTTGTAACGTCCCTTTAAGTGGCATAATATCATATGCAGAGTGACAAGCCCCATTAGAAAATGCAGTCTCCCCTCACAGCTAGGCTTAATGTGCAGCAGGGGAAGGGAATGATGCAGGAATAATTCCTCTTGATGACTCAAGATTGATTCTAGAAGAATTTAAAGAAGAATGTGGGCTTTTCAAGGAAGTGGATAATGCAGGAAATCTCTGGACAGCTGCCGGCGACTTTGAGTATCCGGGGAGAGCTGCAGGGTAAAGAGAAAGATTTGCTTCTCCAAGGCCTGAACTAAGAAATAAAACAAAGCAAAACGAAAGCAAACATATGATGACAACCGGAAAACCCTTGAACCTGTGAGGAGGACTTACGTTTGTCTATCTATCTATCTATCTATCTATTTATTTATGAGAGTAGGAGTGGGGGGAGGGGCAGAGAGAGAGAGGGAGACAGAGGATCTGAACCGGGCTCTGTGCTCAGAGTGGGGAGCCCCATGCAGAGCTCGAACCCAAGCATGGTGAGATCATGACCTGAGCCGAAGTTGGAGCTGGACGCTTAATCCACTGAGCCAGCCAGGTGCCCCCAGGACTTGCCTTTAAAGTGGAATGTCAATCCCTTTCTTACCCACTTCCCTTTGTGTTACTATTACTACTAACTGCTGTTAACCATTTCTTCTCCAGGCTTAGAAAACATTGTTTCAAAAGACACAAATGGAATCAGCCCATAAATACTGTTTTGCCAGTTTGCTTCAAATTGAATGGATTTTGGACCTGAAAATGTACTATAGTCTTTCGTTCAGCTGTTCAGTGTTCTGTGTATCCTTATGGAATAATTTATATAACCTATCCCTATTAACATTTAAATGGCTTTCATTTGAGACTATTACAACAAAAGTGCCGTTAATGTCCTTGAGCATTATTTTTGTGCGGTAAGGCAAATCTGTCTATGGGTGAAATTCCTAGAAGCGTAATTCCTGGGTCAAAGAATACATGCATTTCTTTAAGCTCGGTAAATAACATGTTTTATTTTAGGCTCAAAGTATTCTTAGGAATCAATAAGTAAAAGGTGAATAAAAAATCTAAAACTAATACAGGAACACATGTCAGACAGAAAAAGAAATACAATTGGTTAGTGAGCAAATGAACAGTTACTCAGTCTCACTCCTTCACTAACTGAAAATTAAAACCAGATAGCATTTTCCCTGTAAAGTTGATAAATGCTCCTACATTTGATCCCACAGGTCATTTGCGAGAGGGCGGGGAGCCAGCACAGGCACACACTTTTGATGATGGTGTGAGCGATCATCACTTGTTTTGGCAAAGCGTTAGCGATAGCTTTGCTGGTGTTTTTACTCTCGATGCCCTGTCACTTGGCCTTGAGTTATGCTCTGCTCATTTGATTAGAGGAAGATCTTTAGGCACTAATTATAGTTTATTTTTCAGTGTGGAAAGCTGTCCGACTTACCTTATACTGGACTGATTTACTGGTTTAACAGTATGGGCATTCTGTTGCATTCATTCAATAAATGTTTATTAGGCATCTATTATGTGCCACTGGGAACACAGTGGGGGACACAGGGTGACTAGCAGTGGACATGACAGGCAAGGCCTCTACTCTCACAGAGTTTTTATTCTAATGGGCAAAGGTGACAACAAGCAGGGGCACGTGACGAGGCCTGGGGCAGAACCAAAATGGGTAAAGGGATAGCAAGTGACTAAAGGGCCATTTAGATAAGATACCAGAGAGTCTTTCTGAAGAAAAGACATTTTAGCTGAACACTGGATGACAAAAAAAAAAAGAGGTGGCTAATCAAAGAACTGGCAAGGGCCCTCCAAACCGCGAGCACAGCATGGGCAAAGGTCCTGGGGCAGGCAGGAGGACCAGTGTTACAGCGCGAACTGCGTCCTCCCAAAATTCAAATGTGGAAGCCCTAACCTCCAATGTGACTGTGTTTGGAGACAGGGCCGTGAAAGAAGTAATTAGCATCAATGAGGGCATCACTTACACCAAACATATCCCAAAGCTGCTTACCTCTCTCAACCCCCATCTCTACTCTCTAGCTGACAGCATCCATTCTGGGGGTCCGGGAAGGCTTCCTCGTGTCCTTCTTGCTTCCTATCTGCCCCTTTGATTCCATTCTCCTCAAAACAGCTGGAGCAAGATGTTAAAAGGCAAGGCTATGGGAGGATATGCGGACATAGCCAGAAGGCAGCTGTCTATCAACCAAAGAGAGAAGCCTTAGAAGAAACCTTCTGCCCCTGTGATCTTGGTCTTCCAGCCCCCAGAACTGTGAGAAAATAAATGTCTGTTGTCTAAGCCACCCAGTCTGCGGTGTTTTGTGACATCTGCCTGAGCACACCAAGACAGCCAGTGTGGCTGAAGCTTCATGACCGGGAGGCAGTAAGGAGGACATAGGGTTCGAGAACCAGGCGAGGGCCAGGAGGACAGGGCTTTGAGGGCTGGGGGTAAGAGGCTGGGTTTAATTCTAAGTCTGATGAGAAATTATGGGAGGGGGTAGTGCCTTTTAACATCTTGCTCCAGCCATTTTGAGGAAAATGGGGTCGAAGGGGCAGATAAGAAGCAGGCAGGATATGAGGAAGCCCTTCCCGGATACGCAGGAGAGATGGTGTCAGCTAGGGAGTAACTAGCTCTCTGGTTTGGTGTAAGTGAGGGAAGCCCAGGGGACCCTTCCCTGATAGTCTATAAAGATAGGGTGCTGGGAGTGATCCACGTTGGCGATCCATCCAATTAGTGGTGCATTCTCTGTAGACAATATCAAGACCGACCAACCCAAAGCCCTCTGCTTTTTATTATCATCGCATGCTGATGGTTGTAGACAGTGTCAGTGAAACGACATTCCTCCTGGGAGCACGGGACTCTCCTAGCCTTTCCCACCACCCGCCCCGCTGGGGTCGCTGGAAGAGGTAGGGTGAGCCCAGTAACTGCACCTGCGAGGGCAGTGAGGCTGAGGATCTCAAGTTCCCCTCGTAAGACTGGCCGCATCCCCTCCCTCCCTGAAGGGCCAGTGGATAAAGACAGGAGTGGAGAAGGCAACAGAGTCTCCTTTGCCAGCGCTCTCCCACCTGGAGAGACAGAGCACCTCCCTCCTCTTTGCCTGAGGCATCAACAGAGGAAGAGGTGGCAAGGAATTCCTGAATTCTCCTCAGCTTTCTGTTCCTTCTCAAACCTTTGGGCGAAGGATGAGGCTGTCCCTGGAGAGAAGGGGCCAGAAGAGTGTCAAAGCAGCCATGTCCCTTTTGTGCCACTCCCAATACCCCACAGGACACGGAGAACCCATTCTTGCCACGAGGGAGCTGGGCAGTTCAGCTGTTACGCCAGGAGGATACAGGACGGTCCTATAAGGACATCATTTCAAAGGCCGAGTTGAATTTTAGACTCAGTTCTTATCTCAAACTATACCAAGCCCATTAGCCAGAATAGCTCACCAGGGATTCTGGACTAGATTCAAATTAGCACAATACTGATTCCCTAAATATGAACAATGGATCACTTCTTTCACAGCTAAAGTCCTGGAAGAAATTAGAATTTAGAAGTGAAATAAAAGTGCAAATTCCTTTTTTCTTGTAAACCAAAGACACTTAACTCTAAAATACCTTCTTCCCACATTTCCCATTCTGCTCAGACTTGGAGAGTCTCACCCAACTGCTGCAGGTGGGGCCGTCTTCCTGGGCTGCCACGGTGATTACCCGATGCTAAGAGTGGATTCATCCAACCTCAGAACTCTTATGCGTCCCACGTCTCCAAAGAATCAAGTCAACCCGATTCTCAAGATGATTGATCAGCGCACCGGGCCCATACAGAGATGAATGGTGTCTGATCCCCAGTGAGAGCATTTCACAAATAGAAGCTATGTTCTCCTCTGTCTTGAGCCAGCAATGGATTGAAGCTGAGAGTTGGTGGAGGAAGTAACACAGAGAAAAAGTAGGAAGGAAAAAATTCATCTTGCCTCTAGATTTGCCAGAACGCCAGTTACTCTATGCCAGCTGTCTGGAGTATACAACATGTTCACTTAAACTCAATTGGGAAAATGTTCCATCATGAGCTTCAACATACTGCCATATGCCTTACATAAGGCCAAAGCTTCTCGTCTGAGCTACTACTGTTGGAACTTTCTTCCTCAGAATCCTGAGGAGAAGCAAAGACCTCTGTCTGCTGTGTGCTTCACCCCCAAAACCTGCAGTAGCTCTGGGTTCCTTCAGCTCTGTGTGGGGCTGTCAGAATCCCCCAAACCCGTGCCTGAGTGGTCCCTGAGATATAACGACCCCAAATCTTTCCCTTTTCTCATGTTCTCCCCCTTAATTCCCCACGCCTTGAATAAATTTAACTGCTTAAGAGGCGGCACAAGATCCCCTGTTAAGCACCCACTTCCTGGTGCATCAAGTTCACAGCTGCAGGCCAATGGGAGAAACCAAGTAAATATCTTCTGTGGCTCCTATGCCCAGCCCTCCCAAACTGCCGTGCATTCAAACCTCCGCACATATTCCCAGACCCTTTTGAAGACATCCTCCTAAGATCGGTGAAAAGCCCTACTCTTTCTAGGACCTTGGGTCTGTCGAAGACTCTGTGAGCCCCTGGACTCCTGGAGAAGTGAGAAGATCTTACTGATGCCAGATGAGAAATCTCCATCTTGGCTCTTGACCACATCCCTACTCATTCATTCTGAGGTTCCAAATCAACAGTGAGTCTCCCTTAGTGCTGATTCCTCATGTGGCTGCCTGGCTGAGGATGCCTGGCAGATTCAGATGATATTCAACTGCTAGGTCCTGTGATTACCAAGTCCAGACTCCTTGGCCTTGCCTTCCCAGACCCGCCTTAGCTCTCCACCCGGTAAGGAAGCAGAGGAGGTGGATGGAGGGAGGGGGGTGTGGCTCGCATCTCCTTCGCCATAACAGATGGAACAAGAAAGAAGTGAGTGCTTCTCCAGAGCCTGTGAGAAATGAAATAGGAAATTGATGGCCCGCCTTCTGCTTCAGAGGCATGGTGTCTTAGCCCACTGGGACTATGGCAACTTATGAGAGATGGACTGAGTGGCTTATAAACAGTAAACATTCCTTTCTTGCAGTTCACAGGATTACCCTTAACAGCAGTGTAGGCTTTCTGTAGCATGCACCCCAAAATCCTCCAGGCTCTACCCCTTGCCTAGCTCCAAAGTCACTTCCGCACTTTTAGGTATTTGTTATAGCAGCATCTCACTCTTGGTACCAACTTCTGTCTGAGTTTGCAGGGGCTGCTACGGTGAATTACCTTTGGCAAGCTTATAAACAACAGACATTGGTTTCTGACGGTTCCGGAGGCTGGAAAGTCCAAGATCAAGGTGCTGGAAGACTGGGTGTCTGGTGAGAGCCTGCTTCCTCACTGACAGCTGTTTTCTTGCTGTCCCCTCACATGGCGGAAGGGATGAGCTAGTTCTGTTGGGTCTCTTTTCTAGGAGCCCTAATCCCAATCATAAGGGCTCTCTCGTCATGACCTAATCAGCTCCCAAAGACCCCACCTCCTGATACCATCCCCTTCGGGGTTGGGATTTCAACATATGGATTTTGTGGGGTCAAACATTCAGACTACAGAACATGGCAATTCTGGTTACGACTTAATGGGGGGAAATGAATATTTGACCCTCTGACCCAAACAGCTCCATAGGCAAGGACTAGAAGCTTGCTGTAAAAGACAGGTTGTGGGGCCACAAGGGTGTGCAGGCCAAGGTATGGGGTTTGAAAGAGGGTGTGGTCTTTTTTCAAATAATAAGACAGAGTGATTCCATTATTGGTAAAACATGAGCCATTGAATACCAGGCTCTATTTGGGTTGGACACTACTTCTCCTATGGGGAAGAGGAAGTTAGAGAAAGAAGACCGAGGGGAGGCAGAAGAGGGGGGCACTAAGTGTTTCCTATAAGACTTCCTCCTTTGTGCAGAATGCCAGGTTGACAGGCATGGCTAGCATACCAGTCAGACTTCCAACAGAGGACCCGAAACAGTAGGATGAATGTGTGTGAGGGTGTGCGTAAAATGGTACTTATTGCAAGGAGCTGCCTTATGTGATTTCGGGGACTGGCCAAGCAAGTCTGAAATCCATAGTGCGGGCCATCAGGAAGGATCGGTTGGAAAATCCGGGCAAGAACTGATGCTGTAGTTCCAGGGGGAATATTTTTCTTCCTCAGGTAAACCTCAGTTCTGCTCTTAAGGCCTTTGAACTGCTTGGATGAGGATCACTATGATTTTTCTAGGATAATCTTTACTTAAATTTACCTGATCCACTTTGAGCATGTTAATGACATTTACAAAATATTTTCATGGCAATACCTAGATTAGTGTTTGAATAACTAGGTACTACCGGTCTGATCAATTTAACGCATAAAAATGATCATCACAAATAGTAAGGAGGAATGTCTACCCTTCTCCAACAGCCAGGTGAATGTGAGGGGAACATCATTTCAGACAGTGGGAACAGCATGTGCAAGGAGGAATTGGAAGAAGACACTTAGAGCAAAGAAGGAAAAGGTTACCAAGGCGGAGTGAAAAATAGAGGAAAATCATAAGTCCCCTTGCATTTTAGAGCAAGAAAGTTTGAATTTTATCCAGAGAGAGAAGTCTCGGGATTTAACACAGAAAGGGATATGACAAGAGATGCATTATAGAAACATCAAGCAGGTGCCTATATAAAAAGACTAGAAGAGGTAAAACTATAGACAAGAAGGCTGACTAAGCGATAGCAAAAAATATCCAGGTCTGAAGTGTGTTTCTAGGAGTAAAGTTGGAGAGCAGGGTGTAAATTCACCATCTATTGAGTATACTCAAGAAGTGGAATTCACAGCTCCTGGCTGAGAGCCAGAGAGAAGTCCAGCTGCCTGATCTGAGTAACAGGGTTTTCAGTTATTCATTTGCTGAAATAGCAGATTGGGAAGGAGATGGAATTTGGGTGCCCTCTGCTCACATATGGTGTGTGGGGGGCAAGTTTGGTGTGGGGAAGGTGTCTGTTAGCATCCACACGTTAGTAGGCAATTCTGGAGGCCTGGCGATACGTCTGAGCTGAAAACAAAATTCTGTGGTCTTTTAACATATAATTAGGAGGGAGTTGTGCAAATGTAAGAGATTATTTAGGAAATCTACGAGCAAGAGAAGACCCCAAAGAGAATAGGACGAAAGAAAATGGCCAAGGAGAGAATCCTCAGGGACATGAACAGGTAATGGATTGGATGGGAGAAGCAACTTGTGAACGACAAAACTCAGATGAAGAAGTGGATGCTCTTTCCCCCACTCCCTAAATGATGATATTCATTAGAGAACTGCCTTTGATGTTCTTCCATTCTTTTACCAAGGATTTATCAGACACTATTCTGGAGATATGATGATGAATAAGCCATGATTTCTGCCATCAAGTGATCTGGATCAAGGTTGAGCAACCTGGGCACTAGTGACATTTTGGCTCAGATAATCCATTGTGATTGGGGGGCTGTCCTGTACATTGTAGGATGTTTAGCAGCATCCTTGACCCTTATCCTGTGGATATCCATAGCAATTCTCCCACCCCAGTGGTAACAATCCCAAGTATCTGTGAGACATTGTCATGTGTCCCCTTGAAGGAGGAGCAAAGCCACCCCCACTTGAGAATCAGCACTCTCGAGTCTAAAAGCTGACAAATACATAAACAGGATAAAACTACATCATAATATGTGTTATAAGATAATAAATATTCCTAGACTATTTAGGAGATTAGGTAGTTTATAGATTCTACGGGAGACTACCAGGAGCGACACAGCCAGAAACATTGCAGCCAGACAAAATGCCCAAGGGCACCTCCATATTGGTCCGGGAAAAGAATGCCACTACCACTGGCTGTCCCGACTTAGCACCAAAGGTGCTAGAGCCTGGGTGCCAGGAGCCCCCGACAGTTATCACAGGAAGACCTGCCCCCGTGAGTGCCAGATGGTCTTCTATTTGACACGCACTCACTTCCAGATTTTCCCTGGTTGTATCTGATTGGTAAAACCAAGACCTCTAGGTATCTTCATCTTAACATCCCAACCTCTATCTTAAGTTCATGTCCTTTAATAATCACTCCATTCTGCCAGGTGTCTTGTCAGGAAAACTTAGTGACAATGTTGACTGTCCCTTCACTCCATGTCTAACCTGCCTTTGCGTTTGGCTGATTCAACCAATCTATTCCCTTGGATCTCACTTTGGGTTTGGAACATTTCTCCCAACTTATGTGAGTTAAGACATTTGCCCCATCCAATCATCCTGGCTTCTTGAATACAGAGAGAAGGAACTAAAATTTATTGAAATTCTGATGTGTCAGATGCTGTGGCAGGGACTTTACATAGAGGATCTCGTTTAGAAATAGCAGGATAGCGTGAGAGGAAGGGCTGTAAAATCTGATGATTCTGAAAAGCACAAGAAACCAAAGAAAAAAATAGTTCAGTTGGACCATGACAAAATTAAAGTCTTTCTGTATCCAATGACACTATTAAGAAAAGGGCAAATACAACCCCTAAAATGGGAGAAAGTATTTGCAGATCATATGTCTGATAAGGGACGAGTAGACAGAACATTTTTTTGTTTATTTATTTTGAGAGAGAGAGAGAGAGAGAGAGAACATGAGTGGGGTAGAGGCAGAGAGAGAGGGAGAGAAAATTCCACGTAGGCTCAACATTCTCAGCGCGGAGACCGACGTGGAGCTCAAACCCCCAAACCATGAGATCATGACCTGAGCCAAAATCAAGAGTCGGTCACTTAACTGACTGAGCCACCCAGGTGCCCCTAGTAGTCAGAACATTTAAAGAATTCCTACAACTCAACAGTAAAAAGACAAAACTAAATTTAAAAATGGGCAAAGGATCTGAATAGATATTTCTCTAGAGAAGATATACAAAGGGTCAATAAGCACATGAAAAGATATTCATCACCAATTCTTTTTTTTTTTAATGTTTTTTAAATTTTTGAGACAAAGACAGAGCATGAGCAGGGGCAGAGAGAGAGGGAGACACAGAATCCGAAGCAGGTTCCAGGCTCTGAGCTGTCAGCACAGAGCCCAACGCGGGGCCCGAACTCACGAACCGCGAGATCATGACCTGAGGTGAAGTCGGATGCTCAACCAACTGAGCCACCCAGGCGCCCCAATTCATCACCAAATTCTTAGGGAAACGTAAGTTAAAGCCACAATGACATACCACTCCACACCCACTAGGACTGTTATAAAAATAAAATTAAATTAAATAAAGTGTTGATGAGAACGTGGGGCAATTGGAATCCTTACCCGTTGCTAGTATGAATGTTAAATGGTGTAGCTTTTCATAAACTTGTCTGTTATGCACTCACTCTGTTAAGCACTCTCTCTGTGCCAGGCTCAGTGACAAGCACTTACGTGCATTATCTCATCTAATTCTTATAATAACCCCAGAAAGTCCATTCAATCCATCCTTTCCCAAAGTGAGCTTTGCTCAGACTCTCAAGATGCTCTGGGTTAAAGTAAAACAAGCAGGGAAACACTACATCTTCAAAGCGCTTTTGCAGACTCACAATACTCACGAGCCCCTGAAAGACTCCGAAAAATCCTGCAGTGAAAATAGTTTAACTTTGATACTCCAGTGTTTCTCGCATCATTTGGCCACTTACCACTTAGTAACAGCAAATTGTGTGGAACATACTTTGGGGGACATTGGCTTAGCATTATGGGCTGGCCCATTGTTCATTTCTGCAGGAGACCAGGAATGGTCTTTTCGAGTTTTCGCTAACTGCCCATGTGAGCATGCCTGTATCTGATGGAGTTACTTTAAGAAAAGGTAACTAAACAATTAATTATTTGATGTAATAGAAGGTAATAATTTGGGCGTGGGTTTGTGCATGCATGTGCTGAGGTGTTTTCATAGACGATAAAGAGATATTTTTCAAAGTTTGTCCTATGCTTTGCATAATTCTTGACTATCTCCTCCCAAGATCAATATGTTATCAAATGAGTGACCTAAAGTGAACAAAATGGAAGACAATATGCGGTGTATTCACCTTTAAGGCTCATGTTGGAATTGGGAAAGAGGGGAGTGGCCACTGATGTTTTGATCTTTAGTTAAACAAGATTTAAAGCTGATACAAAGCAAATGGTTGAGGCAATAGACGATCATATCGGAGCTGTTAAGGGGCCACATACCAGAACTCCAGGCAGTTAAATGGCAGACCAAAAATATGGTTCCAACTAAGATATCCAAGCTCAATTTAGAAACATCCTTGAAATTTTACTAAAAGTCAAGCTGTAGGAGCGCCTGAATGGCTCAGTCAGAAGAGCGTGGGATTCTTGATCTCGGGGTCGTGAGTTCGAGCCCCACGTTGGATGCAGAGATTACTAAAAAAATAAATAAGCTTGGGGGAAAAAAGTTAAGCTTTATATGAATACAGCAGAGGCATTTTATAAGAAATATGGATGAATAATTATTTGCTAAGTGATAATAAGTGACTCTAATTGGCCCTGTTTGGAAGGGGGTCATAATTTGTAAGCCAATGAACATGGTTTGTCAAAGGATTATTTTCTGCTTTGTGAATACGTTTATGTAAGAAGTCTTACAAATGTATAAAACAAATCACATCTGATGAATCTTCTTCATTAAAAAACTAAAATTACATGAGTTTAGGGCTCTTTTAAAAAAAAATAAAAGCTGGTCTCTAGAATTGTCCTATATTCCACCTACCTATTAACTGCTGGGGACAGGGGTGCCTGGCTGGCTCAGTTGGAAGAGCATATATTTTAAAAAATATTTTATTTGTATTTTGGAAGAGCGCAAATAACTGGTATTTTATTTATTTTGGGGGGGAGCAGAGGGAGAGAGAGAGAGAGAGAGACAGAGACAGAGGATCTGAAGCAGGCTCTGTGCTGACAGGCTGACAGCAGTGAGCCCCATGTGGGGCCTGAACTCACCAATCGTGAGATCATGACCTGAGTCAAAGTCGGAGGCTCAACTGACTGAGCCACCCAAGTGCTCAGAACATATGACTTTTGATCATGGTGTCATGGGTGGGGACATAAGAATACTTAAAAATTCATTTGGAATTTTGTTTTGATTTAACATCACGGATTTTAGTACAGCAAAGAGAAAGAAGAAAACACCCTCCTAAAAGAATATTACTAAGTCAATTTAATGTGCAGGGCAAAAAATTTTTAGCATAGACTTTATTGAGTTGCATTTTGTGTTTTCATTGCTGACAACAGAGATGTTTAGATTGAAATATAATCACAATGAAACCTTTTTAATTCCTGCTGATAAAGTTACCAAATTTGTAGGTCCTCTTTCCTTCTAAAAAGATTGTAACCAGTAAGAAGCTGTAGTAAAAGTCTCGGCTTAATATATAATGCCTTTTTAACAAAAATGCTGGTTTTGCAAAATGCAAGAAACTTGTAAAGATTTAAATAATGCTTATGAATTTTTAAAAATATAATAAATTGAATTTTTGTGTATCCAATTTTACTGTTAAAGAGAAAAGGAGAACGTTAATATGTTAGACTTTTGCTCACTATAAAAATATACTGAAACATTTGTAAGTGAAATTGTGAGGGTTAATGATTCATTTTAGAAATTTGTTTATACACAATTACTTTGATTTTGAAGTATTTCATTTTCATATAAACTTTATTTTACCCTGATATTTAAAACTTTCTTAAGAAGAAGAAGGAATAATATTGGATAATGAATAATAATTCATTGGAAAATGAATACATACCTGTACCATAGCATCATTACGCTCATGTGGCTATATACCCCAATAATCAATGTAGCTTATAAATACTTACATTTTATGGCACTTGTGTTGCCCAGTTTCAACGCCATTCTTGGGAGTGAGCATAATAAAGTATTTTTTTAATACTTGACTCAATTCACAAAACTGCTAGCATCCCAGCATTGTGAAACATTCTCCTGTGCCCCTATGAACTTAATCACTACCAGGAAGGTTTTTTTATGGCCCTAGGTAAAAAATTATGTGCACGAGGGAGTTTTAGCTGAATTTGGAACTGAGGTTATAGGTCACCAGCATCCACTCTAAATTTCCTCCATATGATTGGGCAAAGAGTACCATTACTTCTAATTAAAAAGCCACACTTGTTGATTTTTGGGAGTCCAGAACACTCAAGAAGGAGAACCTGGACATCATCATTATTGGGATTTAGACAGAGGAGCAGACTGGAAAGATCATCATGGAAGTCAGATTTCAGAGAGTCACAACAATACTCTCTACTTTAGGTATAGTGTCAGGCTGCGACTGAATATACTCCGTATTCTTTCCTCCCAGACTGCCTAAACACTTTGCTAAAAAGAGGGCTTTGTGGGGAGAAATGAAAGAACTGTGGTGTTGAAGGACCAAACCTTTCTCCTGGGGTTGGCTTTCTTTCCAGAGGATTCTGGATGGAACAAATAGGAGCGTTCAATGGGGGGGCCTTAACCATTCTACTGTAGGACATTCTACCTGACCAGAAAATGAAAGGGAACTAAATGCTGGAGACAATGAGACAGAAGATGAGGGCTTTTGGGTGTTAAGATGCTGAAACGAGATGCTACAGGAGCTTTGGCATCAGAGCCTCCACAGGCATTGGCCCCAGTGGCACATTCAGTAGTAATGTTCATGGACTGAAGACGTAGAATGTTGTCAGGCTTCAAATTCAAGTATGGTGAGACAAGTACCCTCAAGGGCCTTCCTGCTGGAAATCAACAGCATGCTGCATCAAATATTCTTTCGGGTTCAGTGCTGGACTTCCAAGAAAGAAAAGACATCCTGAAGCCCCTCTAAATAAACAGAGGCAAAAATTCATGTGAAACCAGAGCAGTGAGGGGCCAGCAAAGGAAAGACAGATCTTCCAAAGGGCAAATACGCATGTCAACATCAGATCAGGTGAATGAAACATCAGGCTAACCCAGGCAACCCACAGTTGCCTAAAACCAGCATCTGTGAAAGTGTGAGTAGAAAGTGCCCCCTTAGTAGAAACAAAGGTGAAACGAAGGTTGATCAGTGTCAACCGAGCAAATATAAACTCACAACCAACAGTCATGCAATCTACACCAACATGAGCCACAAGAGTGAAAGTCTGCAGAAACAGATCCCCCAAGGACTTCTGTTAAAAAAATATTTCAGATGTAAGGTATTGCAGTAACTCTGATTAAAAAAAAATAATAATAAAAGAAGTAAGACAAATTTAAACAAGCAAGGAGAGATAATAAACACAGGTAAGCAGATATTAAAAGAAACCATATAGTATTTTAGAAATGAAAAATGTATTTGTCAAAACATTCTCAAGGTCTTGTTTAAACAACAGATTAGCACAAATGGAGAAAGAAAATAGTGAACTGGAATGTTGATAAATTAAAAATCATATTATAATCTGTAAAGCAGTACATAAAAAAAAAACCCCACGGAGGCATAACTAGAAAGTCATTATAGGCACTCAAAGCAAAGCCCCCAAATACAGAAGGCAAAAATTGATAGAACTAAAGAAAATTATAAAGAAATCCACAATCATAGTTGGAGGTTCAGTAATTGAACTCGCAGATAAAAAGCTGTAAGGATACAGAAATTTGAAAAATGTTTTAGCCAATTCGATTTAATTTAAATGTATAGAATAGCATATCCAACAAAAAGAGAAAACACATTCTTCTCCGACGCACATGAAACATCGAATAAGATAGACCAAAAGCTGGGTCATAAACCAAGCTCCAGCAAGTTTCAAGTGATTAAAATTCTACAGAGTATGTTTTCTGACTAAAATGGTATTAAACTAGAACTAATAAAAACAAGATACCTCAGAAATCGCCAAATATTTGGAAATGAAGTAATGCAGTAACTTATAATTCCTGGGAGAAAGAAGAAGTAACAAAAGAAACTGGAAAACATTCAAAACTGAATGACGACCAAAGCACAATTTATCAAAATTCCCAGATGCTGCTGAGGCTTTCTTTAAAAGATAATTTATAACTTTCAATTCATGTATCAGAAAAGAACAGGGTAAGTCAGTGGCCCCGTATCTACCGTAAGAAGCAAGCCACCAAATAAATAAATAAATAAATAAATATGCAAATACAACTAAAACCAGAAGAAAGCATAGGATAGAAATGAGTGGAAATCAATGAAATAGAAAAGAGACAAAGAATAGAGAAAATCAGTGAAGCCAAAAGTTAGTTCTGTGAAAAGTTTAGTCTTTGCAAAGAATAAAATTGATAAACCCTGCTTGATAAGAAAATGAAAGAAAACCTGTTGCAACATCACAGATGAAAGAGGGAACGATATCCTGATTTGTCACACAGACATTAAGAAAATTTGGAGATACTGTGAAGAACTTTCTGCCAATAGATTCTACAGTGTAAGTGAAGTGGACAAATTCTTCAAGTTACTGAACTAACAAATAAATAGAAGAACTTAAGAGTCGTATATTTCTTTCTTTAAAGTTTGTTTTTGAGACAGGAAAAAGGGGGCGGGGGAAGAAGCAGGAATAAGCAGACAGAGAGGGAGACGGAGAATCACAAGCAGGCCCTGCCCTGTGCGGAGCCGGAGGCCGGGGCTTGAACTCACGAACCTTGAGATCGTGACCCGAGCTGAAATCAAGAGACAGCACTCAACCAACTGAGCCACCCAGGCGCCCCATTAGAGAGATTATGCCATCCCCCGGTGTCCCTTGGAGATATTGTGGGTTCCATTCTAGACCACTGCAATAGAGCCAATATCGCAACAAAGCGAGCCACCCCACTTTATTTCCCGTGCATACGAAAGTTATGTTTACACTCTACGGTAATAGGAAAATCTAATCAACGATGGCAGAAATCATTTCAGTGGTTGTTTCTGAGGGGGTAGGGGCTGACTAGGAAGAAGGACAGTTTCGGGAGTTAAGGAAAAGTTTTATATAAATTGGTTCTTTGGCCAATCCCCCTGGAAGCAACTATCTTCCATTGTTGCCTCTGTCACTCCCTCTCGCTCCCTCTCAGGGGGCTTTGACTCCTGCGGCAGCTGCCACAGCAGTAAAATCCATCATGTCACCGTCTCAGGGCTTGCAGACAGAATGGACACCAACGAGGTGGGGAATCTCGGGGGCCATCTTAGAAGTCTGTGGGCCACACTGGTCATCTGTCCCAGGTCTTCTTCGGCAACAGTGGAATAAGTGACCCCCTTCTAGTGCTGCCCTTAACAGGGGGCCGTAGTAAATTGCAGCCAATTCCGAGATGGAAAATTTTAAATATTAAAAGACACCACAGAGACATAATATTTAAATGCAGTGGGTGATACCGTGCCGGATCCGGTAGTCCGGCAGTCTGGGCAAATTGACAGAATTGAAATACAGAGAGCAGATAAATACAGTTTTTGTATTCATGTTACATTTACTGAAGTCGATAACTTTAGTCCGTAAAGAAGTGGTTATGTAAAAAAATCTTTCTTTTGGGAATATACTCTGAAGTACTAAGAGGTAAAGTGCCACGTTGTAGGCAACTTATTCTCAAATGTTAGAGAAAACATGATAATTATATATATGTATATATGTTATATATAAGTATATATGCATGTATGTAGGCACATACAGAGTACGCAAACCTGACAGAATGTTAAAAAGGTGAAAATTTAAGTGAGGAGTTTGGGGCCATTCGTTATTATTCTGGTAATGTTGCTGTACCTTTGCAATTATTTCCGAACACGATGATTTTTAAAAATTTCCCATAGAACCCCAGCAGACTCAGGACTTGAAAGATGCCAAATAAGAACGGAGGCAAGTGCAAAAATACTCAAGTCAAGAAATTTGTTGAGGGGCTTTGAATGTCTGTTGTGGTGATTCACCGCACCAAGAGCTTTTGCGCTTAATCAAATCGGTCCCGAGGATATATGAGAAATCGGCTAACGACAGAGATCTCTGTGGCTGAAACCATCAAATCGCTGCTTCAGCTTCCTGCCTATTACAGTGACCGCAGTCGGCTTCTTCTTTCCCACCCTGGATTCCAGCATCTGCATTGAATTCAGGGAGCCTCATTCCGAAGCAAAGTTACCACAGGCATTACTGGCTTGCAGAGAGTAGGCACTGGAGAGTTTCCCAGGATGCTACCACTCCCTTTACAATGGTATTTCTCTCTGCTTTGGTGAAGGGTCTTCTGGATCCTCTTTGGGTATAGATAGGGGGTGGGTGAGCAATTCTTAGATGATAAATCTGCTCTGGCATTCCAATTTCCCTGGGCCTTAGATACTGTCTTTTACGACGTACCAAGGAGGTCTTGACATTTAGTCTTCATTTAGCGTAGGCTACTGAGTTCCGGTTAAGTAACCAAGAAAATTCTTAGAGCCACTCAAGCTGGCACATTGAATTCAGAATCTCGGCTCCGAGCTCCCGTATCCATGATTTCAATTTCGTCCAACATTATAGTTCTTCCAACACCCTTACAATCCATTTCCATACACGTACGTCGGGTTTCTGTCTGTATAAACTGACAGAATCCTATAAGATTTTGGTGTGGCTCTCATCTTCTCATGGTTCACACTTTGTAACTCATGCTCTGGGGTCTGGTGGCATTCGGGTCTGGTTGCAAGTCTAGAAGCAAGGACAGGCAGTGTGTGTGGGTCTTCAGAAATAACAGCGACTCCTTGCAAGGCAAACACCTCAGAGGAAGCCATTGTGGCCCGTTTAGGCAGATGAATACTAACACCAGTCAGGGAGGAAGGGCCTCTACCTGCAAAGATGCCTCAGTGGAATTTGGGGGTTCGGAGTCTCCAGCTTCACGGGATGTGTCCAATTTTTAGGATGCTGCTTTTTCTTAACCAACACTGGAACTTTAACATCAGAAACCCTTCAGGGATGTGAATTCAATTTGACTTGTAATTCAGCTACCAGAAAGATTTGATATAGAATTTGTTTTTCAGAACTTCTGGCCCTGTGTCTGTAGGAAAAAAAAAAAAAAACAGATTACTTGTAGGGAAGTCACAGAAGCATTCTGGTCCCGTATCAAGACGTTGACCTAGAAATTCAAAGCCCTGAGTTTATCATTTTTACGCCCTAAATTCTCTAGGTTCCTTAAAAACCGCTAACCGATCCGTGATACTCCTTATTTCCACCAAAATGACATCAACTCCTTGGTCACCCGAAGGTCCTGCCTGTCCCAGGCAGCTGATGCCAGACATCTGCAGGTGATCATCTAACGATCTCTTTTGCCACCACACAGTATGCACACATCTGCTATTCTTTCAAAAAACGTTATCCACCGTCTACCGCATGCCAGAGACTTTTCTCGACCCAGAGATATAGCAATCACAAGTCAGAGGCAGTCCCTGCTCTCATTCAGCTTGGTTCTAATGGATGAGACAGATGCATGAAAACTAAATTTTTAGTAGACTTTCAAGCATTTCAGTACTTTGCTAGAAAATAAAAGCAGCAAGAAGACAGATATTGATAGGAAGGACACGTTCAAGTCTGGTGACAATAAGCAGACATGAGCTCCTCTTGGTAAAAGAGCGTTTAAGAATAGAAATAAGTATAATCAGTGCCCCTAACTTTGGAGACAAACTGAAGTACTGAATGTACTTCTATTTTTGACTTTTTCCTTAGCATGGTGAGTTGTTTGGGAAATGATTCAATAGTTATTTGTAGTTCCTAAATTCTCAACAGCAGTTGCCTCCTGATATGTGTCACTATATATTCTGAGTTGACATCTGCTGTCTGAATCACCAAAATAGTGCCTTGTTTTAAAATTTATCCACTATTGGCTTATGTTTTATCTTACTCGAGGCCATGTTATCACTACATGTGACATCTCTGTATATGTGTTTGTGAAACTGGGATGAAGTTGGCAAAACTTGAGATGGAGGAAACTCTGAAACATGTTTTTGCATTAGGAGAACAGGAGGCATAAGCATGTTTGGAATAGAGAGAACAGAGAAGGCGAAGCGATGTTGGAGAAGGGAAAGTAAAATGCAAGTCGGGAGCTGAAATGTCACTGAGGCCACAACCTTGGGAGTTCAGACGGCCATCGACTTTTATCATGGCTTTTGGTCTCCAGCAAATAGATTAAAGTCTCCCTCGGGAGTAAAGCTTTCCCTTGGTAGAGGAGATCAGTTTGTTGATGGTGATTTTGATGACAATATTCGTGATGACATTTTATATGAAGAATGTTTCTCCAAATGGGACTTGACTGGACCAACTTTTATGCCAATAGAGAGACCAACACGCTGACCGACACTTTAGATATTGACATATCTAAGAGAGAAATAATTGACATAACTAAGTAATTGTGAAGTATAACGTATTAATCTCCGGAGTTTTGCAGAACCAAAAATTGTGTAGATGAAGAAAGAAAATCACAGAGTAGATGGTCACGATGATGAAACAATATAGCTAGCGTACATTTAATGTTGCACAACTGCCGTCTTATTTTTAAGAACTCAAATAAATGTTAAGCCTTTTGATGATTCTCCATCTTACGAGTTCTCTGTTTCCTCTGTGGCCAGATCAACCAGTCCCAGGAGATCCTCAGCAGATAAAGACAGGATTTTTTTTTCTTTGCAGCCCTCTATCCCCACATTTTCAGTTTATTCTGGGCTTCCCAGATCCTTGTTGATATTTCATAATAGAAAATCCTATTGATCATTCAGATGTCTTTGCTAAAGAGCTGATATAGTTCAGATGAGTCAGTAATTGACCCACGTTACTGAAAACGTAAGCCAAAGAGCTGAGACTCATCCTGACTCATCGGAACCAGAGACGGGTATTCTTTTTACCCTACAACACCATTCCATGGTGCAAAGAGGAAGCCGGAGGGATGTTCCAGCCTGGTCACCCTTGGCTGGGCTGTGCAGGGAGGCGGGAGGACACGGGTCTGGGAGTCAGGCAGCCCGGGCGTCCAGTGCTGGCATTGCCTTGGCTTTGTGAATCTGGTAAAGATTCTCACACTACTGGGCATCTGTTCTCCCCAGATGCTCTTTCAAAAGTTCACATCCCTATGTGGCGCTCAATTCCTCTGTGTGGCACTAGAGGCCAAAGCAAATAATTTGACTCTTTCTTGACCTCATCGCCAAAGAGTCTTGTCATAATAAAGTGGAACGCTTTGATTGTCTGACTTTGGGATCTGATAATGAAATTGTAGGGGAAAGTGTTACTGTTTTCCAACCCTCATACACGGATCTGTTGCTTTTTATATCCCCTGCTTTCTCTATGTGTGCCTGTTCTGGTCCTCTCTTGATTTGGGGGCATATATATGTGGGGAATAGGGTGAGCATTTCTGCAGAAGCAAAATAGGCCCTCTGTGTTTCAGCAGAATTTTGTCTTGATGGTTTCCTGAGGGTTTGTAAAGACTGGGGATTTTCCTCCCGTCAGCATGTACTGAAGAATGCCTACTATGTACTGGCTCTGTGTTAGTCTCTAGGAACCGGGAGAAATCTGGACATAGAGAGCCACTCCTATCTACACATGAAAATGATCATACTTTGGAGAGTCTCAAGGTCTGTTACCCTCTACCTGTTTTCTTTTGGGATTGAACAAGTTGATGCAAACCAACGTTATGAACGAACTTGATTACCTTTAGGGAGAAAATGCCTCACGTCTTGGGTTTTCGCTACAAATTTTAAGACTGAAGAGCTGTTTTCAGAACGACAAGTTGGGCAGCCCACTTATAAGATGCAAAAGGAAGAAACACTAGAGATACCTCTATCATTTTGAAGTATGCGGAGCTATTTTTCCAAAGTCGGCTTCGCTGGCAGAGCAAGTCTGTTAATAACCTTGCAGTACTCCCTGTGTTGAAATAACACAAATTAGCATTTAACCCGGGAGGAAGAACACACAAAGTTATTTAACATTTACATAAAATTATGGAGTAAACTCCAAAACAGGTCGCCTCTGAAATGTATAATTACACTCAGCAGTCCCGTCAGCATACATAGAAACAATTTTATTTCCAATCATCTTCGGCTTTTATTCACTCAGGAATGTATCATTAAAATTTCCACAGAACAATGAACCTTAATAGGTGCTAATGCAATTGTGAATTATGGTAATTGTTACCTAAATTAATCTCTGTACTTTCCATTCCTTATTGCCCTATGCATAAGGAGTGTGAAAAAGATAATGTTGAAACTGACATTTGTATAAACGGTGTAAAAGGGTTATCTTATTTGATAAAAAATTTCACAAGAACTCGCTACTTTGTAAAGTGGTTGACTCCACGGGGGGTGGGGGTGCGGTGGGAAAGGTTGCAATGGCTCCAGATATGGTTTACTTGTGAAATTTGTGATGGAACAAGGTCATCGACCATCAGGTCACCTTGGATGCCGACACACTCAGTAAGGTGTCCAGAAGGCACACATACGGCCCCCCTGTGCATATCTTGGCAGATCTGTGCACGTCGTCACTTTCTGTGGGTTTACCTTCACTTGTTTATATAAACTGCATCCAACATACTTGGTGTAATGAAACCCACCACTATGGGCTGAACTGTGCTTCTTCCCCTAAATTTAGATGTTGAAGTCCTAACCCCCAGGACCTCAGAATGTGACTGTATTTGGAGATAGGGTCTTTAAATAGGTAACTAAATTAGAATGAAGTCATTACCTTCGGCCCTAATCTAAGTGGTATCCTTATAAGAGGAGATTAGGATGCAGACAGACACGGAGAGGAGACCGTATGAGGACACAGACGATGGCTACTATAAGCCAAGGAGAGAGACCTCAGCAGAAACCAGCCTTATCAACCTAGGTCTTGGACTTCCAGGCTCCAGAGCCATGCGGAACAACATTTCTGTTGTTTCAGACACCCAGTCTGTGCTACTTTGTTCCGGCCCCTCTAGCAAATGAATGTCTACCCAGACTGGAAGTAACGAAACACACATTTTCATACTCCCTGTCACTCTTGACTTCCATTTGACCTTGGGCATCTTGCTTAATTTTTTTCCATTTGCAAATGTAGTTTTTGTACGTTTGTTTATTTCAAATAGCCCAGCATCGTATTCTTTTCTTTTGCTGACAGCACTTGGAGTTTCCTCTGAGGACATGCTAACTCCTCAGTCTCAGGCCCCATAGTTCCAGGGAGGCTCTTCTAGAGTGCTAGCTTTAGATGAGGGCGTGTCACTCAGGTCTGCTCAATCAGTATGTTCTATGCCCTCTGCCCACAATGATTGGTATAAGCATGGACATATATCAGAGACCTGGACAATGAGGTTCAGTTGCAGGACTTAACTTGGAAATATTGAACAATTAAATTATGTTTTTCTTTTGTAGCTGCTGAGGTACAGGGGTGTGCCCAGGACTCCCTGTAACTGGCAGCCACAGTGAAGTCAACACGGAGAGAGCTGGACCACAGGTAGACATCCAGTACCGGGGACCTGTGTGAGCCCCTGATCCAGCCTTGCCTGAAGCCAATGATCCCTGGAACCCTGTTGATTAATAAACCAGTAAATGCCTCCACCTCTCTTCCACTTTAAGGCAGTTCGACTTGCACTTCTAGCATGACTGCTGAGTCTTTAGTCATATAACGGCTTAATGCTTTGTCTCTTCTCCTGTGAAATGAGTACACGTTTGTAATGCTAACTATATTTTCCCCCAAATTAGGTATTATGCAGAACGCTGATATTTCTCTGGTGTGTATGTGGGAGGAGGTAAAGAAAGGTAAAGAAAAGACTATCAGAGGTCACATGCAGACCTTTTATTTCCACCAAGGGGTGATGAAGTTGCCGCAGGGCCAGAGACAAGGGCTGTTGTTGGGACACTTGATATGGTTTTTCTTTCCATCTCTGGCAGGTCTCTAGGCTGTCAAGCAAGCTGAGCAAACGGACTTTCTTAGGGCACTTATGGACAGAGGTATACTTGGGCCTGGTAGTAATAATGGAATTTAAAGAACAGTATCATCAGCTTTACTAAAACAAACAAACCAAACCAAACCAAACCAAAACAAAACCCTGGGTTGATGCAAATCTCACTGGGTTCAAGTGGAATGCATCATAATTAGTAGTATTTTATAGGAACTGTTTCAGTGGGCCAAGACCAGGATGAGCTTTGCCATTTTTAACAGTCTTTGGAGGAGTGATTATCAACCAGATGTGAAGAAGACTTTTAAAGATGCACGAGTGTTTTACCTCCCAATACCAAACCTGCTCATACAGTTTGCAGTCAATTTCAAGGGCTCTGTACTTTCACAGCCCACTTCCCTCCTGGACCTTGGCTCAAGAGCTCCTGCTCTAGCCACATCTGCGTGTTGGCTGATTTAGTTTCTAAGCTCTTCATGTTTTCTGGATCCAGAATCTCAAAATTGCAATTTAGGCAGCCCTGCTAATTCATTTCTTCAACTGCTGTTAGCTTTTTCTTTTATTTTGAGGTTGTTTTGTCTCTGCTTTTATTTACCTCTGTGTATAATCTAAGGAGGACTTCCTTGTTTATTTCGCAAGTGTTTCTTGGCTGCGTGCTGTGTATCAGGAGCTGTGGGAGATGCTGGTGATATAATGAGAATAAAAGGAGAGGGGCCCAGTGCCCCTGGAATTTATGGGCTGTTGGGAGAACACTGGACTTGGGTGATGTTCAATCAGCACAATCAAATATTGGCTGTTCTTTCTCTGGAATGAGGTCACTAGATCTGTGGGGCTCAACTCAGCCAGGGACCAGAGTCTGGAGGGGACTCTGATACCAGAGGGTGTATAAAGACTGCCTTGTTAGCTGGTCCAGCTTTGCAGAAATGCTCGGGGGTATCACAGGGCGAGAGTTAGGAGGACTAAGGATGGCCTATCCTTTTGTCGGTGATTTCACACCAGAGTCAGAAGTAGAATGAGGCAAAAGTGAATGAGACACCTGCTTTCAGATGGAAAATTTATGAAAGTTCATGAAACAAACAAACAAACAAACACCCTCTCTGTTACCTATATCCAACAGGACCACGAGAGAGTGAGGGTGAACCCTGCAAGGTCAAGGTGGGTTCTTGTCTTCACTTAAAATTTTGATATTTTGTTCATCATGGATAAATTCACTTTGGGAGTTTAAAAGTGTTGCATTAAAATATAATTTCCCTTGATCGCTAAAACTTTTGGCACCCCCTTAAACTTTGTGCCCAAAGTCAAGGCTGAACCCTAACCCTAACCCACCTTGTCCCAGCCCTGCCTCATGATGTAGGGATAAGTCACAGAGCTTTGTTAAGAAATGTTTGCAATGTATTTTGAGTGTATATAGGATGTGTACTCTATTAATAAACATTTTGCTTGATGTGATATATATTTTTGGTATATATAATTGGGGATATATATATATAACTCAAATTAATTTTTTAACTTAAAATTAATCTGAATTCATGGATTCCTTAAAACTGTAAAGTAGGCGTAATTTAGAGTCAGCAGGTAGAGACACATAGAGCATATAGACGCATCAGTTTTTGAATCAACGTCTCTTAACTTAGCTGAGAAATCCCGCCGCACGGCATCGTGTTTGGTTCTGAGATTGAGCTGCGGTCTCCATGTCTATTGGCCACAAAGAGCTGGTGAAGGAGTTCATTGCAAGAGCTGCAGCCTTGACCGCCATGCTGTGAGTGGAGACCGCTGAGCGTTTTCCCTTTTCCTGGTCCTCTGTGCGGTCTCTCAACCCTCACCTCTGGCTTCATGTTGGCCTCATCTCTCGCTGCTCCACGTCCCACATCTCTGTTGCCTTCTCTCCCTAATCTCCTACTTGTTCCCGGATCTCCCTGACACCAGACTTCACTTTACGTTTCATCCCTGACTCCTCTCTTGCTGGCATATATCTGTCTCACACTCTATTTCTCCACCATCTGGAACAAGTTCTAGAAGCCTAATTAACTTGTAAAGTGTGTTCAGTTTGGATGGCAAAACCCATCTTTCTTCCCTGTGACTCGTACCTCCTGACCTTTCCTCATAAAACACTCATGTCCTATTTGCTACCCTGTGCTCAGTTGTCATTACTTTGTGTTGACAGTTTTATTGTTTCCTGGTGACCCCTGTCCATCCACAATTACTATGGTATGTAGCAACCTGCTTATTTCAAAGTTAAATGTGTGGAGCAAAAATAAAACCAAAAAGTTCTACATTCTAGGGAGAAAAATCCAAGTTTTTAAAATATAACATATATTCATTCATACATAGAAAAATTCTATTATAATTTATTTTGCTAAATGAGTGAGTAGGTCTCTTAAACATGTCCAGATAACAGTTAGTAATGCTTGGTTCCTTAGATCTCCGAGGCTCTTAAAGTCACGCATATAAACAAGCAAATTTTTCATAGAAGCCAAAATCAACTACAAAATACTATATTGCATCAAGAAGCAAACAAAAAAATGGCTTTAAAGTATGGACTATAAATGAAGATGATTCAGTCTTTCAAAATGCCCTGGATTTTACATAAAGTAAATATATGTTTAGGAAACTGTATGACCAGATCGTAATTTGGGAATGAGAATAACAAAGAAAAGTAGCTTAGTTACGTAGCAGAATAGAGTGAGGGTAAGACGACCAAAGTCTTTCCCTTCGTCACTGCCACTTGATTGCACAATAAGCCTGGGCGGGATGTGCACCATGTGAGTGCCTCATGTTGGTGAGTGGAAGATGGGGGCTAAGAAAAATGGCTTCCACCCAGTAATCACTAAAGCTGATATAAATTAGCATCACAGAGCTTAGTACAGACTTGTATTTAAGGAAATCATTTATCTCTGGTTGCATTCCTGTTATGAACTTAAATAGAAAGGGACTATCGTTTGCTTTTAAAAGTTGAAAGGCCAACACAAAGATATGGAAAGAAAAAACAAGTCTGGTAGGTTCCACAGGAGCCCAAGAAGTTTGGCAACTTTCTCTCAGATACGAGTACTTCTTCTTCTATGTCCTTGTGTGCCCTTTATTTGGAGTGAATTTTTATTAATTTCCATATCCCTCTTGTAGTCTGTGGGATTCATGTGTTATCAGAGAATGAATGAAGAAGAAGATGTCTATTTGAGGAAGCAGGCCCTTAACAGTTTATCTTTGGATTAACTGATAATTTTTAGGAGTCAACTTGTCCAGGACTTTATTCTGAGTTTCTTGAGAGAAGTGAAGGGAGGCAAAAGTAACACTTCTCCGGTGCTTTGGGATCCTTGGGAAGAAGCTATGTGAGAAGCACAAAGTATCGCTCTCATTTGGCAATCGTGATTCTAAGGCATATTGAAGCAGACACTTGAATGCTCCAAATGACAAGATAATCCAGATAAAGTTTACGCGTCTTGCAGCTTTTGAAGTTCTTAAAGCCAAATAGAGTGGAAGGATCAAAGACAAACCAAGTTCCCAAGTTAGCTCGTATCGTACACTCAGTGTCTCTGCTTCCTATGAATCTCAGCTGCCAGCAGCAAATACCGCAGCCAAGCACCTAGAGTCAACTACTCCGCGTGTGGACAGTTCTATCACACATATGTGCTGTGGATTACAAAAATGAGGCTCTCTTCTTTTGTAACTTGCTTTCTTTCAAGTACCACAGTACTGAGCAATTAAATATGTTGCTCTATAATATCAGTGGTAAAAGCAAAATAGTTCTCCATTATACAGATGAATCAAAATGGGTTTAACCAATCCTTGTGACTGGATATTTTACATTGTATGTTGGAAGACTCCACATTCCCATCAACATGGAAACGGGTTAGAGCTGACCTCTTTAAAGTTCCTAACACTGTTGGTAAAAATGAAGACTGTGAAAAGCCCAAGTGGGCAGGGTCAGAAGTCTTCTGGGTATCACACAGTGGGTCAGAAGGAAGCGGGTCCTACAGATCTTGAAGGAGGACTGGATGCTTAAGTAATAACTCACATGAATTCATTGTGTAAACTATATCAAGTGTGCAAAATATGAAGTGTCTCGGCTAAGAAATGACTATCTTTCTTTTTTTTTTTAATGCTTATTTACTTGAGAGAGAGAGAGAGACACAGAGTGTGAGCAGGGGAAGGGCGGACAGAGGGAAACACAGAATCTGAAGCAGGCTCCAGCTCTGAGTTGTCAGTGCAGAGACCCGTGTAGGGCTCTAACTCACGGACTGCAAGATCATGACCTGAGCTGAAGTCAGACACTCGGTGGTTAGAGTACAGGTTTTCCTGTAGATCATCCGAGGCACCAGTGCCTCAGAATGACTGTATTTGGAGATAAGGTCATTGAAGAGGTAGTCAAGGTAAAATAAGGTCATCTGGGTGGGTCCTCATCCACTATAACGCGTCCTTCTAAGAGGAAGAGATTAGGACACAGCTGCACAGCGAGAAGGCCATGTGAAGACACAGGGCACAGTGGGCCTTCTAGGGCAAGCTAAGGAGAGAGCCCTCAGTAAAAACCAATCCTGCTGAGTCCCTGATCTTGGACTTCTAGCCTCCAAGACTGTGAGAAAATGAATTTCTGACCTTTATGCCACACCGTCTGTGGTACTTTGTTATGACAGACCTAAAAACTAAAACTTCATTGTGAGTTCTTATTAAATGACTCAATTTCTATAAAAGGATATCAGAACAATCTCTCTTGCCTGCTTAGATATATGTCTCTATTTAATAAGTGACATAAGCTAGTCCCACAATAAGCATACTCTTGAACTTGGGACCCACCCACCATTTAGCAAAAACCAAGCTGAAATAATATTTATGAGGGGAAGTTTGTTCAAAGGCCATTTATTTCATGAATTCCACCAGATATTCTAAAGCTTACCTCTGGAGCAAACTCTATCCTATGCTGTGTAATTTGGGTTCGATACTAACACTTTGTTTTAAAGCTTATTTACTTAGAGAGAGGCAGAGAAAGAGGGAGTGCACTCGCAGGGGGGGGGGGGGGCAGAGAGAGAGGGAGACAGAGAATCCCAAGCAGGCCTCGAGCTGTACTGTGAGATCTTGACCCGAGCCGAAATCAAGAGTCCGACGCTTAGCTGACTGAGCCACCCAGGCGCCCCATGTTGGTTCAACATTAGATTGTGTTTAATAAATGACTTTTTGTTGAGGTATCATCAAAATAGAGCAAAGAATATTCTAGAAAGGGTTTCAAGAAGTGCATTTGTGTGTCTACTGAAAGGCTGCTACTGAAAACATTTGCATGGGATTTTTTGCTAAGTGGTCCTTGGGGAGAAATTCTAACTAATGTAAGTACCAAGAATATCTGCTCTTCTCATGATCAATGAATCCAAAGGTTAACTTAGCTTTTATTTTTTGCAAGGATGGCCAGAAAGTTGGACGATGGTTCTTTTTTTTTTTATGAGTATAATTTATTGTCAAATTGGCTTACATACAACACCCAGTGCTCATCCCAACAGGTGCCCTCCTCAATGCCCATCACCCATTTTCCCCTCTCCCCCCCTCACCCCCCATCCACCCTTAGTTTGTTCTCTGTATTTAATAGTCTCTTGAGGTTTGCCTCCCTCCCTCTCTGTTTGTATCTATTTTTTTTTTTTCAAAAATAGGGAACGCTTCACGAATTTATGTGTCATCCTTGTGCAGGGGCCATGCTAATCTTCTCTGTATCATTCCAATTTAGTGCATGAGCTACCGAAGCGAGCACTGGACAAGGGTTCTTAAGCTTAATATGCAAAAAGATCGCCTGAGGAGCTAATTCTGAAACTCTTCTTGAGAGCGAGGAAGGAGATGTGACAAAATATCCAATTTAGAATAAAGTTTAGTCTGATCAAAAAAAAAAAAATTAAACTGTTCCTTTAGGTAGTGTTCAGTGTAGAGAAAATTGCTTGGGTCTGCTCTCCCCTTATGTTCCTTCCTTGGATGGCATATGGGTATATGAGGGGGCTGAGGTGTCTCTGTGGTAGCAGGTGCAGGGGCCTCTGTGCTTTTCTGCTTGTGGAGTGTCCACTGCTTTCAGACCCTTGTTCTCTACCATGCCTTTCACCCAGGCCTGTGGCCAGGACACCCAGTTCTACCTTCTACTGTTATGTCACTATGTCCCAACACGGCAGGTGCCTATCAGTCTGGCTCGCTCTCAACTCAGATGCCCACATGCCATGGAGACTGAAGGGGATCAGAGGTGCCAACCCAGATCACCCTCTCTCTAGCCACATGGTGTGCTTTCTTAATTAAGCCGAGTGGCTGTATGTTGGTGTGGGGTTCTCTGCACAGTCACCTCCTTCTTGACTCCCAAGTGGAGAAAAAGAGGCAAGAGTCCCTTCTCTTCAAGGTTTCTTTCCTTATATAGGGCAATCGCCTTCGCTGAGTAAAAGTCTGGGAGGGGGACATCAAGAGACACAGGACCGAACACTTGAATCTGGTTTCTTTCTTCCTCTTTTGCTCCCTATAAATCCTGAAGCTGGAAGTAGGGAAGTTTTTGTTTTTCTTTGCCTACATTTTGATCTCCTTCTACAATTGAGCAAGAGATTCTCCACCATTGCATTCCCGGGTGGAAGTGGAATTTTCTCAACAGTAACAAGAACTCAACAGGCGTGGGTCCTCCCGGATTGGTTGTTGATATACCAAAGGAGGAAATAAAAGCGTTTGGGAAATCCTTTCTCTCTAAAAAATGCATGGCTCTTAAGCTTATTGACTTTCTGCTAAATCCTATTTCGGATGTCAGATGCTGAATATTACATCAGTATTTATTTTTATTTTTCTCTCTCTAACACATCTCTCCAAGCAGATGGGTTCTCTAAGACATGGACGTGGAGTTGCAAAACAAATAAAGCACATTAATAATTTAAAAATTGTCTCTAATATATACTGCTATATTATAAATGATAATAAAAGATAGGTATCAGAAAATACAAAGAAAAAAAAAAAAAAAGAAAATGGCCTTGAAGGAGGGGAAGAAAAGTAAAAAATAAACTCCGAGCCCTCAAAACTGGTTTCTTCAGCCTTGGTTGCAATGCCAAGGGGCAATCCTAAAAGCATATATACACTGAGAAAGAATATCTATGCCGTATTTTAGTGCCCTAATTTGAATTGTACACCTATTGGTAGACATAAACTTTGAAAATTAGATGTAGATTACACTATGAGCTGGTTGTCTTGGACCTGGTAAGAGACTCCAGGGTTGAGTTCAAGTATTTCTAGGAGTCTTAGGATGCTGGCAAGTAATCCCATTTCTTTGCTTCAATTTTTCTTCACGTTTACAAAGTTTGGTAAATCACTCTCTTATCTTTCTTGCTGACCTTAAAGGAATGTGGTGGAGGGAAAAAAAAAATGAAGACTCGAGATCCCTTTAGAAAAAGATTGAGATATTTGATTAATTGCATCATTTATTGTCACACATCAGGCAGTCTTCTCATTCCGTATCGTAGTAAAGGAACCCTTGCAAACCGGTGGGCAGTTAAAGACTTTGAAAAGAAGCAAGTCTCCCTTTTCCAGTTTTTCCCCTTCTAGTTTTGATGGGGGTTGAGATAAAAGGAGGTCTTAGAAACGCACAGTCATCAGATGGGTGGACAGAGCAGGAGGAAACCGCTGGCATGATTCCAAATGGTAGCCAGCCCTCAGCAAGGAAAAGTAGGACACTCTACAGCTAAAGAGTAACAGGAAAGATTTCAGAGCAGGGTGATTTCCATTTGGAGGGTTTATTATTTAGCCTTGTTCGTCAAGCCCATGTGGCTACAAAATCCTTGAAGATACTGGAAACTCTACAATTGGTTTAAAGATGGGCCCTCTCATTGCTCTGCTCTTCCAAATAGAATCCTTGTTTTGATCCAAGGTGGTCACCAGCTTTAAATGCCATCTTCACCATGACCGTGAGATGTGGTTTTTGTTCCTTTTGCGGTCTGCACGCTGATGTCTACATCAGCTTTACCCTGGTCTCCATTTTCTCTCTCCAAAATCCCTGCCTTGTCCTCTTCAGATCCAAACCTTTTCTCCCCCAAGTGTTTTTGTAGCCATAAGGACATGCCATCCCCCCCCCACTTTTTTTTTTTTTTTTTGGTTGAAAAATACTGTCACAAAGCGAGGCCATGGATATACTCTGGTGTCATGGTTTGTAAACGAGAATTTTTTTAAAAATTCTCTCCTGATGAATCCATTATTGTAGTCTTGGTTTAAAAGAAAAAAAATTGATGACAGGGTGGAGTCTCCTTTTCTCCCAAGCACCTCTGATCCCAGTGTACAAATAATGTTTATATTCCAGTTCACAGGGGAAAAAAAAAGAACGTGAAAATATTTCATTGAAAGCTGACAGCTTTAACGAACTTTAAAGGTTAACCCTGGTGCTAGTTAACATATCTATTCATGTCTCCATCAGTCTATTGAATTACTCAGCTGAACACGCACACAAAAGCAAAACTTAAAAAAAAAATACCCAGAAAGCCAACATTAATAATTCATAAATACTGGAGGCTGGTGACTGACAATTTTCCCCCTACTGTGTTGAAGTCTGTTAAGAACTGAATCCTGATAGCTCCTAAGTTACTTTAGAAACTCAGTGAGCAACCCTGTCCAAGAATGTTAATGTTTCTGTAAGTGGTTAGCTACCGAAACAGTGGATTTTTATCCCCTCAAGCACTTGTTCATGTCCCTTTGGATTAGTATAAGGTACAGCTTTTCATGAGATGTTTAACTGACAGTTTTTATATTTGAATTTCTCAAGCATCTGCAGACCATAAAGAACTCCAAATTCAGCCATAATCCTCTGTTACAAAGGAAATCGGCATTTTTGAACAGATTCCAGATACCAATTATAGCATTAATGAGGATATACAATCGCGTTGTCTGCTTCGGCAGGGTTAGAAGCAATGTTGTTCCTGACAGAGCTGGCCTGGCTCAGAATTCACCGCTCTCCTTCCGCCATGTGCATAAAAATGTGCTTTCCAAACCTTCCCATTAAGGAGAGGAGCTATCAGGATGACTGGGTGGCTCCGGTGGTTAAGAGTCCTACTCTTGATTCCAGCTCAGGTCATGATCTCGTGGCTCATGAGTTTGAGCCCTGCCTTGGGCTTTGAGCTGACAGCGCAAATCCTGTTTAGAATTCTCTCTCTCTCTCTCTCTCTCTCTCTCTGCTGCTCCCTTACTCATGCATACATGCTCTCTCTCTCTCTCTCAAGAGTAAATAAACTAATTAAAAAAAATAAAAACAATAGGAGCTATTAACATCTTTAGGGTTTAACCATTTTCCTGGGGACACAAGGGACAAATACTATCACTGTCTGTTGCCTGACAACGAGTTGATTTCAAGCTCTTGTATCAGAATAAACATTCAGGCTTGATGTTATTAGAAAGATTTAGCAAAGAGTTCCCATGGAGGACTGAGATGGGGGCTCTGCATGTTCTCCTGCTGGTGCCAGCTGGCTTTCTCACCTGGCTTCGCTTCAAAAGGGCTCCAAGGCTGTTATTTCTACCACTCGTGGCTGATATTTCTACCACTCGGCAATGATTAAACTCTCTTTTATGTTTTCCATTCAGAGTTTTTAATTGTCTGCCACGCCTGCCCTTTAGGAAGGCAAGGGGAGGCGAAGGGGTCTTCTCAGACCTGGGGATGGTTGGCATGAGGTTTTCTACGAGTCCTCACAAGGCAGCTTCTAAATAGGAAACTATGGTGGGAGCCCAATGTTAAAACTCTTCCTTGGCTTCCTAAACGTCAGGGTTAAAAATCGTTTTGTATGAGGGATAGTTGGAGAAATAACCCAATATCTGCCTTGATTGGTAACAAGCTTGTTTCTGTTTCCTTACACTGTAGTCATGGCAACAACCAGAAACTGTTACATTAACTGAAGTCCTTCCTCCTTAAAATCTTAGTCTGGTGAACAGCCACTAAAGGACGTGAGTTTCAAGATTTGTCTGTTGCGCAGTAGAAACTCATAAATAACTGATTAACTCAAGGCATTGGCTTCTGTATTAAGCAATAAATAAGGCCCCAAACATCTACTGAGCGCTTTCCTCTATGGAGGGCTTCGCCAGGTATGATGACTATGTTAGTCATTTGTTATGGAGGAAGTTTGAAATCCTGCACTGCTGATTAATGACCATGTGAGTGTGGACAAGCATCGAAGCCTCCTGAGCTTCTGTTTTCTTGCCTGCAAATTGGGGATAATAGTATTTATCTGATAGGGTTGCAGAGCAGTTTTAAATAAGATAATGTAGAGGAAACATCTAGCAGAATTAACAGTAAGTTCTGTTTTCCTTTCCTTAGAGAATTGGTACAGTCTTTTCAAAGGTAGTGTGTGTGTGTGTGTGTGTGTGTGTGTGTGTTACTTTACTGTAATCTTGTGAAGGAGAAAAATCAGACTTTGATTACTGCTATTTGGCAGATGAAAAAAAATCTAGACACAATCAAGTTGCATGAGTTGTCCACATCTGCAGCTAATTCAGAATTGGCAATTGTGTACAAATTGTCTTCTTTATAGTATTTCCTTGAGTATGTATTGACTTTTTGTACCCCCTTATAAGGAAGTCCACATTAAATAATAAATACCTCACTCCTAACTATTTCAATCAAACTTTGTCGTTAGCGTAAAGGTTATAGGTTAATTTAGCAGAAGGAGGAAAAATGTTTCAAAGAACGCTGGTGTGATATTTAGTGATTTCTACTTTTTGATGGAAAGATTTTAGTAGTTTAATAACTAATAATTCTTTTGGGCCTGCTAAGTTTCAGGAACTGTGTTAAGTGCTATGCAAATATTAACTTTTCAACTTCTTGCAGCAATCCTATGATACTGATACTTGCCAGCACCCCTGTTTTACAGGTGAGGAAACAGCAATGTGGAAAGACTGAGTAAACAGCACCAAATTCCCCATGTAGTGGGTGGCAAAGCCGTCTTTCAAACCCAGGAATTGTAATCAGGATTCACAGTACTTAATGCACAAATGTTGCTTCCCAATTGTTTATATGAAATATGAAATTAGTGATGGTAAAGGAGACAATAATGCCTCAATGTATTTGTGACTTTGACTTTCCTTGAGGTTTAATTTCAAAGTTCATTAGAAAAAAGGAAAAATTTCAAGTAGTTCAACTAATGCTCATTCTGGTCTATACAGATTTTTATTTTTATAATTTGCCTTTAATCTTTTATTTAATGAATAGAAATCTTAACCAAAATTGAATGACAGGTCAGACAAATGCAATGGTACAGATGATCTATCTTTTGTATCTAAGACTATGTTCACTTTCTTATAAAAAGAGGATATTAATTATAATTTTGTTTCTAAACCCAAATTTAATTAATATAAACTTTGTCATAGCGTTTCCTCACCTATCCAGAATTCTTACCTACGTGGAATTGTATCTTTTATTAAAGCTTTATCAATACTTTTTTCTTGAATTTTCTGTTCACTCTCTGTAACCCACAGAGACTCATAGGACAAGTGGTTCAATCATTATTTCTCAGCCTGATAATATTTTAGCAGGTTTAACTTTGAAATCCAGAACGCTTTTCTGCATTTAAAACAATCTATTTGCTTCTCTTTTTCCTTTGAAGACTCAGGGCAGCTTGTAACACAGCAAACCAAAAAGAAATAAAATACCAGGATCAGATAAAAAGAAAAGCATAATTATACACATCATAAGACTCAAACCTTGTTGCCATAGCTGGTGTGTGAGTTTGGCTCTAAGCCATTATATAATTCCTTGAGGGCAGTGAATGATGTAATAAACACTGACCTCAATTACATTTTTATAACTTATAAAACACTAGGTTTCATATGGCTTGACTATATGATGGGATTTGATAAAAGCTGAAGGTAAACATTGCTGTCTTAGGGATGCCCTAACATGTACCAAAATGTCCCTTTCCAGTAGCTCAGCTTACGTCAAAGATGCAAGTACCTAGAAAAGTCAGTAAGTTGGATAAATACTTTCAAAAACTTTTTTTCTCTATATTACAGATACTTTGCAAAAACCTCATGAACATTCTCTCCCAAATTTATAAAACACATAGAAAAAAAATACGAAGTAACAGAAACACTCAGTAATCTCTCTCCCTACTCTCCTTTTCTTCCCTTTCCCTAATAACTGGTATTAATAGTTGGTGTGCTTTAGTCCATTCCACAGTAGACAATGCAAAAAAAATGCTATTTCCACTGGTTTAAATTTTTTTCTTTTTTCTTAAAGATGTATGACTGAGCTGGGGTTAAAGTATGCGAAATAACTAGAGTTAAGGGTCAGTGAGAAGGAAGAGAAAGAAGGGCCAACTGGAGCTGATTTTTTTTGTCCTGAGGTTATCTGCTGAAGTCTGGAGGCTAGGCCCTAGGTTCTGAAGTTCCATATGTGGGGAACAGGAGACAGGCTTGTAATCCAAGGAGAATGGGATGGAAGGTCAGCACCTTGGACATAAACCTGAAGTCAAAACTCTCACCTGGTACCTTGAGGAAGTGTACGTCCTTCATAAGGAGACTTGGCCTGTTTTGTCTTCGATGAGAAAAATAGTTTTCTCAGAGAACTTGGGGGGGAAAAAGGCACACTCACCAGTATAGCTGGAAAAACTCATCAGTTAGAAAAATCCCAGGTTGTTAGTACTGCCAGGCTCATCTAGAAAACAAACAAACATGAATTCTATCTGGAGGGATGCATAAAGCATAAACTCAAACAGAAGAGGCACAGAGCTTTTGACAGTTTCATGGTGCTCGGAAGGCAAGAATTGGAATTCATTGCTCTTCAAAATGAGGAACTCTGAAAAGTGCCCCAGGCTTTAAATTGAGTCTCTTGAGGGCTAAACTCTCAGAATAAAGATAAACTGAAAATAGACTCCATCTTCCAAAAACTGACACCAAATGCCAAATCATCTTCATCTCTGATTGGATAAAGATGATCTACCCCTCATTCAACTGCTTGTCTGAAAAATAGTAAATTATCTCTAAAGGAAGAAAACATCATTTAAAACTTACACATTTTAAAGATACATTATGTCAGACATTCAAAAGAATTTACCTGATATGCCAAGAGGACTACTTACTGAAAACCAAGAGGAAAAACAGAAAAGATATAGACTCACAGGTAATCCAGGTACTGGAATTAATATCTTTAGAAATAGGTGGATAGAGAATTTCACCAGAGAATTACAACCTATAAAAAATAATGCAGAGGGAATTCTATCACTGCAAAATTTATGAACTGAAATTAAGTACTCAATAGATTGATTTAACAGGAGATTAGATAAAGCAGGAGAGAAAATGAGGGTAATCATTAAAAGAATCATAAAAGGAGGCATAACTAAAAGCTAACAAAGGGGAAAAATTGAATAATAAAAGCTACTTGATAAATCCAAAAGAAAGCAAGAAGAAGAGAAGATGGAATAAAGGACAGGAAACAAATAAGAGAGGTTTAAGCCGACATATTTCAATAATTACCTTTAATAGAGATGGAGCAAACACTCCAATTAAAAGACTGTCATAGTCAGACTGGGTCAAAAATGAATCAAATATGTTTTATATGATTTTAATATATGACACACAAAGAATGGAAGTGTAGAGGAACTGACCAGAAGGAGCTGGTGGGCTGTATACACGTTACTACAGCTAGTAACAGGTAAAGTGTGCTTCAAAGAATAAGGATCGTTAGAAAGCAAAAAGAGGAACACACGGTGATAAAAAAAAAAGTCAACCCGCCAGAAATATATAATAATTCCAATTTGGTATAACTCAGATAGCAACACCTGAAAATGTATGAAGCAAAATTGACAAAATTAGAGTGAAAAAGAAACAAATGCACTATCATGCTAGAAGTTTTCACTAACACGATATAGACACAAAAATTCAGTAAGAACAGAGACAACACGCACAACATGATTTTCTAATTTGGCCCAATTAGCAATCATAGAACGCGACACTTTTCAGGTGCACTTGGAACATTATCCAAAATTGACTATGTAAAACCATATAGGCCATAAAGTAAGTCTCAATAACAAATGATTGAAATAAGGAGTGTGTTCTCTGGTTATAAGAGAATTATGATAAAAATTGATAGTAAAAAGGTATCTTGAAAATCCTCAAATATTTGAAATTAAGCAGTTCTCTTTTAAAATAAACCAAAGGTGAAAAAGTTATGACAATGGAAAATAGAAATATTTTAAGCTGATCATTAATAAAAGCATCATATATTAAAACATGAGGGATACAACTAAAGCCATGCTTATAAGGGAAATTAGAGTTTTCAATGTGTACATTAGACAAGAAGAGAGGCTGGAAAGTCAAAGATCTGAGCATCTGTATGAAGGTATTAAAATACAAACAGCAAATTAAAACCAGAGATAGTGGAAAGGAGAAAGTCTAAAACAGAGAGTAAATTAATAAAATAAACTATATATGTATAATAGAAAATATCAACAAAATATTTGACCCTTTAAAAAGATAAAAAAATTTTTCATAATCCTATGACAGAACTACCTGATAAAGAAAAAAGAGACAAATACAAATTACCAATATTAGGAGTGAAAAAAGGGACATTATTACAGATCATACAGTCATTAAAAACTCATAACAGAGTATAATAAACAAGTTTATCCCCATATATGTAAAAATTCAGGTTAAATAGATAAATTTGTAAATAACTACAGTATACCACATGGAGTCCAGAAAAGATATAATATTTGAAAAGTTTTATATCAATTAAGGAAACTGAATCCACAGATAAACACTTTTCACAAATAACTCTCTGGGCCTAGATGCTATCACTTCCAATTTTTTCCAAATATTTAAGGAAGAAATAAATAATCAATTTTTAGACAATCTTTTCCAAAAATTGGAAAACAGGAAACACCTCCCTATACTTTTTATGTGTCCAACATATAATATTGATACTTAATTGGACAAAGACAACAAAACATATAAAAATTATAAGTCAATGTCTTGAACATAGATGCAAAACCACTAAACAAAAAATATTTAAGTATCAAGTCTAGTGAAAAAGCTAGGGAAAGCTAATACATCACAATCAAGTTATTTATTCAAAAAACAAAAGATTAAAACATTTGAAATAATTGAAATTAAAAGTTAACCAAATAAAGAAGGAAATCATATAGTTAATACAGGCAGAAAAAACATTTGATAAATTAAAAACAGCTCATGTTAGAAGCATTTAATAGCAACTAGCAAACTAATAATAAAGGAAAACATTCTCAACCTGATGAAGAGTATTGCTATGTACTGAATGTTGGCTCCCAAATTCATATTTTGAAATCTTAATGCCTCATATGATGGCATTAGGAAATGAGGCATTTCAGAAATGATTAAAGTCTTTATAGGAAAGGCCCAAGGGAGTTTCTTTGTGCCTCCCACCATGTAAGAACACAATAAGAAGTTGTCAGTCTGTAACCCACAAGAGGGCTTTTATCAGAACCTGACCATGCTGACACCCTGAATTTGGACTTCCAGCCCCTAGAATCATAGGAAATAATTTTCTGTTGTTTATAAGCTACCCAGTCTTTGGTATTTTTGTATAGCAGCTCAAATAGACTGAGACAAATATTCTCCAAAATACCTATATCCAACCTCATACTTAATGTTGAGATGTTGAAGACTTTCCCTATTATATCAGGAACAACACAGGGTCCTAACTACTGAAAGCAGACAAGGGAAAAAAAAATTTATATATATATATATATATATATATATACACACACACACACACATATATATATATATATATATATATATATATATATAATGAAATAAAATTTCACTGTTCCCTGATGACATGTGAACAATAGAACATCCAAAAGAATTTAAAAGTGAACTTAGTGAAACACTGAATAAAATGCCAAGATACAGGGTGCCTGGGTGGCTCAGTTGGTTGAATATCCAACTCTTAATTTTGGCTTGTGTCATGATCCCAGGGTCATGGGGTCAAGACCCGTGTTGGAAAGTGGCCTGCTGATCTAAAATGTATACGAAAACATAAAGGGGTAAAATTAGCTAAGGTGATGTTGAAGAACAGGAACAAAACTGCAGGACTATACTACAACATATCAAGATTTATCATAAAGTTGTTATAACTAAGATAGTATGATATTGATATAAAGATAATCAGTGAAACAACAGAGTCCAAAAGTGACCTACCTATATAAGGTCACTTGATTTATGATAAAGATTATACTTCAGATCTGTGGGGGAAAGAATGGTCTTTTCAATAAATGGTGCAGAGTCAATCAGATATACAGATTTAGAAAAAGAATATTACGCCTCCCCTACACTGTATTGTAGACAAAAAAAAAAAAAAAAAAAAAAAGTAAAGGCAAAACAATTCTAGATTAATGATAAGCCTAAACAGGGAAGGTGAAACAATAAAAGTTCTGAGGATTGTAGAGACTAGAACTTCTTAGTTGTGTTTAAAGCACACCAGAGAGATGCAAACACTTCCAGAGATTCTGTCCAAAGTGACCGGGTGGAGAAGTGGGAGAGGTGGGGAGAAGGGAGGAGACAGGAGGGGAGGGGAGGAAGAGAGGAACCCTACTTGGCTTCTGTCCTCTTTAGTCTCCCACCAGAGCTTATCTTGCTAGACGAAGGTAAAAGTCAGTTGTCAAGGAAGCTTGGAAATACAGCCGACCAGGGGAACCAAGAGAAACAGATCTGAGAGTAGACCAAAAGCCAAAACACAACAGAACAAAACCTGAAAGCAAATTAAACAAACAAACAAAAACCGCCTGACATGATCAAGTTCAAAAGACAAACATCAGTCAAGAAATAGGAGATGAAGCCCAAGTCAGAAGATGGGAAGATGTAGAAATGAGACAGACAGAAGGGAACAGAAATCATCTGTGAAATAAGAGTCCATGCTAATTACAGCAAATGAAGTAATGGGATCAAATGGGCTATTTTATGTATGTTTCACACACAGACTGATCAGGTATGTGAATTCTACCTTGGGTGTCATAGGGGCTTCTCTCCACTGTGAGTTTTCCCACCTGCTTCGTTTCTTGAGTTGGATTTGTTAAAGTGAACAAATACTAAGAGGGAATAGTAGTTCACGATGTTTTAAAATGTCAGTCATCTTCATTATTGGTTTGGATGAATCTGTTCCATATAAGATGAATCAGAAAGCTCATGGATGGAATAGGATAATTACTAAAAATAAATTTATTTTTAAATCCTCCTACTATTATCTTTTGTTCTAACTTTTAAAAATTCCATTTGATTTTATTTTTAAAAGAACCACCTATTGGAAATTTTAAATCCATCTATATCTATATATTTCTGTATCTGAATATGCTGTATATATACTCTGAAGGGTAACAAGAAGTTGAATAGTTTGGGGCGCCTGGGTGGCTCAGTCGGTTGAGCATCCGACTTCGGCTCAGGTCATGATCTCACAGTCCTTGAGTTCAAGTCCCGCGTCGGGCCCTGTGCTAACAGCTCAGAGCCTGGAGCCTGCTTTGGATTCTGTGTCTCCCTCTCTCTCTGCCCCTCCCCCGTTCATGCTCTGTCTCTCTCACTCTTAAAAATGAATAAATGTTTAAAAAATTAAAAAAAAAATAAAAGAAAAAAGAAAAGAAAAAGAAGTCGAATAGTTAGTGTTGACAATGAACTGAGTATAATCCTTGACTCTTATTCAGCCTTTAAATCGTTAGTATGAGCTGAGCGGAAGGAAAAAACCAACAAAACTCCAAACTGGTTCCAAGAATGGCTTTCCTTTTTAGCCAGTGTTACATTTTTCACAGGATGGGGGAAAAAGCTTTAGTGGCGGCATGCTGGTCTCAGGTAATACTTTTTAGTAATGCAAGAGCTTAGTTGGCTGGGTAACTTGATTACTCTGGAGGGCATGCTATTAGCAGAATGGGAAGGAATCAAAAGAAAAAAAATTTACATTAAGGCCACAGACATGGCATACAATGCAATTACTTCAGGTTTTATATCCAAAAAGCTATTATACCTCCCCCCTCCCCACTCTTTTAGCACTGTGGTATTCTGGTAAGGGGCTTTATAAGAGGCAAGAAATGGATGCTAGCCCAGAAAAACCCAAGAGATTATTTTGTGAATGAAAAAGGCCTGAAGCTGGGAATAAGTCCATATGGATTTTTCTTTTTAGCTCTTTCCAATGAATTGCGGTTATCCATGGCTAATCAATTCACTTCTTTTTGCCTTAGTTTTCACATGGAAATGATCATTCTAGTTTTTTAGCGCAGAAATGCTATACGCATCAAAGAGACAATCGGTACAAAATGCTTTTGTATACCTGACAGGAAAGTGCAGGAAAGCATCCTTCCAAACCATTACCTGGAATCTCACGGTTACTTCTCGGCAGACATTGTTATGAGGGAAGAGCATTTTGGAGTTGGTAGCAGTCAGGACAGGTTAGGTTATGCTGTGGTAACAGATCAGTCCCCACATCTTAGTAGCTTAACAAGCAAAGGATTTAATTTTCATCCATTCAGTGCATCCCACGTGGGTGTCTTACATGGGTCTACAGCAGAAAGCTTTGCTCCAGTTACTCAGATCCCGGCTGAAGAAGCCCACCATCTTGTGTGGCTGCGACCTCAGAACCATGGTTTCCAGGGTCTCTGTGAGAGGGAGAAAGAGAGCACAGAGCACTCACACCTGCTTTTCAGAGCCTTGGCCAAAAATGGCACAAATCTCTCTCACTCGTGAGCCCATCGCGTGACTCGATTTACCTGCAAGGGGCCAGAAAATGTCCCATGTGCCTAGGAAGGAGCAGCAAACCACAGAGGGGTGAGCACTGAGCTCTTACCCACAGTCGATTAGAACTCATGGTTGAAATATGCAGAGGGGCTCATCAGAAGGGAGCTTTTTACAATTAAGTTGGACCTTTATCACTTCACTCATGTACATCATCACAGCACATTTCACTCCTGTCTTGGTGGGTGGCCAACCAAAAATTCCTGGTGTTTTAAGGTGAGGCATCTGCACAGATTCAAATTCTCACTTTAAGTGTTAGACTCTGAGCTGTGACCTCTGCTTCCACCAGGAAACCTTAACGAGTAATTTGTCCTTCTAGGAGGCTGTTCTTGTGTTCTGGCTGGGGACAACAGGACCAAAGCCAAGTCAAGGTCTTGAAATTTAAAACAGAGACAGAGCTAGTCTTGAGTTTGCTGAGCAGCTTTGAATCCCACATTAATCTAGGTACGTGTACTGCGGGAACTATTTTATAAGCAAGTAACAGAGCTACTTAATGTAAAAAGTGCTTAGCACAGTTCCTGGCATGTCCATAGTAGGTGCTCAATAAATGGCACTGGTACTCCCTTTACAAAGGAAGTAAGACTCATCCTGGTTTCTATATATGAATATATTTATTGAGATTCTCAGGTAATGATATGCTTCTTACTCCTTTACTTCTGTCTTACCATTTTTATAATTATGAAGCTATTAAAGCTTCTATTGAAAGGTAGGATTTTATTTTATTTTTTAATTTTTTTTTAACGTTTATTTATTTTTGAGACAGAGAGAGACAGAGCATGAACGGGGGAGGGGCAGAGAGAGAGGGAGACACAGAATCGGAAGCAGGCTCCAGGCTCTGAGCCATCAGCCCAGAGCCCGACGTGGGGCTCGAACTCACGGACCGTGAGATTGTGACCTGAGTTGAAGTCGGACGCCCAACCGACTGAGCCACCCAGGCGCCCCGGTAGGATTTTATTATAAGCCACGCCCTGGAGGTACGGCAGTGGACAAAACTGCCAAAGTTCCCATTTGTGCCTTGTGGTCAAGGGGTTTGGCAGCAATGAGGACAGAGAGCAAACAAATAAACGAGCAGGTAAAAATATCAACGAGATGTGTTAGGGAGAGAATTAAGGGCAGGGCTGACATACAGAATGACTTCAGAGAGGTGATGGATCAGCCTGGTTTCCTATGGAAAACAGAGGCAATACGAGCATTGTGGAAATAAGAAGTTAAGTGACTGTGGAAGGACCTGGACAGCGGAGGTCTGGAAAGCTTCAGACTGGGAGTCAGAGAAGCAATCGCTGGCCCATGTGGAAAAGGCTGAGATCAAAGGAAAGTTCAAGAAGTTGCACAAGACTGACTCTTGAAGCTGGTCTTCTAGGGCTGTGAAGTGAGGCTGACTCTCCCAGCCTCCCCCAAATCATGACCTCTGTTTTCTATATCTTGCTCAAATTCCTTGCCGTGGGGAAGCCTAAGGCAGAAATATACAGAAAAGGGGATTCTGGGAAATGTAGTTCTTAGCCTTAGGTGGGCGTGGGGGTTTGGTGGTGAGCAGATGGCAGACCATTTAGCATCAACGATAAGGATGACATTTAAGCTGGGATCTGATGACCGGGAGTCCACTTTCTGGGATGTTAGGGAAACACATTCCAGATAGAGGGAACAGCAAGCACAAAGGCGCTAAAGCTAGAGAGAGTTTCCTGTGTTTTCTAGAAACATCCAGGAGGCCAACGTGGCTGGAGATGAGTGGAGAAGAATGGAAGGAGAGGGACTGGGGGACGAGCGGAGGAAAGGAGTCACGCGGGGGTCCTATCAGCTATAGTGGGCCCATTAGGGGGTCCTGAGTCTTGTGGACAAAGTGTTGGTGGTAGGAGCTGAAGGAGCTGCTTAGAAAGGGCCACTCTGTGAGACCTGAGGGTGCATGCCTTTCTGCTTTGGCATCAGGCAGTGCAGACAGACACGGAGCAGAGGGGAAGGGCGTTCCCCGCAGCGTCGCCAGAATACAACAGGGTTTCGTGTGCCGAGAATGCAGTCCTGTGCCGGAGGCTGGAGACAAGACATTTGGGAGCACCTGGAGACAGTTCCGTTGGAAGAGACATCGATGTTTTTACAGTTGAAAAGAACCGTGGTGTCAGAAGGGAGGTGCTGCGCAGCGGGTTTGAATCGTCAACTGACAGATTCAGAAACAAATGTGAGAACTCTCATCCAGAAATGAGTGGATGAAAAAATAGGACAAAACTTTGAGAGGGGAGGTGAAGGTCCAGTGAAATATGGGTTATTGAATGTTAGGGTGGCTCCGTTGTCCTCAAAGCCTGGGTAAAAGCCACGGGGAAACTCAGGTTTACATGCTTCATTGAACCAAGTAGGTCGCTTGGAGTCTTTATTCATCATAATTTCAAACGCAAAAGCTATAGTTTTAGACAGTTCTGTTCTCCTAAAAACATGCTGGCCAGAGTTAAACAAAGGCAGGTTGGTCTGTGCCCCACTGTCATGACAGTTCTTGGGTAACAAGATGGCTCCAGTGTGCCCATACGTCTCTCCTTCCCATTGTCTGAAATGCACTTGGCCTGTTGTTACAATCGAACCACAGTTGCCCACGGTGATAATTGCTCATTAAGACTCCCCGTATTGGCTTCCTTACCTTTTCTATCTCACTTCTGCAGTCCCCTACTAGTGCTCACTGCGATCACCTCCCAAATAAACCACTTGTATGCAAATCTGAGTCTCACTGCCATTCTGGGTGGAAAACCTAGCCAAAGCCAACAATCACAGCTGAATGTACGGAGGGTATGCTAGGTGCCAGGTGCTACACAATTCTCATCTAATTGCTAAAACAACCCTCGGAGGTAAGTATTTTATCATTATCATCCCCATCATACACATGAGGAAAACGAGGGGCAGAGCGGTAATGTAATTTACTTATGGTCACCTAGCCGGAAGATGATAGAACCTGGAATGCACGGGACCCTGATTTTATTGCCATCCCTCCTTCACCAATTTCTGATCAATTTTGTTCCTTTTGGCATCCCATAGGAAAATATTTAATCTCTTTGTCATCCTACTTTCTAAAAATTGCTCCCCACACACTTCCTTCCTCATTATAATATATAATAATATGGTGCTGTTTTTATAAAATCCCCCTAATCTGAGCACTTCTGTAGAAGCATATATTACTGCTGATGGTAATAACAGGCCACCAGCCTCACCAACAGCTTAATGTTCCTCACACTTACCAAAGAATGCCTTGATTGATGTATTTCCCCCTAAAGCTCTTGAGACTTGTCTGCTTCTGTGTGAGAGGCTGAGGCTTTGAGCCCAAGGCTTCTCTTTGGAAGGTGATGATTGTGAGGAGAGGAATATGTGTGATGCATTTAGATTGCAATGCCTGTGGGTCTTTGCTGAGGTTCCTCTCTTTGCTTTTTGGGTGCAGTCCCAAAATAGCCCACTTTCCTTCACCCAATTTGATTTCTTCTCTCACGGCCCCTCCGGCAACACTGATACGTTTATCGGCTGTGGCAAAGTGATACCAGTCCGCCCCAGCGTGGAGGCCAAAATATGAGAGGTTGAATCTATGTTTATAGGGCTGTGGATACATCTCTGTCTCTCTCTGTCTCTCTCTCCCCCTGTGTGTGTGACTCAAACTTGGTTTCAGTGTCTATCTTGGGGTGTGTTTGATTGCAGTGGAAACTCTCTTTAAAGAAGCTTAATGTAGAATCTATACAATCTTTATATAGACTCGGGTCACAGAGCTGGGTTCCATGACTTCTCCGCTCTTCACGTGTAGCATTCACTTCTGCTTCTCTTTGTTTCTGTTTTGATCTCCTCTCTTTCCAGCTGCTGCTTTTTTTTTTTTTTTAATTAAAAAAAAATTTTTTTTTCAACGTTTATTTATTTTTGGGACGGAGAGAGACAGAGCATGAACGGGGGAGGGGCAGAGAGAGAAGGAGACACAGAATCGGAAGCAGGCTCCAGGCTCTGAGCCATCAGCCCAGAGCCCGACGCGGGGCTCGAACTCACGGACCGCGAGATCGTGACCTGGCTGAAGTCGGAGGCTTAACCGACTGCGCCACCCAGGCGCCCCTCTGCTGCTTTTTTTTGCTAACTCATCTGTTTATCCATGACAGCGACCTTAGTCCCCGTATTTTTATGACCATTCACCTCAGCTTCCTAGAGCTGCATGAATCGGTTTCTGTGCTCTGCTTCTCAGTCCCTGGGAGGCAGAATATGATTTGCCATATGATTTGCCCCATGGGAGCCAAGAGACGGATTGGTGGGGATGATGTTGTTCACCCAACAAGAGTTGCCAGTTTAAGAAGATCTTCTCAGTGGCCCCAAACTGACCTTCATGTTGACTAAAATGTTTTTATTTTAGATACATATCCACTGTTTCTATATATTAAAGGCCAGCACATTTCCGAAACTACACTGTAAACATTATCTCACTTAATCCTCACAATTACTCTGAGATGTAGCTGTAACTATCTCCAGTTTACAGACGAAGAGTCTGCGTGTCTGTGTCTTTCCCAAGGTGAAAGGGCTAGTATTGGATTTGTAATGGAGCTCAGGATTCTGTCTCCAGTCCTGGAGCCCGTCCTTCATGGGCGAAGCTGAGTGGAAGGACTAGTTAGAAAACCATTTTAAATGTAAGAAGCCTACTTAGCAAATGTCACTGCTGTCCCATGAAGAGACGAGTGAAGCACACGGAGAACATTTTTATTTTTTCTTGGGATCAGGTCAGCCCACCAGAGGCAAAGCCTGCCCCCTGATACGTAACAATGTTTCAAGAGGATGAGCAAGAAAGCCCTGCTGGCCTGGAGCAGAGTTCCCTGGGGACAAGGCTCAAAGAGCAAGGAGAAGAGAAGAGGTGAAAATCAAGAAGGCTCCAGAGCAAAGATAAGCACTTAGAGCCAGGCATTTGGAGAGCAGCAGAGTGGCCTGGACAGGACTCAGGGACCATTCGAGAAATGATTGCATGCAGCCTCGACTGAGACTCAAGAGCAAGAGTAGCCCTTCCCTCCAAGGATCTGCAGAAGTTCCAGCTTTATTGAGATATAACTGAAATGTCTGATGTCTCCTTTGCCACTTAATTTAAGTTTTGGTGTGAGCTGCCCCCTCCCCTCAGGCTTTCCCTCTTGCCCTTTGTCTTAGTGGGGAGCTGCTTGTATATATGCTGGAGTTACACTTTGTTACTTCTTTTCCCAACATACTTATGATACTTTGTATTCTTGAAACTTCTTGGTCCTATTCCCAGGACACTAGGGAAGAGGCCTTAGGGAAAAAGCACTAGTGTAGGAAAAATACACTAATTCATACAAAATGTTAATGTTCAACAATGGTTTTATCTGCTGGCCAGCCAGCAGTGTCTGCAAATTCTCAGGTTTCCTCTTGACCTAGTGTCTTAACCAAAATGAATGATGCTTTGAAGGAGAACAGCGCTGGCTGTCATTACCAAAACTTGTGCATTCCCAATTTTCACACGAGGGAGGTTGACTTCTGACCTAAGTAGCTTCAGGCTCAATAAGAAGTAAATAAGTAGTAGAGAGAAAGTTCTCTGGAAAGCATATGAAGCATCATGCAGGAAAATACTGATGGAGTCCCGGGGATACTAACCTACTAAGTATCCACCATGAGCCAGATACTCTATTGATTACTTTTCTGTACACATTCCCTATTCTTATCATTTTGTGTTTTGGACTTTTGCTTCCCTAACTAAAGATATGTGTGCAAGGGAGAATATTGGTCTCGGGACTCTTGCGACATGCCTGAGGGTTCTGGAAAGTGGAAGACTTCAAGATTTCTCTCCCGAGATGAGAAGTCATGGCTGAGGGAGATAGGTAACAAAGCTTCCCTATAATGTTTGCAATTATAAATTTTTTTCTTGAACATAGCCCCTGGATTAACAACAGCGACAACATAGCCCATTCATGACAAACACTGATCTAGGCCCTCTACTTATGTAAGCTAACTTGACCCTCACAGCATCCCTGTGAGATACATAGTATTATTTTATAAATGAGGACATTGACATAGAGAGGTGAAGTGACCATCGCCAGTCTGCGTAACTAGTAAGTGATGAACCCAGGATTCACGCCTAAGGAAGTCTTACAGAATCCAAATTCTTAACCACTACACAGTCATCAAAGGTCAGAAGCAAGTTATAGGCACGTCGTGAAAAGCGTGGGAAGGTTCACCTTGACCCACAATACACGTATTGAACATCACATCAACAGAGTTCAGTTATAGTTCAAGCTTATGTCTTGGAAGTACATTAGGGACTCTGAGTAGTATACCCTATACTGCGGCATAAAATCTGAAAAACAAAAATCGAAAGCATGGAATATTTTCAAATGGAATAAGGTATGGTTTCTAGTCATTATACTAATCTGCCTTTATTGCTATTGGAGTAATTAGAGAGGGATTGCACACACTCAAAGTAAAATACAAGACCATGAGAAGCTGGACAGCTTTCACATGGGTCAGGAGACCAAACTCAGTAAGGAACTATTTTGGTGCATGTACCCGTGAATCCAAGGAAGGAGGGGCTTCTAGGATGTACTCTGTAGAATATCTTTGCTTAGGCCACGTCTGGCCACACCCGGTCTTAAGATGAAGAGGGCCACATCTGATCGTTTCAGGTGGGGCTGGCCCCACCAGAAAGACCAACCATGTGACCTAGATTGGACACTTGGAGTAACCAGATGTCAATTGATTTAGAGATTACATTTAACCACATAGTCATGCCTATGTAACAAAATCCAACCCCCCCCCCCCCAAAAAAAAAAATCTAAACACTGGTGCTCAGGGACACTTCCTTGTCTGGCAATACTCCATGCATCTTGTCATGCATCAATACTGGGAGTGGGATGTGTCCTGAGGAGTAAGGCCCAGTCACTTGCATTTCTCTCCTCTAACCAAAGCTGAATCACAGGCACCCCCACTGCCAACTGATAGACTTGTGGGTCCTGGGGAGGTAGAATAGGATCAAAGAAAATGCTTGAGTTTTGGAAACCAGCATTTGTAATGGAACACTGACCCTGTCACATATTAACAGAAAGTATTTGGAAAGTCATTTAATCTCTGAAAAGTAGAAAAGAGAATCTATTGCAGGGTTGTTGCAAAGATTTGAGATAATGAATATAACACGTCTAGCAGAAAGTAAGCACTTATTTTAATTAATATATTTTTGTCATTATTATTAAGATATGGATATTTGAGGCCTTGAAATGAGGTCAGGGTTCGTGGGAACTTGGTGCCCAGAAAAACCCAAAATAGCTGGAACTACTACTAGATTTAGTCTACTGAAATTATGAATCGAATAGGCTTATTTTAATTCGTCTATTGGCAGCTAGAATCTGTTTTTGAGTAATTTTTTCATTTGCAATACATAGTGATATATTGTCTGATCTCCTGCATACTCACGACCTCTCCTTTTGTTTCTTTAGATTTGACCAAAAACTTGTCTTGAGTTAAAGTCACTACTTTTCAAAATGTGGTGGTCGTTGTGGTCATTTTTTCCACTTAGTATTACAAAGAAAGCAAATGCCTGTCTGACTTTTGTTCCTTTGTGTGTGTATGAATGTCCGTGTGTTGTGGCTATTGCTATGTATATGCACACACACCTGTCAAAACATTTGAGGGATATTTTATCTACTTAATTTAATTTAATTTAATTTTGTTTTTATCACAAACATGCAGCCTTTAATACCTAACATCTCACATTCTGGTAAGTTTTCTTCCTCCCCCCCCCCCATAGTTTTATTGAGATAGAATTAATGTACGATGCTATAGAGGTTCAGCATAATGACTTGACTTACATCAATTGTGAAAGTGATGACCACAAGTTTAGTTAACAGAGGGGTATTTTAAATGGAAAAAAAAATTATTGGTATTTGTCTGGGTGTTGGTTTCTTTTCATTACATTTTTTTTTTTTTGCAAAATATTTCAATCTTCAAAATCAATTTTTTCAGGTAAAAAAGTTTCTGTTGTTCCTTTCATCATTGCTTCAGTGATGTCTATCTTATTCTTTTTAGATTCCCTTTGTAACTTTATCAAATCTCTATACATTTGTCTTCCATATTTCTTAGCTTTCTCTAATCACTTAAAACTTTTTATCTGCTTCCCCTGAGTTTGGGGGTACTTTCTAGTTGGCTTACTACTTTACAAATTAGAATTTCTTAAAAAAATTGTTTTGTTTAAATGTTTATTTAGTTTTGGGAGACAGAGCATGAGTGGGGGAGGGGCATAGAGAGGGAGACACAGAATCTGAAGCAGGCTCCGGGCTCCAAGCTATCAACACAGAGCCCGACGTGGGGCTCAAATCCACAAACCGTGAGCTCATGACCTGAGCCGAAGTCGGACGCTTACCCAACTGAGCCACCCAGGCGCCCCCACAAATTAGAATTTATTAAATAATTAACTTGTTTGACAGCCTCCATTATTTTTATTAAATTTTTTTATCTGTGCTTTTTACCTCCGTGTCTGCAGATTCCCCTATTGTAAACACATAATATAGATGCTCTAAAGCCCTTCTTTGTTCCTTGTGGCAAATTTATGATTTTATAGGAACACATTTGGTCCGAATGCTCATGGTGATCCCTTTCTTTTAAACTATCATATCTTTTTGATATGTCTTGTGCCTTTTTTCTTCGTTGTTCCCTTTCACAAAGGAACAGTTAGGCTTGTCAGGGATTGGGAAATGAGAACCGTTCTATCGGCCATGGGCATGGAGCACTGTTTGAAATTTTTATGCCGGGATGAAGGGTAAAGGACAGTATTTGGTTTCATTTTGCCACTTCAAAGATCCTTCAGCCTGTGGGGAATGGGGCTGGAGGAGAAGCCAGAGCCAGAGCTGGAGAAGAGAGTCAGAGCCAGTTATATTTGGGAACTCTGCCCAGAATTTCTATTTTGTGTTTGGCACGCAGTCAGGATTTTTCTGGGGCAAGGCTCTTGCTATTGTCTCACATTCTTTAACATCGAATGGTGTCATTGACCCTACTCTTTACCAAGTGTGACCATCAGGACCAAGGTCAATTTCGGGGAGCCTGGATGACTCAGCCGGTTGAGTGTCTGACTCAATTTCGGCTCAGGTCATGATCTCACAGTTTGAGCCTCTGCACTGTCAGCACAGAGCTTGCTTAGGATTCTCTCTCTCCCTCTCTCTCTCTCTCTCTCTCTCTGCCTCTCCCCCTTTTGTGCTCGCTCTCTTTCTTTCTCAAAATAAGCAAATAACCTTTTAAAAAAAGGATCAAGGTCAATTTTAACCAGGCTGAGTGCCACTGCAGGGTCCCGGTGCAGCATGGCCTCCCATAGGAGGGTACTTTTGCTGTCACCGATGGGATACAGATTTCTCCTTCTTGCTCCCCTCTCTGATTCCCCTACCACCTATTACCTACCCTGACTTCGCTTTCTTTTCCAGCCCTCAGAGCCTTCGCTCCTCTGAGTTAGGCTTCCAGGCAGCATCTCCTTACATAAAAGCAGAAAGGATAAATCAGCTGAGAAAGGCAGCTGAGCCCACAGTTCAGGTACATGGGGAGTTTGCTTGACTGGGAGTTGGTTTTCTTTTCGGTATCCTCCTGGGTCTCCTCTTAGATGTTCGGGATTAGAGTCTCTAGAGGACAAGGTTGACATCTGTATTTCTAAAACTTAGTTTCCCGACTGGGATGCGGCTGGCCCTTGGATCCCTGCCGGCTATTTGCAAGTGTCGAGTCTGAGAGCAAGAACGGAAAAAAAATGCGCTAAGGTGCCTTTCTAGCACTTTCTGAGCACCTACTTTATGCAAAGTGCTGTGCTCTGACTGTGCTGCTGCATAGGACGGAGAGAAATACGAGGGAGGAAGGTACAACCTAATTAGGCAGAAACAGTTCGCGTCTATCCAGCGCTTACCACACCCCAGGCACTTCCCTCGGCACTTGACACACATTAGTTGGAATGATCCTCACGGTAACCTCAGGATTTGGAAACCACTATTTTCCTCCCTCCACCACTAGGGAAACAGACGCTTAAAGGGGGTTAAGGAGCTTGGCAGTGCGTCACGCAGGTGGCGGGTGGCAGGTCTGAAATCTGAACATGCAAAGTCCGTCCCCAGGCTGCATTTTGACTAAGGTCTATTGCCTCCCCCAGAAGGAGATAACGGACAGCGTCGTTTGTCTGTGGTTAGGCCGAGGGGGAGTTCAGGCTCTGAATACTATGCGTGTTCAGTGGGGCGATGTGTCGCCGAGCAGGCGACGGGACTGGGAGGGGCGGGGCCCGGAGCCTCGGAGGAGTCAGGCTCTCGGAGCAGCTGCGTTCAGGCTGCACGCGTGTGCTCTGCCGCGCATGCGCCCTGGACCCCGCTTCCCTCCTTCTCCCCAGTTTCCCATTTGCAGCCGTCGTTGATGGAGGCTCTACCCACCTGCGTTTGCGAGAAGCCTGAATGCTCCCTTGTCTGTTTTTAAGCCGTTTGCCTATGACAGAGTATGAATAACAAGATCGGAAACATCTCTATTATAACTTTAGAGGCCCTGTGTGCCATTTCAGCGTCATTTTGTTGCTTTTCCTTTTCTCCCTTGGATAGTAAAGATCGGCTACCGGCTCTGGTCTTTTCAAAGAAGCAGAAGAGGGTCATTTACAAGCTTTTGGGATAATTTATCCAAGCGGACTTTCAAATGTTTTGTACACACCTGATATAAACAGCTTGTAAAAATGCAGCGTAAATGCAACAGTCACATTCGGGCTAGCTTCAGAAGGAAAAGAGGTTTTCAGTGTTGGTTTCTTTTCTGTGATGTCGGTGGGATTGGGTAATATATTATGTCACTGTTATTACTAAGAATTTAGTAAGTGATTAGCTAACTGCACAAGGTGTTTCGGTCGGCTTCACACAGAGAAAAGGAGAGAAACGGCCTCTGCTACCAACGGATGCACTCTTTAAGATGAATTTAAGGCAACTGTCACTGATATAAATATTAAATAAAAGCAGAAAAGATGAAGCCCCTGTGACAGAGGCGGCACATCCTAGCATTCGGTGTTCAGTGTAGAGCACGCTATAGTGTAGTATTTGACAACACAGATTTTGAAGCCAGACTGCGTGATTTCAATTGTCCACATTCCACACATATCTCCAACCTTAGGTAAGTCACTTACGTGGTCAACCTTGTGGAGCCATAGAGAACATCTTCCTTACAACCTGAAAGTGGAACCAGTGAAGAGAGCAGAATCAGACCAAAATGCCAGCTTTTCAACTGGATGGAGGAGCATGGCCCCCACGGAGCCTCCAGCAGGGTTCCTAATACTTTACCCCCAGTCATACCTGGCCACCAGCAGGAAGAGCACAGGGGCAGCTGAGGACAGAGACTGGCACGTAGGCGGACCTGGAGGGGAAAGGGCTTGAGCTGGACACGCTCAGTGCCATCACCAAATTCGTCAAGTGGCTGTAACATGGGGATGCTAAGCATATCTATCTCACAAGGCTATTTTGCTTATGAAATAGGTGTTCATATAGCACATATTACAGAAAACTTTCCATATTATTTATATGTGTCACATATTCATGTATATAATATATATAATCGTGGAAAAGAAAAAAATAGCAGTAAAATTACAATAAATTTATTGCCTGGATGTTCATTACAAAGGCCCTGTGCTTAATCAGAGATATTACCACAAGATAGTGTTGGCTAAGCTTTGTTTCCCTATGGTTAAAAGCAAAGTAGAGAAATGGAAACATTTCTTATATATTGGTGGATTTTATTTAACCAAGGGTGTATGTGGTGCTTACCATGGGCCAGGCTCTGGTCAGAGGACTTATATTTGTTCACCTAAATGGGGTCTCTATTCTCATTCGTCTAAAGAGGAGACTGAGATAATGTAAAGACCCCAAGTCACACAGTATGCTAGTGGCAGGCCTGAATTCAGACGGTCTGTCGGGTGTCTTGGCCGGTGCTGGTATGAGTTACAACACTATGCTACCTTTCTCAGTACGTACATGTTGGAGTCACGGAGCAGAATATTTTCCCTCCATACGCACACAGCCTTGAGAACAGAAGAGTAAAAGGTACCACTTAAACGTGTTTCTTTGCTTGCTTATCCCAGCTGACTCGGCCAATGCTGGATCCTTAACCCTAAGGAGAATATCAGATAAAAGGCCTGACAATCCCAGGGGTGAGGGCCAAGAGAGCAGTGACATACATGCTAACTTTTCTGCAAAGGCCAATGTCCCGCCCCCCCTTCGTTACCTTCCCTTACCAACTCATGGACCCGTAAGCTGGAACGGGCCTTCAAACGAAGCTTCTCAAACCCGAAACTGCATGCAATCTGGGTATCTGGGTAAAGATCCTGATTCTGTAGGTCTGGGTGAGATGACAGTCCCTGCTAACAAGCTCCCAGGGGGATGCTTCAGGTTCCTGGATCACAAGGAAGTTCTTTGTGTCAACTTCTTTATTTTACAAATGCAAACCACCGGAAGTTACCTCTCTGGCCCCGCGCTTAGAGTGAGGTCTGTCAAAAAACATATCAAAGACAAACATGTCACCTTTGCATCACTCAAAAGGGGCCTTCTCATGGATCCTTACAACGTCTTCGTGAGGTTATACTCTTCTGCTTATAATCAAGTGACATGAGGCATAGGCTTGAAGAAAAATGACCTAATCTGAGCCCATTCAATAAGCTGTGCCACACCTGGAGTGTAAAGTCAGTTTAGTCTCAACCCCCGAAGTGTCATGTAGATCAGACAACTAGGGAAATCCACACTCTCAGCATTAACATGTGTTATGGACACGATTCAGGACTATCGGTCTGGACCCTGTTAAACTTGCCCTCTTCCTCCCTTTTAGTCACTCAGCTTACCAACCATTAAGCGGAGTTTCAGCCTGGAAGGTCATATGATCTTCTCCATGGAGGCTATTTACGCCACTCGCATGTCTCCCAGACGTTTGACGAAAACGCCACTGACAGAAACCCCATGACGTTTTTGTGTTTTTTATATCTGACGCCTGTCTGGGGATAGGTTCTTTCCCCTATTGACTTATTTATACCTCCTCTGATTCCACAGAGGATAGAGGGCCATTGAAAATGATTTTAGAAGAGGTCTTGGTCAGTTGCCCTAGAATCTGTCTCATCACCGCGATAGAAGCTGTGGCAGCTGGTGAGCCACTGCTATGGGCCGGGGTCTCGGCACATCTCATTGAATCTGTACACTGATCTGCTTCAGTTGGTATTGAGACTATAACTATAAACATGAGAAAACCAGTGGGGCGCCTGGGTGGCGCAGTCGGTTAAGCGTCCGACTTCAGCCAGGTCACGATCTCGCAGTCTGTGAGTTCGAGCCCCGCGTCGGGCTCTGGGCTGATGGCTCAGAGCCTGGAGCCTGTTTCCGATTCTGTGTCTCCCTCTCTCTCTGCCCCTCCCCCGCTCATGCTCTGTCTGTCTGGACCTCTGAGCCTTTTCCTTACTCCTTCCTCCCTTCCATCTTTGGCACCTCATTTTCTCTCTGCTAGCTCTCACATTAAAAGCGATATCTGCTTCCATTTATTCACAGAGAGAATTTTATTTTAGGTATAGTTTTTTGAAGATGATGGAGTATAAGCCCTAAGATTCTTTAGTTGTGGAATTTTGGGCATTCGTTGAAGAAGACTGAGTTAAAGACCTTCCTGTCCCTTTAAATCATACCTCGTGGTTGTCTGACTACTTTCTCTGCATCAGGGTTTCCCAACCTCAGCACTATTGATAACTTTGGCCAGATGATGCTCTGTGGTGGGGGGAATCTGTCTCTAGACATTGCCAGATGTCCCCTGGGAGGCCCCAAATCAACCCTAGTTGAAGACCACTGGTCTTCACTAAAGTTAAGTTCTGCTAAAAGTGATGATATAGGAACAGAACCCAATTCTAACAGACTTTAGACTCTACATCTATAGTTCATTAAGCCTATGACTGCCTGAAACACAGACAATGCAAAGTAAATAAAATTTTTTTCTAGGTGTTAAGAGGCTTGACTTCTTGCTCCTACTTCCCTATAAATATTATTTCTGCCTTTAAAAATATAACACACTCTAGTGGATAATAGCACAGTCAGTGCCGAAAACAGATCAGAGATTAAATTTCAACTCTATTTCCTGCCTGTCTAAGCTTGGGCAAAATGAACTTTTGTGGATCTCAGTTTCTACATTTGTCAAATGGGACTTTTTTTTTTTTTTTTTTTTAATGGGACAACACCTTCTCTACTTCTCCTGATTCTACAAAAGAGAGGGGGAAATTGTCAGCTGGTGGAAGGAACCCTTTCACTTCCCCCTGACCCTCACTCCTGCCTCCCCAGGAGCGAGAGAGCCACTTGACGAATTTGGTGATGGCACTGAGCGTGTCCAGCTCAAGCCCTTTTCCCTCCAGGTCCGCCTACATGCCAGTCTCTGTCCTCAGCTGTCCCTGTGCTCTTCCTGCTGGTGGCCAGGTATGACTGGGGGTAAAGTATTAGGAACCCTGCTGGAGGCTCCGTGGGGGCCATGCTCCTCCATCCAGTTGAAAAGCTGGCATTTTGGTCTGATTCTGCTCTCTTCACTGGTTCCACTTTCAGGTTGTAAGGAAGATGTTCTCTATGGCTCCACAAGTCTCAGCAGACCTACTTAGAACTACTGGGAAGAAGGGTGGTGGGGAGGAAATAAATAGATAAAAGCAAATCCCCCAGTCTGGTTCCTGTTGCATGCAGACATCCGTTAGTTAATTCCCATTAAAAAAAAATTAAAAAAAAATTTATGATGTATTGCTTTCTTTGAACAAATTAAATTTTTCTTAAGCTAAACACCCCCTTTAAAAATATTCATTTATTTTTGAGAGACAGAGAGAAAGAGAAATAGGGTGCGTGAGACAGTGTGGGGGAGGGGCAGAGAGAGGGAGAGAGAATCCCCAGCAGGCTCCTTGCTGTCAGCGCAGAGCCCGATGTGGGGCTTGAACTCACGAACCACAAGATCATGACCTGAGCTGAAATCAAGAGACGCCTAACTGACTGAGCCACCCAGGTGCCCCAGTTAGGGCTAAACACCCTTTTAGGTTTGTCTCGTTCATAAGCCATGCCAGGGGAGGAACGAGGTCATGGGAGGAAAGAACTCAGATCCTCACTGCAGTGTGGAAGTAAGGAGCCTCATTATTTCATTTAGAAAGTAGTGGCCTGAACAGACTTCATAGTTTATCCTTACAGTGGGGTTTGTTTGGCTTTTATCTTAAAATACAACTTCCTATTTCTCAGAACCAGCGGTTTCTCTGAGAGAATTTTCTCAAGATTGTTTTTCTGTATTTCTTTCCCTCCCATTTGTCTCTGTTTTCTTATTAATTCTCTCTCTTGTTCTCTCTCTTGCTCACTGTCCTCACCTTCCCTTCTCTCTTACCTTTTTTTTTTTAAAGAGCTGTGGATATTTTATTTTATTTATTGATTTTTAAAAGTTTATTCTGATATAGAGAGAAAGCATGAGTCGGGGAGGGGAGAGAGAGGGGGAGAGAGAGAGAATCCCAAGCAGTCTTTGCACTGTCAGCACAGAGCCTGACATGGGGCTCGAACCCACGAACCAGGAGATCACGACCTGAGCCGCAGTCGGACGCTTCATGGTCTGAGCCACCCGGGCACCCCCCTTCTCTTATGCCTTTATTTCCTTCCCTCCTCTCTTTTGATTTTTGTAAGTTGAGAGGCACATAGCATCAGAGTGCCTTACTGTTGGTTCACAAGAACTTTGGGCGAGTGGTTCATAATTTCTTCACCCTGAGGAACAGTCTCCGCAAAAACGGGAAGGGGGGGGGGGTTGGTGCACGATTTACAGCAGACTTCCCTGAGTGTGGGGCTCCCTGCTTGCTTATCACCGGCAGTGCCCTCCAGTGACACACAGCAAGGTCCTTGCACAGAGAATGTGGGAGGCCAGGGTTCCGGGCCAGAGGATACCGGCAGCAAGATGCGTAGGGTAACACGTGAATGCTACCCATTCTCCTCTCCCCTCCTCATCCAACTATTTCTGGAGAATGAAGCCAGGGTGGCCTGAATTCAAGAAACCCATACTGAACCCCTAAAATGCTTGCCACCGATCAGCAAACACCTTCTCCCTGCTCCCCCCACCCACTTGGAGCTTGGATCCTCCTGTGGGTCATTTGCCACATCTTTTTGTAATAACGAGGGAGTCGTTAAGGTGTTTATCCCATCTATTGCTTTTGGAAGCAGCATGTTCATTTAAATAATTACCTAGTCATTTAGTTAATGCATTCTTTTTTAAACTTGACTAACTACAGCGTATGTGGTTCTGATGGGGGAAAAAAAAGCCCCCTTTATGTAATAGCGCTGTTTTTCTCCCCTTGCAAAATAAATGCAACACAATTATTTTACCGCGGAGAAATTAGCTCATTTGCAAATGCCACCTCAGAACGCAAGAAGAATGGCATTTATTGAAGCACTAATAAAGGCACCATGTTAGAATAATTCTATGCTGACGGGCCCACAATCACTCAATATTTTAAGAGCTGTCATCACGCCAGCGTGAGCTGCTTGCAAAAGTACAAATTTATGCTGTGACATCATGGCACTAAGAGTATAATTGGAATAAAATTACCCAGCTTCTCTCTGGCATTTGCTGGTATTTCGGAGCCCTCCGCTGCCCACCCAGAGTGGATCTTTGGTTTCGCACCAGCAGCCACGCTCTCCGCCAATGGAGGATGTACCAGGGCTCACGCTGGTGAGTCCTTCAGGTTTTTCTGGAGGACACTTTTCAGTAGGTGCTCAATGGCCTGTGCTGTTGCTAGAAAGCTGAAAGAATCACAAATCAGCCAGAGCCACTCTTTAGATATGGATAATTAAGCAAACAGCCACCACACAATGGCTGAAGACCTCCTCGTATCAGTTTTAGCGAGTTCATAAATTCCAGTCATGGCCTGTGGTTAACTGCGACGCTTGAACAAATGAGAGCGTCTGCATGAAAATCGGGGCTTTTAGGATTCACCCTTATGACTTTCCGGCGCCTCTTTATTCTTCCTGGAGCTGGGGGTGGGGGCGGGGGCGGTGAGAAACAACAACCCGACGGGAGACGGTGGGGGTGGGGGTGGGGAAAGGGCACAGGCTCACCTGTCGTGTTCAGACATAACACCCCGCTTGAAATCTCGCATCGCCTCATCGCCCCTTGGGCATCATCAGACGGGTTCCACTCCGCGGAAGGAAGCGCTACTGTGCCCCCGCAGATCAGGGTTGAACTTCGGGAGAGGGCGAGTGTGTTTGGGCACGCACAGGTGTGCCTGTCTGTCGCGGGGTTTGCCAGGGAGGGGCGGTGGGAATACCGCCCTTTGGGGCGCACACCGCGCCCCTCGCCTCGGTGGTTCTCCAAGGGTGCCGCTGGGCGAGGTTGCCTGCAGCCTCCGCGACTGCCGAATGAATGTCTTCAGTGAGCTTGATGAGATGGTTAATTTGGATGTAAGAGAGGAAATGTTGTAATTAACGGCCCGGTAATTGGTAAACATAACACATTCATGGGAGTGGATGACAGAATATAGCGGCTGGTTAACTGGGGAATACAGATGATGTGTGCACTTAGGCCACAGCTGTGTGATAGACTTTGTGGGGGGCAGAATAATGCTCCCCCCAAGATGTCCACATTCTAACCCCCAGAATCTGTCAATACTTCTCTTACGTGGCAAAAGAAACTTTGTGCATGTGACTTACTTAAGAGACTTGAGATGGGGAGAATATTCTAGATTATCCACGTGGAGCCAATATAATCACAACAGTACTGGTAAGTGAAAGAGGGAGGCAGGGGGGCCAAGAGTCAGAGAAGGAGATGTGATGGCAGAAGCAGGGTTGAAGTGACGTGATCGCTGGCTTTGAAGTTGCAGGGAGAGGCCTTGAGCCAAGGAATGGGTGTAGGCCCAGGAGCTGGCAAAAAACAAAAAGAAAAAAAGAAAAAAAAAAAAAAAAAAAAAAGGAAACAGATACTCCCCAGAGCTTCTAGAAGGAATTCAGGCTCCTGACACCCTGATGGTCCAAGGATTCGGACCTCCAAAACTCTAAAATAACCCAAAACTCTAAAATAACAAAGCTGTGTTGTTGTAAGATGCTAAATTTGTGCTCATTTGTTACAGAAGTAATAGGAAATGAATAGTCTTTTATTTAAAAGTAGCTTAAATGCATTGAAATTATTTAGTTTTTGGTGTTTGATGAAGTTTTGGTTGTCCTATGAACTAAAGCATGATAGCTAAAACACTATATTGCTTTTCTAAGTTTTTTTTTTAACATTTATTTATTTTTTATTTTTATTTTTTTTTCAACGTTTATTTATTTTTGGGACAGAGAGAGACAGAACATGAACGGGGGAGGGGCAGAGAGAGAGGGAGACACAGAATCGGAAACAGGCTCCAGGCTCTGAGCCATCAGCCCAGAGCCTGACACGGGGCTCGAACTCACGGACCGCGAGGTCGTGACCTGGCTGAAGTCGGACGCTTAACCGACTGCGCCACCCAGGCGCCCCAACATTTATTTATTTTTGAGAGAGAGAGAGAGAGAGAGAGCGAGCGAGCATGTGCACGTGAGCAGGGGAAGGGCAGAGAGACAGGGGACACAGAATCTGAAGCAGTCTCCAGGCTCTGAGCTGTCAGCATAGAGCCCTATACGGGGCTCGCACTCAGGAACCACAAGATCATGACCTGAATTGAAGACGCTCAACAAACTGAGCCACCCTGGTGCCCCCTAAACAATACTTTCCGTACAAATTAGTATAAAAAAAAAGACGCTTTTTATTAAAAATAAATAAATAAACACAGTGTGATAGTAATGAATAGTGAGAAAGCACCAGGCTTTGGAATGAAATGGATCAGGGCTTTTGTACAATGCTGTGTGTTTTGGGTAAGTTTCACAGCCGCTGAGCTTTAGATGCCTCACGTTTCAAATGGAGAGGATAGTAATTTCTTCGTAGAGCTGTTGTAAGGGTAAATAAGATTACATACTTAAGTTCCTAATATGTGTGGTACATATTAGGCTGTTAGCTAAATATTAGTTTCTTCTCTTGTTTTGTCTACATTTAAGAGTGTGTAGGTGTGGCGATTTTAAAACATGGCTGCAAATTCTTTGACAGCTCTTGTCCACAAGTGGTGTCTGTGTCTACTCTTCTTGAACGTAGGTAGGCTTGTGATGCTTCAGCCAATGGAGTACTAAAGAAATGACACCTAAGTCCAGATCATGAAAGGCCTTGTCTGCTGAAACATTCACTCTTGGTGCCCTGGCTACCAGGTGAAAAGCAGCCACCATGATGCTTCCATGCAGTGAAGAAGGCCACGCCTCTGACATGGAGACACTTCAGTTGACAGTCGCATCTGAATCCAGACTTTGCTCAGGCACCAGATGTGGGAGTGAGGAGGCCTCCGAATGATTCCAGCTCCAGCTGTGTCCGTCACTCGAAGCCACTTGTCTTGCCAGATGAAACCCCAGACGTCACGGAGCGGAGGAATTATCCTTCGGTGCCCTGTCCCCATTGCTGACCCGCAGAATCCAGGAGCAGAAAAAATGGTTGTTGCCTCATGCCAAGTTGGGACGATTTCTTGTGCTACGATAGAATGCTGGAGCAACGGATTAGTAACCACTGTTAGTGACAAATGCGAGGCAGAACGGTGTGGTGCTAAATCGATAGCCCACTGCAGATCACCAAGTCAGAAATAAAACACAGACAAACATACTGCTCTAGTTATTACAGTCTTTTTGTAAAAGGTGAAGACAACGATGTATGCTCTAATTTATATGTCTTCTAAATGCAGTGTAGTTAAGACAGTTTCTTCCTTCTCATCTACCAGAAGAAAGGAACCATGTCTTGAAAAACATCAGAGGGGTTGCCCTCTGGATCCTCTGTGTATATATCCCTCCCTTGTCAGCAGATAATTGTTTGAAAATACATATCTGCATGGCAAAACCAGCTCCAGTGTAAGGAGACACCGTCCTGTTTGTCCAGATGATTAATGAACAAATCTTGGATTCCCTACTCCTCTTTGTAATGGCTTCTTTATTTGTGTATTACTGTTATCTCCCTCCTGTTTCAGATTTGGAAATACAGTATTAATTGTATGCTAGACATACAAACAAAGGGATTGCAGCTAGATCAATACGATAGGATCACGGTGTTTGTGCTACACAGAACCTAATCTCATCCCTTCATTTTTGGATGAGTTGGCATTGTCTCACGAATCAGCTTCTTGCGGGATTTCCAGCGGGCACAGAAATGGGAAGCTCGCCCAGACTTCAAAGTTTGGCAAATGTAATGAAATAGACCTTACAATGACTGCATGTATTTCATGGATGCCCCCCACATTCCGTTTTAATTTAAACACATATGTTCATTATTTTTAAAGTACATGCATATGCTTGACTATTTATTTGGAAATAAACAACATCATTTTCATCACAATTATTTTTTAAAAGCTAGGGCTGAAGTAACACAAAGAAATCAACATTGCAGAATATGCACGCAGAATAAATGACTAACTGAAAGTTTTGACAGGTTTACAATATTTTCCAAAATGAATGGTTGCCTTTATTTAATGTGTATCTGAAATAATGGAGTGGAGCAGGAAAATGAGTTACATTTCTCACCTTATTTGTTGGGTCTTCAGGAATATGCTTTGCCTCAGATTCATTTGTGAAATTGGAAGGTATAAAATGCCGTTGACTTTCAGCACTATCGTGATCTGAATGCGATGAAAAGCAAATCATAAATGGAGAAGTATATTCTTGGGAATATTTGGACATTTTTGGGAACTAGCATGACAAGTTATATTTTGCTCAAAGCGTATTTAGGCTGCCCACAGGAGGCATTATCTTCCTTTATTTTTTATTTTTATTATTTTATTTTTTAATTAAACTAAATTAAATTATTATTATTATTATTATTATTATTATTTTATTTTTTTAGAGAGAGAGAGAAAGCACTAGCTGGGGAGAGGGGGAGAGGGAGAGAGAGACAATCTTAAGTAGTCTCCATGCTCAGCATGGAGCCCTACTCAGGGTTTGATCCCATGACCCTGGGATCATGACCTGAACTGAAATCAAGAGTTGGACACCCCTGGGTCGCTCAGCTGGTTAAGTGCCTGATTCTTGGTTTCAGCTCAGGCCATGACCTCACAGTTCAAGCCCTGCATCGGGCTCTGTGCTGACAGTGCAGAGCCTACTTGGGATTCTCTCTCTACCTCTCTCTCTCTCTGCCCTTCCCCTCCCCCTTGCTTGCTCTCTTTCTAAAAATAAATAAATAAACTTAAAAAAATAATGTTTTCAATATAAGAGGGAGTTATATTTATTTAGCCTTAATATCTTCTCTTTTCATGGCCATTGCATTTTGCCTGCCACCTCTTCTGGGACTTCTCACGCTCCCTGTGGCTTCAGTTAATGTTCCTCTTACTACCAACACAGTTTTCTGAAAAGTTGAAGCCTTCTGAGCCATGTGTCTTTTGCTGTCAAATGTGTTTTCTTTGTTGGATGTTGATAGTGTCTTTAAGTCATTACTTCTTGGCAGCCAAACTCTTCCCATGCTCATACGAGTAATTTGTAAGACCTAAATTTCTGGACCAGGTTATGTTTGGGAAACATGATCTGGGCAATCCCCAATCTGAAACTTATACAATTTGATGGGCTTTCCATAAGGAACATAATACAAAATTCTAGATAAAAGTAGGTAAGGAAACGAATGCGTATTTAGAGTGAGAAAAGAAATCACGACAAATTATTAGAGCCCAAGAGATTCAGGTTCTTTTCCTTTGATGTCCTTTAAAGCAGTTGGCCAGAAACGACTTCATAAAATGCTTCCTTTTACAGCCTGGCTTCCTCTGCCACCCAGAACACTCTGCAACTCCCAGTGGCTCTTGACATTCTCAGATTTGAGTGTAAGAGACGCCCCGAAGATAAAACTTAGCGACCTCTGGTAAATTTGCCTCTGGTCCAGTGACTGAATGGATTTTGCCAACAGAAACCGATCATAACTGACACTATTGGACACTAAGCTGGCACAAGACACTGTGGGACGACTTCACACACACTGTGACTCGTTCTCAGCAGCCATTTTGATCGTCCGGACCCAGCAGTCAGACAGATGGAAAGGGGCTGTTTCCCCGTGTATAACTGAATAATTTCATTTATACAATTTGTAAAATATAAATACAATATTATTTATAGGCTAATGATAGCTTATACTCCTACATGAGGAAAAATTCCACAAATCCTTGCAGGCAAATTCATGTCAGTGCTACAGACTTCATTAAAATAGTCTGAGAAATATTAATATCCCAAAGAATGACATTCTCATCAAGTGATAAATTCTGACTCAAAAGTAAATAGGCTACTGAAAATTACTATTATTATTACTTTATTTTAAGAGTTCGCAGTCAATTCTACCTTGTTGAATTGAAGAAAGGGTTTCTTGTTTGGGGTTTTTGCACTCGTTAGGTTACTTAATACTGTGAGATCAATAATATCAGAAAAGGAAAACATTTTCAAGGATAGTTAGTCAACATTTTTTTAGAAGGTCAATTATAAATATGACGTATTTTTAAATTAAGTTTCATAATTTTTAAATCTTTTTTCTAATTTATTTTTTAAAGAGAGAGAGAGCGTGAGTGAGGAAGGGAAAGAGAGAAAGGGAGGCACAGAATCTGAAGCAGGCTACAGGCTCTGAGCTGGGCACTCAGCACAGAGCCCAATGTGGGACTCAAACTCATGGATGGTGAGATCATGACCTGAGCCAAAGTCGGATGCTTAACAGACTGAGCTATCCAGGTGTCCCAAGTTTCATAATTATTAAATATTTCTCCTCCCACATATGATAGGAGATGATCAGGGTGTTTAATATATCCATTAAGCCTGGCACAATAGCATTCAAATTGGAAGACATCTATTAGATTAACATATATATTAAAACTTCTTAAAATAAATCTTTTCAATATTTTTTAAAGAGTAAAATTAAATGAGGGACAAATGTAGATTTAACATGGCCAGATTTCAGCCCACAGTGAATGTTCACAATTAAGCTCCAAGCATAATGAAAACACAGTTGGATCTACGACATTCCAAGTGTGGAATGTCAGCTCTGAAATGAAACAGGTAGTGAGTGAGCTCACAAACAATACTCTGTTGTGACAGATGTTTGCTTAGTACTTTGTGAGCCTGACTCATGGGGGTTGTTAATTATTTTAACCATTCCTTTACATTTTGTATTTGTTTAAACTTTTTCAAAGAAATGTATCATATATATGATGTATCAGTCGGGTCGCAGCAGGAAACAGACTCCACTCAGATGGCTTAAACAAGGAAACTTGAAAAATGAAATTAGTTTGAGAGGTTCAGGAAGGGGTTGGCACGCACACTGAATAATGGATGTTGAGACACCCAGAAAGTAGCAGCAGCTAGAAGCCAAAGCTTTTACCTCTAATTCTTGAAGGGCAAAGGGTGGGAAGAATATTACCAGAATCCAATGACACTTGGCATCATAAAGAGGGGCCCACCCAGGAGTAATCATCGTAAAACATTGCTGATAGACAGAAGCAGGAAGATAGACAGAAGCCCAGAAGCAGAAAGAGCAGGGGAGAAATACCCCAGCCTCTCTCTTCTCTCTTTCTCCCATTTCTTGCCAATGCCTTCTATTGACCTAAAACAACCAGAAGGCTGCTGAAAAAAGAACCACGGTGATGCAAAACCCCAGAGCACACAGTATGAAAGAGAAAGGTAGAGAAGTGTGGGTAGGGAAAATGGAGAAGAATAAAAACCATGACTTCAAATGATCCTCAGTTTGAAATGGTGAGCTATTAGGGCAAATAGTATTCTTTTCATTTCAACAAGGAAGAAGTAACTTACGTAGAGTATGACATTTCAGGAGTAAGGAGTAGAAGCTCACCATGATTTTAAATAATGTTTTATTGCCTGAGCCCTAGTAGAATGCTCACATGTTGTAGGCGCTTGATAAATATTTGTTGAATGAATTGTGTATTGATTGATTACTGTATTTTGTGCAGGCATTGTGACTGGATTTTACACTCTTAGATGATTTATACTTAAGCTAAGCCAGTTCAAGTAACCAATTTGGCCCATCTCTCCTTTAAAAAATTTCATAATAGATGGGAAAAATTTCAAACTAGACAATTAAAACTAATTTCAAACTAAAAAATCATTTTTCACATACCCCTTCAATTAAGAAATTTGTAATACTCAACTAGTTATTTCTGTATCAATTAAGAACAGACTCATAGGTATGCCTGGTTATATAATAAATGACATCGATACACTGGGACAAAATCAATGTATGTAAATTGAATCAAAGTTTAAATGCTCTAATAGGAACCAGATATCCAAAGAATGGTATTTCATATTGTTTTGTAAAAAGCAAATGATGTCTGAAAATTATTATGTTTCTAAACCTGAATGTTCAACTCTTGGTTTGGTTAATAATAGGTGTGTCTACAGCTTGGGGTTGGATCTAAGCCTTGAGGGACCTGAAATTTATAAGCGGCGGTGGGGAGCAGGGTGGGGAAGCTCCTCTTTAAAAAAACGTTACAGAATCACAACTCAAAATTGCTAGGTTTTCTTTCAGACTGTGGGTAGGAGCCCATGCAAGTGAGCGAGTTGCTCTAAAAATTCTAAAGTTTCACTCATTTACAGCAAATGTGTCTGTATTCTTTTAAAAATTTTTTTTTAAATGTTTATTTTTCAGAGAGAGAGAGAGACAGAGACAGAGAGAGAGAGAGTGTGGGGGAGGGGTGGAGAGAGGGGGAGACACAGAGTCTGAAGCAGGCTCCAAGCTCTGCTGAGCTGTCAGCACAGAGTCCAATGCGGGACTCGAACTCATGAACCATGAGATCATGACCTGAGCTGAAGTTGGACCCTTAACTGACTGAGCCACCCAGGTGTCCCTGCATCTGTATTCTTTATGCATACTTGCTTGCTATCTGCTGGCTACAAGGTAGGTAGACTGTGTTGACCTAAGCTAATATGTCATGCAAAATTTCATGGTTGTTTTGATTAGATAGGAGTAGATAAGGTTAGATGGGGTCAAACGAGCCACGTGAAAATTTTGCGGTGCATGGGTTTCACTATTCCCCCACAATGTCACTACCTGGTACAATGAAAGCAAATTTCAGTCAATATTCAGTCACATACATTTATTAAACATTAAATTTTTTTTTTAATTTTTTTTTTCAACGTTTATTTATTTTTGGGACAGAGAGAGACAGAGCATGAACGGGGGAGGGGCAGAGAGAGAGGGAGACACAGAATCGGAAACAGGCTCCAGGCTCTGAGCCATCAGCCCAGAGCCCGATGCGGGGCTCGAACTCCCGGACCGCGAGATCGTGACCTGGCTGAAGTCGGACGCTTAACCGACTGCGCCACCCCGGCGCCCCAAACATTAAATTTATTAAACATTTCCTGGCAAAGGAGGAACCAAAAGCCAGAGCAGGACTACTATGAGGCAAGTGACACCCTCATCTAGGGCATACAATTGAAGAGGGTGCCAGAAACTCAGTAGTCGAGATAAATAAGATTTGAATGTATTGTTTTCCAAAATCAAAATTAATACAACATAGCCATAACGAAAAAAAGCAAACATTTTAAATAAATATGGGATCAATATTACTGGGTTTTCCTTTATGTTTGGCCCCAGTATGATTCTGCACAGCACCGCAGAGCGTTTCATGCGACCTCTTCCATGAGCCTGAAGCGCGAGCTTTCCATTCTTCAAGGTGATGGTGCATTCCTTGCACAAAAGGTCCTCTCTGGGCTGACTCAGCGTTCCAGAGGCAGGACTCTACCTTCTAGATGGTGTCAGACCAACAGCAATTCTCCTCCTGGAGAGACCAGGTTGCAAGCTTGGATGTCGTTCTCTAGGATCATGCAAGGTTAGGAAGTGTTTAGAATGTATTTTTAGCTGCTCTACATATCTTGAATACCTTGAGAACTTATTTCTCATGTTCGCTATGCTGACTTCACAATTAACACCTATTCCTGGCATTCGCTCCGAATAAACAGCAAAACCTTGGTTGGTTGGGGGTGGTGATAAGTTCCAGTGGGACTTGACGGGGTCCTTTTCAGAACGGGGCTTTTGCTCCTCACAGGGCTGTCTGACTGCTCCCTGCATCCCTGATTAGCTCTCAGGCTTTGGCTAACCCTGTGACGCACCGTTTCACTCCATAGGCTCGAGTATCTTAAAGTAACTTAGAGGCACTGGGACCCTAGAATAGAGCGGGGACACATGGCCAAGCCCCTGCCCCCACAGACAGAGCGTTCAGGGGGAAAGAGAGACAGACAATAAATAAGCAAACGTAAATATATAATATCAGAGTATCAAGCATTGATAAATGCCAGAAAGAAAAATGAGGCAGTGTGAAAGGCTAGAGACTGATGAAAGGGCATTATTTCATTTAGAGTGGCCAGGCAGTCTTCTAAGACAAATGACATTTGAACAGGGACTTGAGTGCAGTAAAGCAGGAGAAGCATGTGAATATCTGGAGTGGGACAGCGTCTCCTGCAAACGAAATAGCAAGTGCACAGGAAACATGTTAGGAAGATTACTGCACTCATGTTCTAGAAGATCGAAATAAGAAAATATAAAGCACAAAAGGAGAAGCGTGACCCGAGCCGAAGTCAAGAGTCGGCCGCTTAACCGACTAAGCCACCCACGTGCACCACCCTCTCTCTCTCTAAAAATAACCAGGCCATACACACTTCCTGGCAAGGTTTTACCAATTTCTCATTGGTATTTCTCTAGTGTCTCCCGTGTTAGCTCACTGGCAGAGTGACCTCCTTCTTTTTACGGTACGGTACACGTTTCGGAGAATGGATAGACCAAGATTAATTCTACCAGTCTTTGAGTCTTTGGTAAATTTACTTCGTGTGAGTTTCCTTTTGTTGATTGATTGATTAATTGATTGATTGCTGTTAAAATAATGCTGTGGGGAACATCCTTGGATATATTTCATGTGTATGTGTGTGAGTATACCAGTGCAAGTATTTCTTGCTAATCTCAAGTCTGAGGTATAGGTCAAATGGCATGCACTTTTCTGATTATAATATACATTGCTGAAGTGCCCTACAAAAAGGTTATGCTAATTTACATTCACTCCTCTTTATGAGAGTTCCTGTTTTCTGATACTCTCACTAGCATTAAAGTATTAACAATCATCCTCACCGGTTGATAAATAGAAATTATATCCTTATTATTATAATTTGCACTTCTTGTCTTTTTAGTGAGGATGAATATTTCTCTCTATAGTTATTGGCCATTGACCAAGGCAAAGGTGCTAACAATAACTGAGGATAGAAACCCTTATCTATTACCTGTCCTAATTTCAAGGGCTACCACAAGCACATACTAAGTCTTAAGGAAAGAGGTGTCCTTTCTTTATGACACTTTACTGCCATCTACTAGAAAAGTCCCATTATCAATAAACAAATAAGTCCATGATGACTCTTGTGGGAATGGTTAATGATGACCAGCAGAGTTGTGCAGTGCTCAACCTGCACATCTGTATGGGACAGCGCTGCTAATATTCCGGCTTAGCCTCTGAGTCCTGGCGTCTCGATCCAAGCTTTCATTCACTGTGAGTTAGCTCTCTGAATGAATCTAGGACATGGCCCCATTTCTCTTTCAGAGAGAGAACATATTCCTTGGGCTGTCTTAGTCCTCTCTTTCTGGTTCATTTAATCTGTCTGCAAACTTGACTCTTTCTGTGATCTGGTTGGTGCCCTTTTGTCACTTTCTTGACAGAAAGAAGTGATTCACATTTTCCTATAGAAGCCCATGATTTCGGGTCATAACCCCATCAGCTTTCCTAAATGCCAAAGAGACATGCTGTGATCATGTAGCCTATTTCTCTTTAGAATCACGCACCGTTTTCTTCCTTTTTAGAATATAGGTGCCCCTCTAGGCTTGTGGCACAATATATAGAATAGTTAACATTGATTGAGTACTTACTAAAAGGACACTTTTCTCAGCTCTTTGCATGTGTGAGTTTATCATTTAAGCACTAAGTGAATTAGATGTTAATTACTAATAGTATCACTATTATCTCATTACTATTACAACTGCTGCTAGTATTTTTGGAGGCAGGTGGATAAGGCAGCGATGGTCCAAAAAAGGAAGCGAAAACCAGCAAATGTAAACTTAGGATTTAGGGCAAACATCCCATCCTTGTCTTTTCAATAAGGGAGGGCACTGAGTTTACCTACTCGGAAATATAATAGAGGAGTTTAATGCCATTGGGCAAACTCTACAACAACTCAACCCGCAAGAGGCTTGAGATAATTCAAGCCCTTTAGCTTTAGAATAAACTGATGAGGCTCACAAAAGGCTGTATCCTCGGGAAGTCGGTCCCTGTCGACCTCCCTTTAAAAGTGTACAAAGTTCATGGTTCCCCATGATCCGCTGAGCAAATGTCACATGCCTCTGATGCAGCTCATAGTCCGATGAAAAAGCAAGCAGGGGACTCTATTTGGAAATACCCAGATGAAAGTGTTGTGCATATGTGTGGCGCGGCCCGGAGAAAACTTGAGGAGCACAGTAAACCCAGTTAGACGTAGTAGAGTTGGGGGACTACAAGCAGCCTCGGAAACCATAGCTGAAGACTCGGGTTGTTAAGGCCTGGAGACTGAAACGCGTTGGTGGGAGTGGTGGTCACCGATTTAGTGGTCAGACGGCTTCGAGTGGCCCACCACGATGCCCAGAACTGTGCCCTTTTCCAAAGCACATTGCTCCGTCACATTTAGAAACAAGGGCCTTAGTTTTAACATCAGGCCTGTTAATGGTTGATTATGCAGCACTGGACAACTCACTTTATCCGGTTGCATAGAGATTAGATTTCTAAATGTTCTCTGCTCCTTCACGTTCAATCGCCCAGCTGTAAGTTTCCTTCCAAACCCGGCTGTTTCTTTCCCGTCCCCACGTCCACCGAGCGTCCTCGCGGGGCCTAAGAACGGCCTTCCTTTGTGAGATGTCTCAGCCTGGGTAGGCAGCGTCCGGGGGCCCACCCAAGCAGATTTATAGTGTGGAGCTTTCTCTTAGCCGTGCTTTGACAAGGAAAATGGCAGGCAGCCAGCATCCCAAACCAAACAATTGTCAGATGGCTGGGGAAAGGAAAATAAATGTTGAGCAGAGTCAAGAACTCAATAGCTATTTCAAGGCAGTAGAAGGCATCAGTGCGTGCCTGACCCAGAGGCTCTCCCCGCTCCTGACCCCAAAGGCCTGGGGAACAGTGGCCTGGGTGCGTTCGGTCAGCCATCTGCTCAGGCCTGTGGGACCACCACCAGTGAGGGTGGGGTTTCGGCTGCTACTGAGGGATCTCTGCACGTCTCTCGGGCCAGCAAGGATGCCTTCTGAAACTCTTGTTATCCGCATTGTCAGGGCACAGAGTGCTTCTCTTATTAATCTTGGGATGCAGAAATATGTCCCTCAAGCTCACAGGGTCTTTTTGATGACATATGTTTGTTTCCTTGACCAATTACTCCCTGCATCCATCTACCACACTGTGGGGTTGACATTTTTTTTCTTTCTCCTAGATTGAAAATCAGAGATAAATGACTTATTTTCACTCTATTCCTCAATCTGGGAGACAGGATTGCTTTCCACCCCCACCTCTTCTTTATTTATGCTCATACTTACATCAAGTTTTATATGTTTTATAGGGATCTTGTGATCCGAATATTGTGTATTTGGGACTCTCTTTGCTCCATTTGTGTGGAGAGTCTATCTTGGCAGATGCAGTCTAGCCAATTTAGATTCTTCAGGTACTGAACTTAATTTCCAATTTCTTCCTTCATTTATTTGTCCATCTTTCTTCCCCCCTCTCGCCCATTTCCTCCTCCCATGTCTTTTTCTTTTTCTTCCATCGGAATGTTTTGCTCTGTATCATACTCTGATAGCAGAGCACAGTAAATACATCAACAGAGATAAATTTTACAGATGTGTGTTTCCTGATTGCTATGATCTCATACTTACTAAGCTTTCTTATGAAGAAGACATTGTGAATTTTTGGAATCTGTGGCAGATGAAAAGAAACCACATTTTGTTTCTAGAAAAACTTGAAAATAACCAGAGGATAAAACAGGAAATGGCCATTTTGAGACGTCCTCTCAAACAAAATGCCTTCAGGGCTCATCAGGTAAATGCATTTACCTGTTCAAAGCGAGGCAGTTGGGAATGGTGGAGTCTGTGGCTGACCTAGAATTCTGTGCCTAAGTTCATTCAAATTTAGTTTTAATTTATTTATATATATATATATATATATATATATATATATATATTTTTTTTTTTTTTTTTTTTTTTTTTTTTTTAACCAGGACTTCGGCTACTCAAAGTAAATTTGTAGACCCAGGGCAGTAAGTTTGCAATTACTTCTTTGGGTCAACATGACTTTTATTTTACGATATTTCTCCAGGGAAACTGGTCCTTGTCCTGGAATAAGATTATGGTGTCTCTCACCATAGAGCTAGTCAAGCCACACTCCTCTTCTTGATCTCATTGCTTTTAAAATAAACCAAAAATTCTTCTGGCATTTAATGTTCTCCTTAATCTGACCCAACATAGTTTTATGCCCATATCTTTTTCTGTATCCCCCTTTAAATTTTTGCCAATCTCACCTACTCATATTTTCTTTATATATATATGTATACACACATATATACATATACATATATACATATGTGTATGTATACACATATACATATATATATACACATATATATATAAATTTATTTTTGAGAAAGAGAGAGAACATGAGCAGGGGAGGGGCAGAGAGAGAGGGAGACACAGAATCTGAAACAGGCTCCAGGCTCTGAGCTGTCGGCACAGAGCCCGACGCGGGGCTCAGACTCACGGACTATAAGATCATGACCTGAGCTGAAGTCAGACGCCCAACTGACTGAGCCACCCAGGCGCCCCCCCACTCATATTTTCTTAAACACGCCCTATTCTTTCATTCTTTCCTACCCACGTGCTTTTGTTGATATCTCATCTTTCCCCCATCTTTGTAGGCACTCTGCTTGTTGTTCAAAACCTTGATTTAAACCACCTTTACTGAGTTCTAGAGTCTACATTTACAGCCCCTTGCCCTGTGCTCTCCTAACACTTTATGTAAATGTCTTGCAAGTTAGGGTGACACGTGTCTTGGTTTGCCCTGGATAGCCCCTGTTTATGCTTTGCTGTCCCAGCGTAATTATTACCTTATATTGGTCATGTTAATTGTAACACTTACTTACGTTTCTGCCTTAAGTTTAAGTGCATTTTTATCTTCGTTGGAACAAAGATCATCCTTGTATACCCAATGGCCAGGCTAACCTATTTCTGTGACATTCATGGGAGCCATTTAAGGCAATTAGTGAATTTTATCTCATTTACCTATGAATAGGAAGAAAGAGTCAAAGATATAGTGTGTTTTATAAACAGCCCAGAGGTTAAGTGACTCTCATCTTTCGGCATTTGTCGTTCTTTGTTTGTTTGGAGAAATTGGACTCTGGTTCTTTCTTGCATTTAGATATTGGTAATGGAGAACAGATTATGGGACGATACGTCTTAAGAGCAGGGAAGGACCTTACGTGATTATCTGTTCAAGTTTCCTCCCTTCACTCATATAGATAATCTTGGAGGGGACATCTACCACATTTTACCTCTGTACCCTTTTTTCTCTTCTACACAGAGTGTAGTTTTCTTTAGTGCCACACCTACCTTTCAGTAGCAGGACCGCTTGAACTAGGGTGAGGTCAGTGAGGTACCTAGGGTGCAGAATTTAAGGAGGTACGCACTGTCAGAGTTATGCAAGAACAGCGTCAGCAATGACAGAGTGCCTTCTTAAACAGTATGCCTTCAATGCCTTGCTTGTCCCAAGACCCTTGTTCTGGCTTGGCTAGGAAACGGTGGGGCTGACCCGATTTCTGTCCCCAAGTATGGACATTTGACTCAAGCCTGGTCAAAGAGCTTTCTTCAGCCACAGTGATTGACTGAAAGAAAGTCATGTGGCATAGAGAACCAGTAAGATTCTCTTCTGGGATTCCTGGGAAAGCAGTGTCTCTCTCTGGCGTGGTCTGAATTGAGACGGAAGCCTTGAAATGCTGGGCCATATGTGAAGCAGCCTGCAGGAGAATGGAGCCACAGCAGAAAGGAGCAGACCCAAGGGCAGAGAAGGGCTGCCTCTTAATGTATTGGTTAAGCACCTAATTTATCCTAGAATGTTTAGGTACATAGTCAATAAATAACTCTTCACACACACACACACATACACACACACACACACAGCCTTGGTGTTCTCCTACATGCCCGTGCATAAGTTGGATTTCTGTTTATTTGCTACTGTCCATAAATATGAAAGGATGAAGACCCAGTTGCGTTGACACTTGCTCTTGGTCACACGACTGTAGTCAAGTGTAGAGAGTAAAGCTGGACCTATACTTATCAGTGCAGAATTTCTTCATTCCTTTCCATGGTCTCTGATGTTCACCCACACCGCATTATAGTTAGAGCATTGGACCACTCATTCAAAGTGCATTTGACAGAAATAACAAGTTACGAGTACTTAGGAGGCAGGAACCTATAGTCGATTGAAAATATTTTTAGTGTTTATTTATTTTTGAGAGAGAGAGAGAGAGAGACAGAGCATGAGTGGGGGAGGGGCAGAGAGAGAGAGAGAGAGAGACAGAATCGGAAGCAGCTCCAGGCTCCAAGCTGTCAGCATAGAGCCCAATGTGGGGCTCAAACTCATGAACTTCTATATCATGAGTGAGCTGAAGTCAGACACTTGACCGACTGAGCCACCCAGGGGCCCAGTACACTTGATTTTTTAAAAAGAATTTGTATTTTCAGATTAATTTACTTCCAAGCTTATTATGTTAAGTAAATTAAAGTGCTAAAGCCAAAAGAAATAAGGCTAAAATGAACCCAGGTCTCTGGACTTCTGTCCTGTGATATTTTCAGTATATTTCACAGCCTCTCAAAACTCATAACTCCTCGTTTTTGTCTTCTAGCTAGATTTTGACATGTGGTTTGGACTGGTTGGGTGTCTAGATTATAGTTTATTACAGTGCTTACTCAGCTTAAGACCAAGCAGTGGTGATTGATTTTTTTCCCTCCCAGTGGGGCACACAACTTGGTTTGCTAATGGTGACAAATGACATTAAGAGACAAATCAGTTTAAATTAATGACCCCACGCTTTGCAAAATACCTCAGGGAGGGCAAGTTCACTCTGATACTGGAGACAGAGTGGTACTCTTGCCACCTGTGATTAGTGAAGTTAATGAAAAATCCAAAGGCCATCACAACTTTGCACACTGTAGCGTGCATTCAAATCGTTTGGAGGGCTCCTTAAAACACAGACCTGTCCCCAGAGCTCTGAATTCAGCAGGCCTGGGGCGGGGCCCAAGAATTTGCATTCCTAACAATTTCCGAGATGATGCTGGTGTGGAAGGTCCAGTGACCACATTTTGAGAACTGCTATTCTATATTAAGGATGGAATTTGATCGAAATAGGGAATTGGTGAGAGGTGCCAAAAGAGTTGCATTGAAAAGAGATGAACTTTCTGAAGCTGTGATAGAAAGGAGAAAGAAAATCATTCCCAATGGGCCCTCAGTCTCTCCCACACGTGTCCCATTTTCCCTTTTGAATGCTTCAAACCCAGGTACGCTAGTAGAGTCCCTTTAAATACTTGAAAGAACGCACCTGGCGGGCGATGTATATCATTCATGAGTAAGAAAACACTTAATCTTGATTAATTTAATTGTGGCTCTTAGTTCTCCAGGTCCGGAAACTTTATTGTTTCATCGAATGAGGATCAATCTTTCGAGGATGGTGTGCATTCACAAGAGACCATTAAATAAGCCTCGATGTGAATATATGAACGCACAATGAGAATCACAACAGGTAAGAGAACCATCACCTTATGTCAGTGAGCACTTTCTCTTACAGTGGACAAACAATTATGAAAACCAAAATACTGTCCAGTTGTATCTAAAGGTTGTTTGGGGGGGGGGGGTGGCCCTGGAGCAAGAGGAGTCCACTGAAACTGAAGAATGTTGCTCACAGGCTGTCGTCATACACTCTCCTCTTCAATCAGAGAGGCTTTCTGAGGAACGTGAGTGCTCCCACCCTTTCCATTGGGGCCCAGTCTGTTCTTCCAAGTAGTGCTGGAAATGCCCTGCTACCAAGTGCTTGCCTCACTTGCTTTTCTACATACCAAATCGGCCAGATGATTTCTAGAATATGTTACGATGTTTAGACAAGTTGAAAGCAAGACTGGGCCTTGAGTCATTCTGTTGCCTGATTTCGTACACATCGCTCTCCTGGTCTATTTCACTATAGCACAGAAATGTCTACCAAACTTAAAAGTAAATGAAAGTGAACTTTCCTGTGGACATAAGAAGGCCTAAAGGAATACGTGGGAAGTTCAGAATTTTTTAAAATTTATTTATTTTTTCTTCTTAATTCTAAAACCTTAGACTTTACTCCATAACATAATGCCATGATTCACATAATTCTTGTCCCTTTGTCCATTGAGATTGATATATATATATAAAGGGTTCGTTTCCTTGGACTACACAGCAGTCTAAGGCCTCCTGAAGAATTGCATGATTCTCGGAGACTTACGTTTTTCAACTCAAGCGGTGGTTCTGATTTGTTATTTATTCTCTTTTTCCAAGGGGTTCTTTCTGCTCCCCACTGACCTATATGTAGAACACAGACACTTTTCTTAATTTCCAACAATATTGCCTACCCCAAATATTTCTTATAGTGCATTTTAACTGAAATTGTAAGATGACAACGTGAGGTAGGAGTGCTGGGGGGTGGTTGTGAGGGCAGATGGCATCGAGATTGACGGCAGAGCATCATATAGCAAAGCACTCAGGATGGAATACTGGCCATCTGTGTTCTAAAAATGCTTCAGGATCCTATCATGTTGAATTGAATTCCTCACTGGACATTTTTTCCCCCCAGATTCCAACCTTCTGCCACATCATGCTATTCCTTCTTGAACTTTTCTTAATGACTCATTTTTGAGTCAGTAGGAACGCTCTGAGTCTTGAAACAGTTTGGTTCTCTGCTGTTCCTCTTATCTGTCTCCATATCATTCCTCCAACACCCTGCCGTCAAAATCAGAGTGGTCCAGTATGGTATTTTCTAAAACAAAAACAGCTCTCTATAGACCACGACACTATCAATGTTTCAAAATAATGAGTAAACCTCATACTTCAAGAATGATACATCACATTTTCCTGCATAGTCTCTGGCAAGCTACTGTGATCTCCAATTTGAGAAAAATGGTATTGGTAGTGCAATTTGTAGTTTAAATGTCAGAAAACAGCTGCCTTTCCGTGACCTTGGCCATGGGGTACCTCCCCTAGTCAGGATCCCACCTACAGGATGTCCTTACGTACGGCTCCATATTATCCTGGTGTGACTAGACCAGAATGAGGAGACCCCAATTAACAACACAATGAGTGAAACATTTGCAACATCCAGTCTGGTTACACAAATCATTTTTGTACTTCTCAAGAAAATTGAATATTTTCTTGACATTGAAACTCTAAGTTTCTACTTAAGGTTTTCCCAAAATATTGTGTGTATGTGTTTTACTCAATATGTTATTGTCAATCTTCTGTCTTAAGACAATTGAGCTACATATATTATCTTATTTTCAATTGCATTGTGTTATTATTTTTTTAATGTTTATTTATTTTTGAGAGGGAGAGAGAGAGAGAGAGAGACAGAGGGTGAGTGGCGAAGGGGCAGAGAGAAAGGGAGACACAGTATCAGAAGCAGTCTCCAGGCTCTGAGCTGTTAGCACATGCCCAACCCATGAACCTTGAGATCATGATATGAACCAAAGTCAGGTGCTTAACCGACTGAGCCACCAGGCACCCTTGCTTTGTATTATTTTTTATTGTACTTACTAATTCTAAGAGTTGTATAGTGTATTTTACTGGGCTTTCTGAATAAATAAATGTATTTTCCTTCATCAAGGATATTTTAAAATATTTCATTCCAATAGTCATCTCTTTCCTTTTTTTTTTTTTTTTTTTTTTTTTTGAGAGAGAGAGAGAAAGAGGGCACAAGTGAGCCAGGGGAAGAGAGAGAGAGAGCCAGGAGGGGTAGAAGGAGAGACGGGAGGGAGGAAGAGAAAGAGAGAGAGAGAGAGAGAGAGAGAGAAAGAGAGAGAAGCCGAGCTCACCGGAAGTGAGGCTCAAGCTCAAGAATCCTGAGAGAATGACCTGAGCCAAAGTCAGACGCTTAAGGACTGAGCCACCCAGGGTCCCTGTCAGCTCTTTTTGCCTGCTTCTTGTATTGAATTGTCTATCCAAGTTTATCGTGTTGAAAAATATTCTTCCATTTTTAAATTGAAAAAAAGAAAAAACGAATGGGTAGTGAATGCTGCTGAATGCCTTTGAAACATCTGAATGATTAAATTAAGTGATATATCTTTTTTTGCTTATTAGGCTTATTTTTTGAATAATTATATTAAGAGATTTCCCAATACTATGCCTGCATTCTTGGGATAAATCCTACTTAGTCATGGTGCCTAATTCTTTTGTACTAATGGATTCAGTCTAAAGTATCTATATTAATAAGTAAGGTTTGTGTTTTTAAATTTCTTTTTGGTGCTTTTGTGTCTAGTTTTGGCCTTAGCTTCTAGAAAAACTGAGTAGCTTCTGAGATGATCTGGTTTTTGAAAATCTATATAATTTGTAGATAAACTGCTTTTGAAAGTAGTTTTCAGATGAACTTTTAAATAATTTTCCTATGATAGTCTTTTTGTATTTTTTAAATCTTTAATTGAATCCTTTTAAGTAATACGCTATTTCCCATAAACTCAAGTATTCTATCGAGATGTTCTTATTTTTCAAATCACAGAGTATTTTCTGTTTGTTTAATCTCTGTATTAATATTTATTATACAAATATGTACTTCATTATTTATTATATTCATTATTCATTGCTTCATCAGCATTTTAAAACATTTTTATGTTTTTTCCCCATAGAACTAATGCTTGGATTTATTTAGCTATTTTGCAATGTTATAATCCTTTAAAAAATTATTCATTTTACCCTGATTTTTGTAATAAGATTTTAAAAATCAATTAATATCTTCTTAAATTCTATGCTTTTTCAACTATATGCTTTCTTTTTTAAGTTTATTTATTTTGAGAGAGAGAGCGTGCGCGTGCCAGGCTGAGGAGTAGGGAAGGGCCAGAGAGAGAGAGGGAGAGAGAAGAATCCCAAGAAGGCTCTGTGAGGGGCTCATTCTCACGAACTGTGAGATTGTGACCTGAGCTGAAATCAAGAGTTGGGACGCTTAACCGACTGAGCCACCTAGGCACCTCTGGAGTATATTCTTACCTATAATGAAAGCATTAAGGATTATGAATTTGCTTTATACTATAACTTCGATAGGAGTTTTGATAGAATTAAGTATATAAATTTATATACAGTTCTCCTGATGTCAATCTTCTAATAGTCTGTAATTGTACTTGTGATTTTTTATGAACTTAAGTTGCTTTCATTTTGCAATTTAATTACTATTCTAATTTTATAAATAAGCATCTCATAGAAATTGGAAAAGTGTGTCTTTTACAAATCTAAGCTTGAAATATATGTAGATGGTGTATGTATATATATATGTAGATATGCAAATACATACATGCTTACATACATATTTTATGTGTTATATGCATATATAAGTATCAGTCACTTTAAAAACCTGTTATTCAAATTATATCTTCATTGATTTTAAAATATTTACTTCAGATTTTAAAAAGAACTACATAAAAACGTCTCACAATTCTATTCCTCTCCCTTTCCTAGAACTTCTATTTTGTTTACTGGAGTATTTTGATGCTTTGTTAGTTAATTAGGTCTTTGGAGCTAACTACCTTATTTTCTCTGGATGTTTATAGGGTTTTATTTTTATCCTTTTAATTAAATAATTAAAAATTTTCCTGAACTTCTGCACATGTGGGGTTCTTTTCAATAATTTTTCCAGGAACACAAACAATTCCTTTGATTTGACTGTTAGATTATTTTAAAAAAATGTAATGTTTATTTATTTTTGAGAGAGGGAGAGACAGAGACAGAGCATGAGCAGGGGAAGGACAGAGAGAGAGGGAGACACAGAATCCGAAGCAGGCTCCAGGCTCCAAGAGGTCAGCACAGAGCTCGACAGAGGACTCAAACCCATGAACTTCGAGATCATGACCTAAGTCAAAGTCAAATGCTTAACCAACTGAGCTACCTAGGTGTCCCTGTTTGATATTTTTAAAGAATCTTTTTACTTTGAAATAATTTTAGATTTAGCAAGAGTTGCAAAGATAGCACCCAGGATTCTCACATACTCCCAGATTTACCTAGTGGTAACATCTTCTACAAGATGGTGTATTTATCAAAGAAATTATGATTAGTGCAATATTATCAACTAAACTACAGATTTTATTTTGTTTTCATTAGTTTTTCCACTATTGTGCTTTTTCTCTTTCAGGATTCAATGCATTTAGTTGTCATGCCTCCTTAGAATCCTCCAATCTGTGACAGTGTTTCATAACCTTGACACTTTTGATAAGTATATTCAATCATTTTGTAAAACCAGCAATGGAATACATCCTTCATCTGTGATTTCTGCTTCTATTCCAGTCATTCTTCACATTTTGCCCCAGGGGAACATCTATAATTAATAGGTTTGATCTCCATTGTCTTATTTCCTTATCTGTCATCTTCTTTCGACGATTTTCTTCTCCCCTCCCCAATAAATTTGTAGAGTGTTTCTCGTGTTTGTCTTCCACTTTGATTATTTCATTATCTGCAATATCGGTGTTGTCACCAACATTAAAAATATGGCTTGTCTCGGCTTGATTTTTGTGCCACACTTTCTCGTGTAACATTTTATCTTAGCTTGTAATCTATGCCATGCATCTACTATAATTACTTATTATATTAATTATAAATCATCTTAGCCCATTGTCTCCCTTTCATTATGTGCTCCTGTTTCATAGAACAGAAAGCCACAAGGGGAAAAAGAGAATGAAGTAGACATAAGGAGACTTGCAAAATGAAGGCCATGCAGCTGCAAACGAGAGGCTGCAGGGTTGGCTGCTTTGGTTTTGAAAATTCCAACTCAAATATCTTCGGGGAATGTCAAAAATCCTTGTAGCATTTTCTTCTGCTTCCTTTGGAAACTTGTTTCCTATATGAAATTATACTAACCTTACTCTTCAGTACTTTTTTTTTCCAATAGGCATAATTTTGTTTTTATCTCTCTATACACCTGCAGATGGGGAGTGCTCTCTGCAGTTTACTGACCATCAGGGCATTTGAGGGTCCTGCTTCCTTGCGCTTCCTTACCCACTCTAAGTGCACTCCTTTTATTTTTTTATTAAAAAAATTTTTTTTAAGTGTATTTATTTATTTTGAGAGAGGTAGAGACAGTGCGAATGGGGGAGGGGCACAGAGAAAGAGAGTGAGAGAGAGAATCTCAAGCAGGCTCCGTGCTGCCAGTGCTGAGTCTGATGCGGAGCTCGAACCCACAAACCAAGAGCCAAAACCGAGAGTTGTATGCTTAACCGACTGAGCCACCCAGGCGCCCCTACAGTGCACTCCTTGAGACCCCTTCTTGCACAGACTGAGATATCTGTGGATAGAGTTCCAGCTTACTTTCCAGAGCTGAGCAAGTTTCCAGCTAGTGTTGCTCTATGGAATGAAGTTAAATGCCCTCCTGTTCTGCATCACTGCTCAGTTGCTTGAGATTCAAAATAATATGGTGTATAAAAAATAGACTTCTTTAATGTGAGCTGCATCCGGCCTCTTCCTATGTCTGTCTCCCATCCACAATAATTCACTTTGGGTGACTGTATGTCCCATAGAACGATATACTATTATTCTCTCTATGTTTCTGTTTGCTGAGAACAGTGGCCTCTGGGTGAATATAAAAAAATGAGGCAAGGAGGAAAAGCTAAGTCCTAATAGCACAGAGATCACACCCTCAATTCTTTTGATAGCTAGTAAAGATGGCCAGTCAATTGTGGGGAAGTGAAAATTGGCCCCCTATATTTGGAGGAGCCGCTTAGTCATGATGCAAAGGATGGATAGATCAGATTTTTAAAATTAGTTCATTGATTCAAGAAATATGTATATTGGGTCATGGTTATGTGTAAGGCACTGTGCTTAGCTCTGGTACCATACATCTAAATAAGAAAGACATGGTCCCAGCCTTCATTACATTTTTTTCCTAGTTGCTGGGAATAAGTTAACATTTTTGAATGTCAGCATTTACTGAATGTATGCTATTCCATGGAATTGTTATCAGAACGAAACATGATAGTATATATCTGGTATCTCCGCATGGTGTGCACTCAGCCAAGGTTCACTATTGCTACTTTTATTCTGATTATTAAGACTACTGTTATTTTTTTTTTTTTTTGCCACGATTGATCAGGAATTAAGATGAACACCTTGCATGCCTCAAAACATTTAGTCTTCAACAGCAATCTTTGGGGGCACCAGTCTTCTTTTTCCTTGTGTTTTCATCTTTTTTTGGGGAGAAGGCATTTTGGTGACTAGAATGATACTAGATATAAAAGTGCTTGCAAAAGCAAAGAATGCCTTTATACCATTTCTGACCTTTCCCAGATGTTCATGGGTTCCATGATTACGATATAATTCTCAAAATCCAGAGACGAACATAGCCATAATATATTTAACTAAGCTACAGATCTCTTTCAAATCTCTTCCCACACTAGTTGTTTGACGAATGTTTTTTTTTTTTCCTAGACCATCATCTGATGCAGGATCACCTGCCCATTTAGTCACTACATCTCTTCAGTCTCTGCTAACTGGGACACTGCCTTTGTCTCATAGTCCCTCGTGACCTGGATGCTTTTGAAGAGTTCTGGCTTTATCTCATGTTTCTTCATGCTTAAACTCAAATTAAGAAATTTGGGCAAGAAAATCACCAGAGTGATATTGTGTCCTCCTCAGCACTCATAATCAGGAGCACATGCTGTTGATATACGTCTCATCATTGGAGATGATAACTTTGACCGCTTGATTACCATGGTATCTTCCAGGTTTCTCTACTGTAAGGTGACTACTTCTTCCCTTCGTAATTAATGAGTGTCTTGAGGGGAGATACTTTGAGATTATGTAAATATCCTGTTTCTCATCTTTTGCTTGCTAATTTTAGCATTCGTTGATGATGGTGCTGAGGCCAGTTTTAATGCCTATTGATTTATTCTCGCCCACAACAATTATTCCTGTGATGTTCGCTGATTTGTGATTTTCGGTTTCCATCATTCCATCTATATTTGTTAATTGGAATTCTACTGTAGTGAGACCTTTACCTTCTTCTCCACTTATTTATTTATACAACTCTTTATTTCTACAGGAGACATTCATGGCTGTTCATTGCAATCATTATTTATTTTGTGACCCAGATCAAAGTGACCCAGATTTGACCATTGGGAGCCTGCAGTTGTGTCCTGTTTTGGGTAATATTTTAAATTTGAAATCTCACCCTACCCCCCATTTTATTACTGAAGCTTTCAAACCTATAAAAAGTTAATCAATCAATTATAGGTTAGAATAGATGGCCTTGTCCGAAAATTTCTTATGAACAGGTTTTTAATGGCGGTAAGGAGGAAAGAATATCCAAATATTGGGGAAGTTGGGCATTTTATGTGAAAAAGGGGTGACTCAATGAAATGTAGGAAAAGAAGAATCTGGAACAAGAAATTACACAAAATGAACAAGGGCTCTTATAACATCTAAATGGTTCAAGCACCAATTTTTGGATGCAAACTTTAACCTCCTCCACCCTTTTGTTTAGGATTGAGGCAGAGAAATGGGGTGATCAAATGTAGGGAAGGAGGTACTTGGCCGTCTTTTCCTTCTGGAAAGGCTTTATCTGACTTTCTCCACACTGGAAAGTTAGCCAGACACAGTCAGCACTCAAATAACGTGGCCGCCTGTGTTTCCATCATCCCCGTCCACATTGGAAATGTGTCTATTTTCTGAGAAATCACTGAGCTCAATCTACATTTCTCATTACCATTTAGTAAAAGAGCGGCTGCAGTTGACTGTAACAGATAAAGGGCAATTGCTTATTTTTTAATCAATTCTTATTGATTTGAGAGACACGGGATTCTTAATTGTATGTGTGCTTCATCTTCCCATTGGAGATTTCTCCTTCATCTGATAGATAGATTCTGGTTTAAACTACAAGGCAGTATCCTTGTGTGCACTGTAGGAAGAGGCTTTAGGTCTTTCAAACACTTGAGAGAGGATTCTAGAACAGAGGCACCTTTCTTTCGCTGATATTAGCTGTCTAGACTGGCGAGGCAGGTTCTGAAGCCAGACTGCTTGGGTTTGAAGCCCACCTCAGTCACTTACTTCTACCTTTGTAAGTGGGCGGACTACTTGGGCAGGCTATTTCACCTCCTGATGTCTCAGTGTCTTCATCTGTGAAATGGGTATCACAGTAGTACCATCAACCTTAGGAGGTTGTTTCCAGGATCAAATGAGGAAAATGCATGTAAAGCATTTGGTTTGGGACTGGCTTCTTTTTCTTCTTCTTCTTTTTCTTCTTCTTCTTCTTCTTCTTCTTTTCTCTCCCCTGGGACAAAGTGTAAGTTAACACCTCTTTGTGGCTGAGCCGTAAGCCTCATTTTCCTTGGATTCTTCCTTTTTCAGTTTGTTGAAACATATTTTTATATGCCTGCCTTTCGACATTTTTAATAATCCTATGGCCAAAAAATTGTGCACTGCTTTTATTCACATATTGCTTATTTCTCTTTTCATTGTGATATCCTTGCAAGTGATGGTAGGTTGATTTTATATTTGTGCCGTATGTATTTCTCGTGAATATGTTTTCATAAATATATATAAAATGTTTGCTTGCAATTGATTCATAACAATAAGAACCCTGAGATCAAAGGCATGAATTGTTTTTAGGATTATGATACAGCTTTTAGTAGTTTGGTAGATGTTTATAACTAGTAATTATCTCTAATTCCTTCTGTTAAAAATCTGACCTTATTTTGGTGTATCATGTGAAGATAGCATTAAACATTTTTTTTTTGCGAAATATGTGTTTCTAAATTATTTCATTCATAAATACCTCATTATTTATCTGTAAAAGTTAAAGATTTTCAGCATAACCAAAATAGCATTATCACATCTAAATTTTTTAAATGTTTAATTAGAGAGAATTATGAATTCATCTGTGATTGTGAAAAATACTACATGGAAGTTCTGTATATCCCAGTTTTCCCCAGTAAGAATATCTTTTTTTTTTTTTAACTTTTTAAATGTTTATTTATCTTTGAGAGACAGAGTGTGAGCAGGGGAGGAGCAGAGAGAGAGGGAGATGCAGAATCCAAAGCAGGCTGCAGGTTCTGAGCTGTCAGCACGGAGCCTGATGTGGGGCTCGAACTCATGAATCCCGACATCATGACCTGAGCCAAGGTCGGACACTCAACAGACTGAGGCACCCAGGTGCCCCAAGAACATCTTGTATAATTATGATGCAATATGACAACTACGAAAATTTGCATTGATACAATCCATCTGCCCATCTAAGAATTTTAACAATAATTCTTTAACATCATTCAATATGAAGTTAGTGCTCAAATGTCTGTATTGTCTCATAATACTTTCACAGTTGGTTTGTTATAATCAGGAGGATCTTCCCATTCTTTTTTATTTTTTTTTGAGAGAGAGAGACAGAAGGAGAGAGAGAGAGAGGGAGGGGGGAAGAGTGAGGAGAGAGAGAGAGAGAGAGAGAGAAGAGAGAGAGAGAATCTTAAGCAGATTCCACAATCAGCAAAGAGCCCCACACAGGGCTCAATCTCATGACCCTGGGATCATGACCTGAACAAAACCAAGAGCTGCCTGCTTGACTGAGCCACCCAGGCTCCCCAGGATCTTCTCGTTCTTAACAGCAAAACAAACTTCTGTCTTACTGTTTGCTGCCTTACACAACCCAGCACAGATCAGTATATTGCAAGCCTGCTCTGTACTGGGTGTGAGAAGGAAAATGACAGACAAAGAGAGCCCTGGTCACAATTATTATCCCCAATTGAAGGTAACAAAACCGAAGCGCATGAAAGATAGGTACTTAGGCAAGATCCAGGGGATGGCTAGTGGCACAGCTGGAATTCTACTCTGAGGCTTTTTTGTGTTTTTTCGCGACAGCAGGAGAGTTCCATGGATGCTCTGGGGAAAAATTCTTATAAAAATTCTGGACAGTTTACAACCCTCAGGACTGGTGGGACTCAAATATTGCTGACACAGCGTTAGGCGTTCCGGTCCGCTGACCTCGAGGGGTGGTTGGTAGGGTTAGAGAGGAAAGGACACGGGGACCTGGCTTTAAGGACACAGGTTCCGCCTTGCTCGCATCATGTACTAGCGGTGAACTTTGGGCAGGTCATTTAATCTTTTTGAAATTCTATATTTCATCCATGCAGCAGAAATAGGAGTGCTTATTTTATAGTTTTATTGGCTGATGACACAAGATAATATTTGTGAAGCTGCCCGGCACATCGCAGGTGCTCAATAAATGCTAGTTCAACCAGGGTGCTTGGCACACGGCAAGAAAACCAAACGCCACGGAAAACGCTATTCGATGTTAGCAATGAGGTTGAAAATTTGAAAACTATTTTTTTTTTTTTTTTTTTTTTTACTCCCTGGGGTCGTTTAATTTTTCTCAAAGCAAGCGCAAGGGTTGACACGGGACACCTCTTTTGTAGAGGGGGTCACGGCCAGGAGCTGGCGTTGGTCTCCTGCCTGCCCCCCCTTTGGCCTCACTTCCTTTACAGATTGGGGCCCACGCACGCTCAGGATCCCAGGGCTCATCATCTGCTCCTAACAAGCCGCTTGTGATTTTAGCTAGACCCAGTTGAACATCAGTGGCCCCTTGGTGGACCATTTCGTTCTGTTTCTCTTAGGAACAAAATGCCAGCCTGGTGGAGATCTAGAAAGTTGCTGTTTCAGTGTAATCGGATATGCATTTAAACAGGAGCTATGCAAGTGGAAGGCTCCTCGGGCTTGCATGGCTTGGGCAAGCCAGGGGGAAAATCGCCCGACTCCTGGAATCACTGAGCCTGAAGGCCTTTGAGGCTGGCAACAGGGCCGGCTAAGAACAGCACACTCTTAATGTAGATATTCTGTTTCTGCGCCACCACTGGCAGGAAAACATTGCAAATAAATCCTATTATTTGTTCCTTTCCCTTCTAACATGTTATTTCCGCACTTATGGTTTTAGAAAGATGATATTTCCAAACTTGGGGTATAAAGCGAACATTCCTTCCACAACACCTGCCACGATGTTGTGTTTTTATTCCCGCATAAAGGAAGAGTTTGTTACGGCGTTCACAACTTAAAAACACCAATTGTGTCATTGTGTGATTCAGTTCCTAACTGCGTCTTCTTTTCTTTTTTAGCCTCTAATATCAGGATGTATGAAGTGAGCAAAAAAGCACGACATTGGGTTAAGACTCGGGAACTGCACTGAGGGTTTGGGAAAGGTTTTAGGATGCTTTTATTTAAGATGTTAAAATCTTTTGGTAATATTCGGAGGAGTCTCTGAAGGTTTTTCTAATTTAACTATTTCAATAAGTGCTAAAGATTTTCTGTGGAAAGAGCACAAAAACTCTTTAAACAAAGGCCCATTTCACATTTTAATGCAAATTAGTATAATTTGGAGAGGCCGCCTATATTTCTAAATATAACGCTGCATAAAATTAGTGGCATATTTTATATTATCCGTTCACTTAAACTAATCTCACTTCTGAAAAGCCCTATAGGGATGAATAGATTGCCTGTAGAAAGTAGGCTCATAAGCTTTCAAATATTTAAAGAAAAGATGAGACTATAAAAGCATGGAGGAGAAAAGATATAGAATTCTCGAGAAAACATTACTTGAGCTTCCATGGCAATAGTGCTGAAAGAATAAGGCCCCTAAGTAGTTCCCACCTCCTGTGGTTCGCTAAGATTATGCGGCTGGGAACAGTGGCCACTGCAGGCGTCTGGACCACAGCAAGGGATAGCGCTAGGACCATTTCTGGAAATGCTGGTAATTGCCTCATTTACGATAAAATGCTTGATAGTGTATCGCTCCCTCTCTTCATGCATATATTCTGTACCTCGTTTATGAATTGCCTGCCCTTAAGTGAGTCGAATATCACCATCGTTTGGTGTTTCTCCGCTCTGCTCAGGGTATCGGAAGGTCCTAGAAGAGTCTCGGTGCTGCTTCCTTTCCCCTTCTGCTTCCTCCAGTACCTGCGGTGGAGAAGGTGGAAAGCAACTCTTTCTTCTCCAGGCCAGGAATCCCGCGTGGGAATGACCGTGCACACAGTCGCTAACTCAAATCCCTCAGAGACAGAGTCCAGGCCCCGAGGCACCTGTCTCTTCTGCCCAGGTGGTAGGTTCTCCTCCACTGACTTAGTGAACGAACAATCCACATTTTAAGAGCGTGGCACGGCCTTGGCTGTGATACTGAACCTCTGATAAAAGCAGGCATTTGCTAACAACCCGAGGAATATAGACTAGGGTATGAAAACGAAGGCATTTGGAAAAGATGCGGCTGTTTTTGATGTTGAGAAATAGATATCTGGAAGGGAAAAGCAGGGAGGTGGGGTTAGAAGGGGACCTGTCGGTCACCAGAAGCCAATGCAGAAGAGTGGCTCTCAGCCGTGCACCCGCGTAGAGGATCGCAGGCTGTAGAGGTGGGCTTGAGGAAGGCAGGCCAGTAAAACAAACGCAGCAACAGAAACTAAGGCTGGCTCAGAAAGGTTACAAAGTATAGCCATAAACTCCAGACAAAATGCATTTCCAAGTGTCAGGATGCCCTGAATGGGAGCAAGCGGTGTACTTCCTACTTTATTTTTGGAGGCCCGGGCACGTTAGAAGAGATTGTTAAAAAAAAATCTAGAGTGTACATCTCTGTGTCCTTTGGCTGCTGCACGAAAGTCCAAGCAAGGCTGAACCCGGGAATGAGAGTGGGCCCATTTCCAAACTATACGTTCCGCTGTCTTGGGCGTTCTTAGCCAATAGACAGTTTTAATATGATTAAGATAATTTAGTGATGATGGTTTCCAAAAGCTAAGTGGTAGAGGAAGGGTGCAGACCTTCTGAATCCTGGTGCCTCTGTGTGTGTGTGTGTGTGTGTGTGTGTTTAAAGAGCAGGAGTTTCCTTGGTTTCCTGTGGAAAACTTTAGTCCTGAAGATGATTCTGACTGTGGGAGAAGGGTTTTCATTATGGAGGCTGGCTTTTCCCGAGTGGTTTGGGGGCAGTTGGTTCAAGTACTATTTGATGCTCTGTTCCACCTCTTTAAACATCCCAGCCACATGGCACCTGGGTTGGGGGAAAGATTTAGAAAATCGGACAGAATAGGGAATTTGAAGCCACAGGATTCTAAAAAGGCAGGGTTGGTGACCTCTCTCCATTTGAAGAGCTCTAAATCCCAGTCTCCCACTTCGTTCTTCTTCTTCCTTTTTTTTTTTTTAATTGAAGTATGGTTGACATAACATTATAATAGTTTCAGATGTACATTGTAATGACTCAATATTTGTATACGTTTCAAGATGATCCCCACGGTAAGTCCAGTGAACATCCTTCATGATACATTTTTTTTCCCTCCAAATTCTAATATGAATGAGCAATAGACTGTGAGCCAGAGGGGATCACCCATGAGGGTGGTCTCTTGTGGGACCTGATGCTGGCAGTGTATACCCTGTGTTGGTCCTTGGTCCTCTGTAGGGCACACTTGAAGTCCTCTCCATGGGGTATCAGGGTGCTGCCCATCACACCATTTTAGGCATCTACTGAAGTATCTGGAGGGTGGAAAGAATTCCTAGGATAATTCTATGGCTCCTAACTCCCGGTTCTCAAATTTCATAAAATAGTTTTTCTGTTGCAACTGACATATTAAATTCGAATGTCAAGTGGAGACATTTTAAAATATGGGAGATAACCTATCCCCCATATTTAGAATAGTAATAAACTGCCAGAAGAGGTGGTGTTCTTGACCTTTTGTAAACGGAGCTTTGGGTATGCTTTGAGATCTGAGTAGGCAGATAGGGAATGAGTCATTGTTGTATCCAATGAATCTTAGAACGGTTGGCCATCTTCGATTAAACAGAAGTCCTTATTAAACCGCAGAAGAGGTAATGCCTTGCTCAGTGTCTTGTGGAACATTTGGCTAAATCTTTACGTGGGTGTGCAAGGCTGTCAGACATTTATGGTGCTAGCAATCTTGGACCAACTTGCACCCAAGAAAGCTTGGTAGGTGGAGAGGTACTTCCCCCACTCTTGGCTTCCCCCTTACCACCAAGGACAGACTCTCCAGGGGATTTGAGCATAGCACCACCCAATGGAAGCTTAGGACTAAAGATGAATTCCTTCTTGAGTAGTTCTGCAGTGGATGGTAGCAACAGAACACGCTAGGTTCTGAGTTCAAGTCACATCCCCATCTTCTAGTTCTGGTTTCTAATAAGGCACGGACTATACTTTTATATTGAGAGGAAGTAACATGAGAATGGTTCTGGAAGTCCAAAGCAACCACTATACCTAGTCAAGCGCTTCTGAAGGGCCCTGGGTGTAGCTGGGTACTAATCTCAGACAGTTTTAAACAAGAGTTCAAGATGCCTTAGAAGATAAGAGCGAAGGTGAATGGATGTCTGAAGACAGATATTCTTGGGAACAGGGAGAGGGGAGGCAAAAAGACCCAAGTGTTTTTTAAAAGAATATTTTTTAATGTTTATTTATTTATTTTGAGATGGGGGAGAGGGGCAGAGAGAGAGGGGGAGACAGAATCTCAAGCAGGCTCCATTCTGTCAGCACAGAGCCCAACGCAGGTCTCGATCTCATGAACCATGAGATCGTGACCTGAGCTGAAATTAAGAGTTGACACTTAACCAACTGAGTCACCCAGGTACCCAAAAGATCCAAGAGTTATAAGCCATAGGTAAGTCTGAGTGAGAGAGTGAATGAGAACAACCCTTATTAACATTACTAGAAGAGGAAGCGAGGGGGCATCTTTCATAGAATACTTTCAGTGAGGGCCATTTTAGTCTGCTTAAGCTTTAAAAAAAATCATATTTTTGGAATTTCTACACCAAAGAACATCAAACATTTACATAACCCCATATCCAAAATGAAATATAGATTCTTCTGTAAATAAAGCGACAAGATTTTTATAACTTACTTTCAAAATTATTTGATATCAAATAACTCATTTACTTTATGATTGACTGATTTCTTCAAAATCACTGCGGATTCAAAATTCTCACAAAGTGAGAAAATATATGCTACTGATTATTTTCAAGTTATAGTGACATTTTGCAAATGTTGAATTTAATGATTGGTAAATCTGAGGAGTGTCATATTTTATAGGCGTTAAATTAAACATTTATTAATTTTGAATCTCAGTCTTCCTTTCAGGTCAATAAATTTTTTTTTTTTTCAGGTCTCAAACATTTTCATGGGTCCCTGAATAGCTCACAGGATCTTGTTGCTGTGCTGATAGTGACTGTTGGGTAAGACAGCTGGTTCCAGCTGAGCCACCTTAGCCACCGGCTAAGGCCAGTTTAGACAGTTGGGGACAATTTGCAAGGAAAGTTCTTAGAAGGTGTAGAAAAATGACCTATTGTCTTAGCTTCAGTTTTACAGTAGCGTGCTGTTTCTATGTTGTTTCTATGGTTTACTTAATTGCATTCCCAACAGAAGGGAAAGGAATGGGTTGAATATCTTCCGATTCCTGGACAGACAGGTTTCTGCCCTAAGAGGCACTTGGGAATTGTGGGCACTGTCTTGTCAAGGCAAGAAGGTATTTATTTACTTCTACTCCGTCTTGTTCCACAAAAATTTGGGGTTGTGTATCACAAATATACATGTAACAGTAATGAGAAAATGTTACTCTCTTATGTGTCATTAGAGGGAGGGAAGGTCTTTGTTTGGAAAATTCTTTGAAAAGCCAGTGAGACTCCAGGATCTGAGTGCCCACTGCTGGAGGGGGTGCTCTTTTCCTAACAGAAGGGAGAGAAATTGGGAATTCATCCCAATGTCATCCTTCATCCAAGGGCTGGACCTGGCAGGGTGGCCTTGCATGGTGGAGTGTTTGAAAGCAGATGGGTTTAAATAGAACTGTCAATAGCTTGTGGTGGGTTCTTCTGGGTGAGCTTTGAAGAGAAAGACAAAGGAAATTGACATCTAAGTTGCACAGGTAGGAGGTATAATATAGATCAGAACAGATATTGCAAAAAGAGGACACATGGAATACAGAGGAATATCCCTAAAGTTAAACTATGAATTGCCCTGGAACAAATTACATAAGATCCAGAAAGGATTAACTATGAGCTCTTTAATAAGATGAATGTTGTGAGTTGTTGGCATAGCATTAGGCATAGAGCAAGATTCAGGTCTTTAGTCCCTTTTCCTTTCCTTCTTTGGGACCTCGGTCATCCTCATGCTGAAGGACTGATGTAGGGTTCTCCAAGGTTCTGTTCTAAAGTCTCTTTTTTCTATCTTCTTTCCTTTGAATATCATTCTCTCTCATCATACTCTCCTCTGCCAAATTTGTCTTTTTTTAATGGCTAATTAATTTTATCAATGATTTGACTAAGCCATTATGAGCTTTTCAGTCTTCTCATTTGACAGACGCATTCAGCTGGTAAATAATGTCAGTCCCATGGGGCGCCTGGGCGGCACAGTCGGTTAAGCATCTGACTTCAGCCAGGTCACGATCTCGCAGTCCGTGAGTTCGAGCCCCGCGTCAGGCTCTGGGCTGATGGCTCAGAGCCTGGAGCCTGTTTCCGATTCTGTGTCTCCCTCTCTCTCTGCCCCTCCCCCGTTCATGCTCTGTCTCTCTCTGTCCCAAAAATAAATAAACGTTGAAAAAAAAAATTTTTTAAATAATGTCAGTCCTACCTGGGAGCTGTGTCTCACATTGTATTAGCTTTCCATTGCCACCATAACAAATGACCACAAATGCTGTGGCTGAAAAACAACACAAGATTTGTTACCTATAGTTCTAGAGTCCAGAGGTCCAAAATAATCTTTTGGGCTAAAATCAAGCCATCGGCAAGTACATTTTCTAGGGGGAGAATCTGCCTCTTTGCTTTTTCTAGCATTTAGGGGACCCTGCATCGCTTGGTTCATGGTTGCTTACTCTACCTGCAGAGCTAGATGGATAGCATCTTCTCTCCTGTCTGATCTCTGCATCCATCCTTACATGTTCTCTCTCTGACTGGTCCTTCTGTCTCTGTCACATAAGGGACTCTTGTGATTACATTGAACCTGCCCTGTAATCTCCTCATCTTAGTTTTCTTAATCACATCTGCAAAGTCCCATTTGCCATGTAAGGTAACATATACACAAGTTCCGGGGATTTGGATGTGAACATCTCTCTGAAAGGCCATTATTTAGCCTACTACACACATCCTTGACCAATTCTCTCTCTCGTTACTATCAGATTTGCCTTACCTCTTGTCTGGAATTCATAATACCCTTATAACCAGACTCTTTCTGGCACCTCACCCCTCCAGTCCAAAATACACACTGCTTCTCATCGTCACCTTGCAGCTGAGATCTGGTCACGCATTTTGCTTCCCCAAAGCCACTCAGTGGCTCCTTACGTATGCATACAGAAGAACTCCCCAAATTCTCAGACTTGAAATCTGGCCATTCCTGCTCTTCTCCATTTTCCAACCACACATTCTAAAAATCAGTGCTCCGCACGACTCCTTCGACACGCCCTCAACTTTCTCAAATATTTCCATCTGCTTCTGGTGTCCTTTCCATCTACAATTTTCTTCCATTCGTACCTTGTTGGTTCAAGTTCACATTATCAGTCAAGGCTCAAATCTAATCTTCCCTCTCCCATGACAGTTAGGCCCATTTAAGCCTCACATATTTTTACCATATCTTTTCCATCAACAACCTCTGTCTGCATTTTTATAATTCTGTGGCAGTCTGTCTCCTCAGACCAATAGGAAGAGAAGCTTTGATGGGGAGAGACCCTCGCTTGTTGAGTTTTTGAGATTTCCTAGCACTTAACAAAAGGTATTGATCCTTGATCAAAGAATGTGAACAGATGTTTGCTTTATGGACTATTGGAGAGTTTTTCTTTAAGGAATAGCCAAGAGATTTATAGACTTGCTCTTAAAAATCACTTTTAAAAGAGCATTAAAGCCCAAACATAAAAGTTTTGCCTATTTTGATCCGCTAGTTTTCTGGCTGGAGGAAGGCTTCGCCTTCCGCTGGAGTACGCTCTCTCTCAGGGAGGTTTAGCATTATGGGAAAGGTCCCTCAGCTCTTTCCCAATCCACTTGCCCCCAACGGTGTTTCACATCTGCTTTGTCATTCATGAGCCTCAGATATGGTGCCAAGGGGCCTTGTCTTCCAACAGATACTTCTGTTCAACTCTGTCTGCAGTGAATGACTCCTCTCAGTTCCTTATCCAGGATATAATTCCCCATTTCTTAGCAGTATTGAAGGTGAGGAAGGCCTATCTGATCTCCCAAGGGGCTGAGTGCCAGCAGAGTAATTAGCTAGGCTTCAGGCCAATTCAGAGCTTTGATCTGGAAACCCATAACCTTCAGTCTCATATGATGGCTGAAGAAAGTGCTGAGCTAAAGAAGAATGCTCTGGGCTCTTCTTTCAAAACCATACAGACATTACCCAGACGACTTGAGAACTGGACTATAGAAAGCATTGTTGAACCAAAGAAGAGATTTATTGGTTCATTTTACTAATCAAACTCCGACAATGTGTCAGCGACCTCGCAGAAAATTTAAACTGAGGCATCCTCTATTCCAAAGCAATAAGGCAAATACAGTTATTGAATGGTGAATGGCATTTCTCTGGGCACAAGCAGCCTCAACGTGAACAGATATGCTTCTGTTAGGACATTTATGGCCGTAATGAAAGTGGCATCAGGAAAAGCCAACTGCATTTTTTCCATCTTACAAAAAAAAAAAAAAAAAAAGAAAGAAAAAAAGCAGGGAGGAAAAGAAGCGTGGTATGACATATAAAAGGCACATTTGACCAGAAGACACATTCTGGTTTTGTGGCCACTAGCTTAAATACAAAAGATTTCTGTTGGAGTGAGGTCTGAATGGCTGACAAGAAATAAAGCAGCCTCAGAAAGCTGCCTGTCCATGTGAAGCACTTTGTGGGCACCACACAGGATGTGGCAGCTGCATTTGGTATCCAACCGGGAGCTATAGATTTTTACTAATGCTCTTGGAGAAAGAGACTGGCAAATACCCTCTGTGAGGTACGCTCAGGAGGTTGGCTCGGCTGCCAGGGAGGCCTGCGGAACTCCGAAGGATGTCACCACACTTCCCTAATGCCTTTCTCTCCTCGTGGTTTGACTACAGCTTTTAAGCTTGAGAGTGAATCATAATGGAATTGCAAAGCGGTCTCATTACGTTAGATGGATTGCAACAACAATGGGGGTGCGGGGGTAGGGGGCTGGGGGGTGGGGTTAGTGGTGGCTGGCGGCGGGTTTGGCCCATGCTCCGTTAATGAAGGCCGCGGTCTTTGTGGGTGACTGGCCGGGATGCTGGGACAGACACCCTGTCTTAAAAATACCTACCCTGCTGGCCTGTCATGATGCTTTTTATCTCAGCCTTTAAATACCCACTGGCTAAGGCTTAGAGGTCTTTAACAACCAATAAAATGCCAGGGCTGCTGGAATGAGCCATGCGTTCAACCATATTAGCTCCTTGAGAGAATTCCCTCCAAAGCGGTCTCTCTCCTGTATTCCTAGTCTGTTCCTGCCGTGACCACTGTGACAGTTTCCCTGTTTGTCCATATTTCTCGCACTTCCTCACCACACCCATCTGATTAGTGAGTATCAACGCATCTACCTCGGGGTCGATTTCCTCCATCCCAAGGCGTGGCCTTTGTCCTCTCTTGCTTGTATCCATGCAGTAGGCTTGGGTCTCCTGGCAGGGCTACTGGACAAGCGTTCTCCACATGGCCTCCACTTGCCTTTCTAAAACACAGGTCTGATCTTGTCACCATTCCCCTTGAAACTTCTCCATAACCCCAGGTGGCCAAAGGACTGCCCAGATCTTTTTTTTTTAATTAAAAAAAATTTTTTTTAATGTTTATTTATTTCTGAGACAGAGCATGAGCGGGGGAGGGACAGAAAGAGAGGGAGACACAGAATCCGAAGCAGGCTCCAGGCTCCGAGCCGTCAGCACAGAGCCCGATGCGGGGCTCGAACTCATGGTCCATGAGATCATGACCTGAGCTGGAGTCTGTCGCTCAACCGACTGAGCCACCCAGGTGCCCCAGGACTGCCCAGATCTTATAGTTTGACAGCAGTGACACTTCACAGGTCCACCTCCCACCATCTTTCTCTCTTACTTCCTGGCTTCCCACCATGTGGGAAACATCCACTTTTCCCCTGATTATAAAATCAGCACATCTTACAATTTTACTTTATGGCACACGTTCTTGCCCCTCTACCTAGACTGAACTTTCCCTTTTTTTCTGCTTATAAAATGTCCTCTTATCTTTCCAAACCCAAAACATATGTTAATGCTGTTTCTGCAATTCTTCCAGGCAAGACTTAGCCAGTCCTTCTTCTGCTCAAAATAATTTGTACACAACTCCACCAAAGCACTTTCCAGACTGTTAGCAACTTTCTCCCCACTTCCTCAAGTGTATAAATAACGTAGCATTCATCGCTAGGTTTTCAGTGCCTGACACAATGTCTAGAACAACAAATCTCAATTTGACTGACAAAATGAACGATTCTCGGGAATTTGTAGGTATGATCAGCTACCCATATAAATAGCTATGTTGACATGGTTCCATGGCGAACTATATAGTAAGAGAGACAAATCTTCATTTGTACAACTTTTTCTTCTCTCTCTTTTTTTTTTTATGCCATTCTTCTCATTTTCTCTCAGGAAAGTCTTGTGCAATGTGTTACCTTAATCTTCAATGACAAAGCAAACATTAACAGGGTGCCTACTGTATCCCAGACTTTTTGGGAAATGCATGTGTCAGGAAATAAGACAGGCAAGATCCTGCTTTCATGGGACTTGAGATCAACGTTGGCCAAGATAAACATCAACTCTACAAATACTCAAATAAGATCTTTTCAGATAGTGATAATTGCTATGCCGAGAAATAAAAGAGGGAGATATTGGAGTAATTGACTAGAAGGCTCCTTTGGATCGGTGTTATCACGTGTCCCTGAGAAGATGTCATTTAAGTGAAAGGCAAATGACAAGGAGAAAGATTCTAACCATCTGAAGACATGATGTGGGTGAAAATGGGGTAGGATGGAGAGCTCTGTGAGCAAAGAGAGCAGCAGCTCCCACAAAACCTCAAAGGAGGGAACAAGTGGTCACATTGAGGAAGAAAAGAAAGCCCCGGGGGCTGAAGAAAGACCCGGGGGAAGGGTAGCCATGCTCTGATGTCTGGGAGAGGGCAGATGCTACAGAGAAGGCTGAGGTCACTTTTCTGATCACCACAGGAAGCCTTTGGAGGGCTTTCAGCAGGAGAGCAGTGTGGGGATAAGGCTGGAGATCCAGACCCTGTGGAACCGGGATCTGGCACGGCCCCCAAGGGTTTCTTGGTATAGTTCTGGAGAGCGTATGTGTACCTCCCTGCTTCCCAGCTCACCTCTGTCTCTGTCTTGATTTCCCTTTCTGTTCCCATTTGTCTCTCTCTTACTGCTCTTGGGGACACCGGGGCATAGTTCAAAGCAACCAACCACATGATGTCTCTTTTTTCCTTATTATATTGAAATTTTTTATGTTAATTTCATACTTCATTTTCTGCTCTATCCTCGTTTATCATCTAGTGGGCTTTGCGTCTTCGGAAAATGCAGTGGATTTTTCTCTGCAGTTTTTCAAATTTCTTGTATATGGTACACATATCTTGATTTGAGAAACATCGGGATAGGAGATCGATTGATTCAATTTGAGTGAGATAGGTGGAGCCCAGCATGGCCTGGGCATGCTTGATGAGGATCTTCAGGGAGGACCAGGCAGCTGTGGGGAACCAAGGTAGAGAGAAGTTTTGCTAGTGAGCAGACTAAAGGGAGAAACACAAGACAAAAGAGCTGTTGGAAGAGGGATGTGAGGGGGCCCCAGTGGCAAATTACTTACTCCTTTCACTTAATTTACAATATATCCAGGATGTAATTCCCTAAGCAGGGACCTTGCCTAATGTGTTCACTGCTATATATTTAGCACCCAGAGCACTGCCATGCCCATAAGTGGAACGAACCAATAAATAAATAAGTGAAATATTCAATAAACATGGAAACTAGCAAGGCCCGCAGCCACTCTGCAGATCTGGGACTCTGCCAGGAGAAGACCAGGAAAAATACATCAGGAAAAATAGGTAAATGAAGAGGTCACCTAGAATCGATCCTGGGATATTATTGTAGAGGTTTGAAGAAGAGGTGGGAAGGGGAAAAAGGGGGAAATTCATGATACTAAAGATGCATATGTAAAGAAAAAAAAGAAAAGAAAAAGAAAATTAGGGAAAGAGAAACAATGGGTGTAGTTTTAAAATAAGTATAAAATTGCACAGGGTTTGAACATATTTAATCAGACTATAAAAGTCTTTCATAATTACTAAGATGACAAAGAAACCCCTTGAAAGGAAGTTTATGAAGCACCACTCCAATCAGATTCAGAGCCTTTTGGGATCATTTGAGTGATAACCGTGTGGGTGTTACTCCCTGTAGATTATCATTTTCTTCCTGAATTCATTTCCTCCGGCAGAAATGAGAGCCTGCGTCACTCACAGGGCATGCTTGGGTGATGTGTGGGTTTCCCAACCTGAGAGCTCATAGAATCACAGGGCTGGTAGTGAACAGGTCAATGGAGGCTCCCTTTCCCACAGGTGGGAAAGCTCAGTCATCCAGAAAGTCTTCATCCAGAAAGACAGGTCTGAAGATGCCCAAGCAAGAGGGTCCAGAGCGCTCTTTTCAACTGGTTGCATTGGGGTTTCATCATCGTGTCCAAACGATAGAACCTTGTTCCTTCCCATCCTTCAAGCCTCAGCTCAAATGTCCCCTTCCCTCTCTGATTCCCCCAAGACTTCCCTCCTCTTTGCTCCCACTGGGCTTACTATTTATCTGTAGCATTATATTTTATTGTAACGTGGATAGCTCAATTACCAAGCATATATTATGTACCACACAGTTTATTCATATAGTCATTTATTTTATCATCCATTCATGAGTTACTGAACACATTTTAAACTTAAGACACTGTGGTAGGTATATTCTTGGGACTCCAAGACATTAACCAATTGCAACTGTAGTTCTCTACCTCCCCCCTTCCCACCTACTTATTATAGTATAATGTCTCTGGGTTAGGAAGCGTATTTCTTTATCACTAGTCTCCACCAGAGGGTCTAGGATATTGGAGGGGCTCAGTAATGATTTGTTGAAAGGATGCTCACATGCCTGAGTGAGATAGGAGGCTCCCGACACTAAGTTTCAGATCCCATCCTTCACAAGGTGGTCTGGCCTCGGTCGACTCAGCCCTCTTTTCCAGCTCTGGATATCTAGTACCTTATCAGTCAGAGTCTGGCCACGTATTTGAAGCAGAAAGTATTTTAAAACAGGGAATTAGAGATTTGCACATCATTGACAGCCTTTGGGAGCCAAGGTTAGGAGGGAATTGTTGGTGCCCAAGAAACCCGAAAGTGCAAGAAACGGGGGGAAACCATGATAGCCAGCCACACAGTGATTTTTCAATAGGATTCAGAGACTTACAAACCACCAGACCTCAGCTGCTACTGGAGAAAGGCGAAGGGCTTCTCCCTGCTTTCCAAATGCTGAGTGGGACTTTTCCTTAGAAGCATCTGCCCCATAATCCTGGTGGCAGGGGATTCTGGGTAATGTAGTTCCCTAGGGGAGAGAGCAGAAGATATTGAGGATGATCCCGGGTTGACAGTCTGGCTTTTGCTGAACTCACATTCATTTTCTTTTTGCTTCTTAGATAAAATTACTCCCTGTGAGCTTCAGCACCCTTGCCTCAGTCAGGCAGCAACTTCATAAGTCAACTTGCATCTTGCTGCCATGCTAACATTGGTGACACCAGAACTTTACCGGTAGCGAAAGGAGATCTGTTTCTAACCAGAACAAGGGGATTCTTTTTTTTTTTTTTCTCCGCTTTCCAACAGAGACTAAATTATGAGGTCTAAATCTGCATAAAGCTTTCAAATAGAGCCTTGACCAGTGCTGAATCGACTTGAAGAATGATGAAGGGTTGGCTTCTCTCTCTCGGCAGCTGCGACTTTGGTCAGCCCTTTGCAGAGTAAGAGGAAATTTAATGAACCCAAATAAGACATGATCCTTTGTGGCTATAAAAGTTACACTTTGAAAAAGCTCAGCTGGTCAAGAGCCACTTGAAAATGATGTTACTGCTGGGGAACTCTGTCAAAAGTCCACTCCTCTGGGTGAGTTTCCTTCTCTTTGAGGGAAAACAAAGAGAGGTTTTACAAGCTAGAGAAGGGTCATTTTGCTATTTGAAAGAGCGCATTCAAAAATTGAGACCCAGTGCGGTTGGGAGACATCCATAGTCAGTACTTGTTTATTTGTCCAGCTTTACACCATGTAAGTGATGCAGAATCCTTTCCGACTCTAATAATAACACCACCGTGGCCCTGAGTTAATGGAAAGCTGGAATGGCCAACTGAGAGCCGGTGCTCAGATTAACCACTGTGGGTCAGACGAGTCCACAGCCGCGGTTGGGGCGGGAGGCAAAGGAGTGGAGGGGAAGAAGAGCAGAGGGAGCCCGTCTTAAAATATTTTTGCCTTGTCAACAGATTTCGTGCATGATATTCTACCACCAAAGTCATCAACTGGAGGATTTTCGAAAGGATCCAGAGAAACAACCGCCTAATTCATATTCTATGGCTTCTAGTTGTACAAGCAGCACATTTTAGAAATCTTTTGTGCTGAGGAACCTTCATTTGTAGAACACTTCGTTTGCTTATACAGGAGGCAACGGTGCTTAACTGGCGTAATTATTATGTGTTTCTAGTTTGCCTCAAATTCTGATTCAATCAGAATCCCTAAATCTGACAGCCTGTAATCAAACAAAGAGAGTGCTCTGGAAGCAAGGGATTAACAGAGGGGAATTAAATTGTCGTTTTCAAACAGCTTAGACCAATATGAAAGCCCATTTAGGAGTCTCTCCATAAATATCCCTTTTGTTTTGTCTAATTGCCGGTTTGAATGTATCAGACTCATCAATGGGATTAGGGTTAATAGATGTTTGGTCACGCAGAACATGCAGAGGAGGAATCTGATACACACACACAAAAATTGCACTTAATGAGCTTAGCAAATGTTTGCCATATTTTTAATGAACCCTGGGGCTGTCATTTAGAAATGCTTAGCAACTGCTTTTCCATCCTTGGAAATGGAGCAACTGAAGGACATTAACACTATGTACACCCGTAAATAAGAGGAGCTATTTAAAGACACCAGCCAGGAGGAGGGAATGATGACATTTTTCTGTCCCGCAGCCAGTGATACTTAACGCTCTGGGTGTGGGCTCAGTGTGTGACAACATAGTTGAGAGGCTGGAGTTTCCCGAAGGGCACCGTGGGGCGTGAGGTTTTTGCAAAGGGTCAAGTAACCGGTTTCTTTTTTTAAGTGAAACCTGTTTAGGATGGAATTTCCCAGCCTCCTACCCCAGCCCTGGCTTCTGTTTTCACACCTTCCCCGATGCCGCCCTCGCCAAGTATCTGCGGGGAGGCTTTTGAAAGGGGAGGTTCTGTGTTGCAGCCGCTTTCCCAGCTTTCCCGGGGCCACGTCCACTCTGCCACGAAGCAGGCCACTCCCCGGCTCAGCCGAGGGGAGGCCAGATCGGCAAGCTCTCGGGATTGATTGCTCAGATGATTGAATGATCCATCTTACGAACCCTCGGGATTTGGCCCGAAACCAACGCAGTCGGTGGTAATGGGGACTTATTGAAGCAGGCCATGTGGCTTGCGCTCTCAGAGCACGGACTGGGCCTAAAAGAATCAGCTTTTCCTCAGGGAGGGTTTGATTTGATAGACAGAGCACGAAATGCAAGTCCAATGGATTATGGTTAGAGCAAATGAAGAATGTCTCAGACCCTTTGTTTTCATAAAGCCAAATGATTTCAAGGACTTCCTGTTCCCTACCATCTCCTCCAGCCCTGCCTCTCAAGGAGGCAAAAATATGCACAGCGTCATTAAAAAAAAAAAAAAAAAAAAAATCGTGAACTAAACACAACCAGTTTTCCGCTTTGTTGAAAACGAACAACCGTCCTGTGATAGCAGCTGTATTTTTGTGTTGAGTGATGGGATCGTAACTCTTACTCGAACAGAGCCAAGAAAAGATCATTGCTGGTATTGTACAGGTATTGTACCGTATAATTCTCTTGTAGAGAATTATAAAATTTTCCTTGGAGGGGAGTAAAAAAAAAAAATCAGTGTCATGAGGGGAAAGGGCCTGTATAGTATATTTCGTTCCTACTGTCCTCACGGTAGTGGTGAGGTGGTGGTGAGGGTGGTGCCCGTGTCTGCGTGTTTATGTATTTTACTAGTCATTTGTCATCAAGTGCTCCTTGCCCTCAAGCGACTGTTAGAATATCTGGTTTGATGAATGAGGCTAGAGACATTACCAAAGGCTTGATGGCCTCGTGGTTAAAAAACATTGTCAGTAATAAGCTGTTTTTCTTTTAGATAGGTCTAAATTCTTGGCACCCAAGTCAGTGGATCGGGGGAGTTCCAAAAAATCATTCGTTCGGTGGGTCCCTTAGGTCATAGGTCCAAAACCCAAGCACCTACAGAGTCTAGATTGGTATTATAATTGAATGAATCTAGGTAGATGAAGCATTGGGCGTGGTAGGAACTGCAGAAAACTGAAAGCCACACATGCCCCATGTGAAGAGGGCAGTGACTACTGGGCCGAATGTCCTGACCCGTGAACTCTCAATCCAGCCCTACCTCGTGCCTCTTAACTTTACAGCCTTCTGGGTTTCTGGCATTTTCACTTGATTTTGACCTGGAGGCCAGCGATTCACTGATTTGCTTATCTTTTGGTTTTAAGACAACAACTTGCATTTTCTTTTAACTCCTCTGAGCGCCTTCCTAAACCCCAGTCTCTCGAGTGAATGAGAAGAATGAACGAGTGAGTGAATGAATGCATCGCTCACTTTTGTTCGGCACTAGGATTGTGATTATTTTCCTCCCTCCCTCCTTTCCTTTGCTTTTTTCTGCCTTCCTCCCTCGTTTCCTGGATATAAAGATAAGCAAGGAACAGACTCTCCCCTCTGTAGGCACTACATAATCTACATAATCTAGAGGGAGTGCAAAAACATGTACACAAACAGATGTAACATGAGGGGAGGTGTCTAGTGGGGAGACACACAGAAGCATTGGGAGATGAAGAGATCCCCTGAGTCTCGCTGAGCAGTATTACAGAAAACCTCACAGACCATTGAGTGTGTGTTAAATTGTGTGTTGTCATTTGCCAGGTGGCAATATTGAGAATCCTCTATGTGGCTAGGACAGCTTGTGCAAGGAGGTGGGGGCGTGAGATACGACCTGCTTGGGAAGTTAGCAAACATAGCTGTAGGGTGAGATGCTCAAATGTGGCTTGACCCAAATGCCAAAAATTGTCTCCCATTGGCCAGGCGTCTGAGCCTAGACCAGGCTAAACCCTTTGGCCATCTTTCTGGGTAATTCATTTTTCAGGGGCAGCGTTTGGCTATTTAACGGACACTGATTCATCTAAAGACAATGTTTATGTTTTTGTCATCTCGCAAATATTTTTTCAAGAATGTTCAGTTGTTTTGCCAATTCAAATCATTCCAGCATGCCCTTCTCAACACCTACTAAGGACGTGGCAGTGTGACATGAAAAATGGGGTTACAGAGGCTGTATGTCATCACCTCTCTTTGAAGATTTAATAATCTCTCAGGAACATTGATGAAGCTACTTTTAAAAAGGGTGGGTGGGGGGGTGCCTAGGAGGCTCAGTCAGTTGAATGTCCAATTTCGGCTCAGGTCGTGATCTCAAGGATTGTAGGTTCGAACCCCCCATCAGGCTCTGTGCTTACATATGGGAGACTATAGCCTCCTTTGGATTTTGTGTCTCCCTTTCTCTGCCCCTTCCCTACTCATGCTTTGTCTGTCTCTCTCTCTCTATCAAAAAAAAAAAAATAATAATAATGATAAAGCACATTTGAAAAAGGGTAGGGGGAGTTTTGGGGAAAACAATCCATGTTTTTATTCAAAAAAAAAAAGGAAAATGCCTTTGTTTTTTGTAACTTTTCAAATTTAAAGTCAGAGATTTTCTTAGCTAAGAACAAGAGGTTCAATGAGTATTTTCTCATAAAAAAAAAAACAGTAAAAGATGCAAAATTTGGATCAAAATCCTCTTTGGGAATGGAGGGAGGAAGGACTGGCTAGAAATCCTAGGTTAGTCTATTTAGGCTTAGTTTAGCCTTTTCAATGTCTGGAATTGGCTATGTTTATAAATTCCATAAATTAAAGTATCACTGTGTAGCTTTGGGTGTCTCAGAAATTTAACGCACAATTCTAACATAAGGCCAGCATTACAGGGGAAAAATGCTGGTTTACCACTGTGCCTGTCTTCTGAGAACTTAGATGTAGTATAAATGATACAACCAAGAAAGGACTATATTTTAAAATCTGGCATTTTCATTATTTTATCTATGCCTGAGTTTAAGACTGTATTTTTTTTATTATTTAAAAAATTGTTGGGGCGCCTGGGTGGCGCAGTCGGTTAAGTGTCCGACTTCAGCCAGGTCACGATCTCGCGGTCCGTGAGTTCGAGCCCCACGTCAGGCTCTGGGCTGATGGCTCAGAGCCTGGAGCCTGTTTCCGATTCTGTGTCTCCCTCTCTCTCTGCCCCTCCCCCGTTCATGCTCTGTCTCTCTCTGTCCCAAAAATAAATAAACGTTGAAAAAAAAATTTTTTTTTAAATTGCTTTGTGGCTCAGTTAGTTCAGAATCAGACTCTTGGTTTCAGCTCAGGTCATGATCTGTGAGTTCAAGCCTCACGTTGGGCTCTGTGCTGGCCCTGGGGAGCCTGCTTGGGATTCTCTCTCTTTCTCTCTCTCTCTCTCTTTGCTCCTCCCCAGATTACTGTCTCTCTTTCTCTATCTCTCAAAAAAATGAATGAACATTAAAAAATTTTTAAAAAATTGCTTTGAATTGTAAGTTACACATAACATAAAATTTACTATTTTAACCATTTTTTTTAATGTTTATTTATTTTTAAGACAGAGAGACAGAGCATGAATGGGGGGAGGGTCAGAGAGAGAGGGAGACACAGAATCCAAAACAGGCTCCAGGCTCTGAGGTGTCAGCACAGAGCCTGACGCGGGGCTCGAACTCACGGACCGTGAGATCATGACCTGAGCCGAAGTCAGAGACTCAACCGACTGAGCAACCCAGGCGCCCCTATTTTAACCATTTTTACGTATGAGACCGATTTGATTTTAAAGAGGGAAAATCTTGGGGTGCTTGGGTGGCTCAGTCGGTTAAGCGGCCGACTTCGGCTCAGGTCATGATCTTGCGGTCTGTGAGTTTGAGCCCCGCGTCGGGCTCTGTGCTGACAGCTCAGAGCCTGGAGCCTGTTTCAGATTCTGTGTCTCCCTCTCTCTGACCCTCCCCCGTTCATGCTCTGTCTCTCTCTGTCTCAAAAAAATAAATAAACGTTAAAAAAAATAAAGAGGGAAAATCTTGTCCCAAATTATTCTTTGGCAGAGGTAATTTTTTAAATGTTTGTATTTAGTTTGCAAAATGGAAAAAGTCCTTTTTCTAATAAAATCAAAAGAGGGCAAGATTGGAACTTTACGGTAGTAAATAACACATTAACTTTGGACTTCTTACTAACAGGGTCAAAACAAAGGCCCGGTAGGGCGCCTAAGTGGCTCAGTCAGTTGAGTGTCCGACTTTGGGTCAGGTCATTATCTCATGGTTCGTGAGTTCAAGCCCCATGTCAGGCTTTGTGCTGACAGCTCAGAGCCTAGAGCCTGTTTCGGATTCTGTCTCTTCCTCTCTCTCTGCTTCTCCCCCGCTCACACTCTGTCTCTCTCTCTCTCTTTCAAAAATAAATAAACATTAAAAATAATAATAATAAATAAATAATCAACAAAGGCCCAGAAGCCAGCAGACCTTGGTTCTAGAATGTCAGGCCATTGCGGAAGGGGCCTGCCAATGCCCACAGAGGAAGCGGAAACCAAACTTTGTAGCTGACTGGTTGGGTTTGTCTCTAGCTGAGATATGGCCACGGATCTGTTTGGGTCTTTTCATGGGTGGTGGGCAATATCGGGTTATTTATTCTGACAGGAGGCTAGATGCTATTTCCGTCTGCCTTGGAGTATTTGAGGAGATAAATGTCTGCCACATCCTGATAAATGGCCTCTATGGTTCACTGCCAGAGAAACTGAGTTATGGCTCCGATATTTCATTTCAGAGAAAACTTCAGCCACCCGAAGTGTGCAGTGCAGCCTTGCATTCGACCAGGGCAGCAGAGTGTTTCTCTGTTTAAAGGACACGGTTTTTACAGTAGCTCCGTAGGGGGATTGGAGGGTAGGGGATAAATAGAAAGCACTCGGTAAGTCAGACCAGTAAATCGAGTGTAGTCAATTCAACATATGAAAAAGAATCCAGGGACTGAAATGTAATACTTCTACGTCCTGGTGGGGTTTAAAACCATCTTCACTTTTGCGCTCACATCCTCAGTCGGTTAACATCATATTCTAGAGCACATTACCTAAAAGACTAACAAAGGAGGGGTGGTGCATATGCATTTAAAGGCTATCTGGAGTATCACAAGATATGTATTTTTATAAGAAATATAAAAAAAACCCACAGTGTTTGCACATACACCAATTATATGTATCAGTGGATTGAATGAAAGTTTGTTCTAGATGCCAACTGATTTTCAGGTACCAAATGGCAAGGGGGTTATAATTATGAACAGTTTTGTCATGATCTACCTGGTATTATGCATACATACAGCCTGCTTTTATCTCTTACCGATGCGTGGAGACCTACATATGTTGAATGGCTTGTGCTGATGGGGTGGGCTATCTGTTGTATGGAAGGAGGGGAAATGCTTCAGGATAATGGAGCACAACGGAATGTGTCGAGTCAATCCCTCTAGGGGAACATGTGGCAGTCGCCATGACCTTTGGGGAAATAGACAAAACATGGAGGGAAAACCCTTTTATGCATTCTTGTTAGCACAGAAGCGAGGCGAGCCAAGAACTCACTTGGGATTCGATCAAATTGAGCAGAGAGCCCATACGTGCCAAACTGTATCTCTTCTAGCTGCCTGGACGCTGGGACCGTACTTTGTGAAAAAGCCTTTACGACGGGACAAAACCACACCACCCGAGCAAATGCTAATTGCAGGTGTAGCCCCGTGGGGTCTAGCTAGCTCCACAAGGGAGGATGGTGTGGAGAGGGGTTTTGGAAAGTTTTGTGCCTCTCACTTAGGCCTGGGGGAAAGAGGTGGAGTTATGTGTGAAAGATTTGTCGCAGCATCTAAGAAAGCACCTAGGTATGAAACTCACCTTTTCTTTCTCTGGCTGACTTTGGTCAGCGGTGAATTCATGTGGCCTCGCCTCATTCAAACATACTTGATTGTTCCTGGAGGCAAACTGGCAGGAAGTGGAAGCTTGTCCTCCCGGGGCACAACGTGAGTTTGGAGCAAGCGAAGCAGACAACTGCATCAGCCAGGGAGAGGTGGGCCCCCACAGGGGACATGTGCAGGACGTTCCAGATAAGTCTCAAAGTTTCCCATCAATTTGACACTGCTGAAAAAAAAAATACAACCTCAGAATAATTTTCCTTTGCCAAGACAACGGCACAAATTTTGCAAAACTTACACAAGAGACACACGCAGAATAAACCCTGAATCACGAACACGGTTCATGCAATAATTGGCCTAGGTGGAGAATGCCTAATTTTGAATTACATGTAACCTCCTCTAAGAAGCCTTCTCTGATTCCTTCAACCACCTCGCCTCATCTTCACATGTTGAAGTATCTGCCCCTGTCCCCTGTTCTCAAAACATTCTGTTCATACCTGTATCGTTAACCTTGTGAACTAACTGAAAACGCTTGCATTCTGTAGCATTGAACATATTAAGCACATAGTAAGTGTTCAATTAATGTTGAATGGCTAGATGCCTACAAATAAATCCTGAAGCTTGAAATTAAAAAAAAAAATGTTGTTTTCTGTGCCCCTCCTCAAGTTGCTGTTTCCTAAATAAGTGTAAAAGGGTTATTCCAAAGCAGAGGCAGGATGAAAAAGGAATTGGATTTCTCAAGATGGGACATAGCTCTAGTTGGTGAGAGACAGAAAATAGTGAGAATGTAGGAGAGAAGTCACTGACTGGAGAGTCCTGCTAATTCTAATCACTGACTGGAGAGTCCTTCTAATTCTGGACTTAGAATCTGGGCTCATTCGTGCATTTGACCCACTCAACACTCAAGGAAGGGCTTGGAATGACCACAGCTCCGGCAAAGCAGAACAGGCAATCCGTGTGGTTTCAGAGCAAGCAGGAGTCGCGGAAGCAGCAGGCATCTCTGAGTTCAAATCTTGATATCACCGCTTACTTACTCTGAGATCTTGAATAATGAAAATAAGAAGTCCAATCTTCCGTGGTATTGTAAATGTTCAAAAGGATAATTCATACACAGAGTATTAGTTCCCTCCTTCCGTGTCTCAGAATGTGGTTTGGATGCTGTCAGGTGTTCTGAGAACAGCAAAAATTCTCCTCCTGTTCCACCAAGCTCCTGTTCTATAAAGCAGACTCCGCATGACCTTGCAGAGGGAGACACAGCGATCCTTCCGCACTAACCATGTTATTGCAAGTCAGGAATTTCTGTCTCTCTTTCAGTATAGAACACATGGGATCCTTCAGTGCCCACCCCCCACCCCCCACCTCCCAGTCAATATAAACTAACTCTACGCTGAAGGAAGCTCGCTTTGCAGAGAACTGAGATGCATATTCCCTTCCTCTGCTCAGCACCACGCTTTCAGACTTGCTGGCTAACCTCTCCAGAGCCATCCCTATTCCAGGGAGAGGGTAGATGGGTCTCACTGAAGCAGGAGAGTTGCGTCTTTGAATTGGATTCACACTGCCTGGATTGTGGCAATGATCCCTCAGGACTGAAAGATGCAGTTTGAATATTGTAACTCAAAGCCAGAATGCATTAGTGGTAATGTTGCTTTACATCTATCCATTAGTACAGATTAAAAAAAAAAAAAAAAAAAAAAAAACTATAAGAATGGCTGGAGTAGGACAGCGGAGTTCACCATAACTTCTTCAATGGCTGCTAGTTCCAGGAGCCAATTTGCAATGCCTTTCCCTATTCTTGTGGGTTCTGGTTTTTTTGAGGCTCTTTTCTCACTGCTCGTGAGATCCCAAGTATAGACACTTACCTGTAATCACTTAGCTTTGCCTTCATTTTGCACATAGAAATAATCGCATGAAGTCAGATACAAACATATTCCATCATACCCCTTCAGAAGCATAACCTTAAAAAAATTTTTTTTTTCTTATTTTGCAGTGAGGTGAGCTTAGGAATATTCCTGCTCCATCTCCTGTAGGTTTTTTTTGTTGTTGTTGTCTGTTAGTTTTTTTGCCTATCATGAGGCCAGTGATGCATCAAAAATTATAATAAGTGTTTATAAAAGGATCATATAGGATCCATTAGATTTTATGCCACTGTTGTTTAAAAGTATAGAGTTTCTCTACATCCATTTGAATTAGACTCTGCTTTAATAACTCATCAAGGATTGGATAAAATTTCAGTGGAGTAATGCTAATATAGAAGTTGGAGCCTGGCCAACATGATTTCAGTGTCAGGGAACCACACCTAATTATTGTGACCCAACCAGAGATGTGATGTCTTGTCTTTTTAAACCAGCTAAACTGAAAGGGAAGCGTGCCAAGGAGAGGGTATGTCAGTTTGGCCTCACATGCCCCAAACTTGCTGTCTGGGTTGATTCAGTGGAAAGAACGTGGGCTTTGTAGACAAACCTCAGATTGAATTCTGGCTGTTGCACTTATAACCTTGAGGCCTTGAGCATATTACTTAACCTCACTGAATCTCAGTTTCCTCTCCCATAAAACAGGGATTATATCTCCCCTGCAGTGCTGTTTGCAAGATGAAATGAAATACAATAAGTCATGTCTGGTCGCTGGGCTGGTACACTGTGGCTACTCCAGAGCTATCCGTTTCTTCGCTCCCTGTTCTTTCTGAGTGATGTCAGATTAGTGGTGGGCAATGTTTCTGGCGAGGTTTTGAAAGTAGTTTCTTCTCTATAATGATGCTGACATTCTCTAGATCTTTAATGTTGAGAATTGAAATGTTCATGACAGTTCTAGGGGGAATGTATGAATTAGAGCGGGATCCTTTCTTAGATCCTTTTCTCCTTATTTAGACAAGAGAAGGAAATAATAGTCCATGGGGTGGAAAATGTGTTCAGTTTTCCCTTATTCTGTCTTATTGGTTTATGTGAATTTATTATGTTGTATTATATTATATTATCAATTTATTTCAGTTCAGTTCAGTTTAGTTTCTGGTAAAATAGAGAACTTGAACCAGATCTTTAGAGAATGCAGCAAATTCGCCACCATCACGCTTTCCCTTGGAGAAGATTCCAAGGTTCGGATGGGCACGACTCCTTCTCTGGGACCATCTCCTGTAAACCAGGGAGAGGACGCAGTTGCACTGGTCAGCATGTAAAATGATGTGCCATCCGTATAGGACGCGATGTGCAAAGTACCAGTGTAACTTGACATTCAGGGCACTTTAACTCCTGTTTCCATAGCTACGCTGTAATCCAGACGTTTGAGAGGCAGGCCTGCCTCTGCCAGGCCTGTCATTTCAGGGAAATAAATTAAGAGAGCTGATGACAAGGCCTGGATTATACAATTTCTTTAAAGTACAAAGCAGACCTGAAACCTAACCAGAAATGAACAGAGTTCAGACAGAATGGATAAAATCCATTTCCGGTAACCTTTGTAAGAAAGTTTGAACGCAGCCTTCTTTAGACATTTCGTTCCCCAGCTCCCAGAAGCCACATCATATGTTACACCTGGCAGTGATATTTGTGGCACCATATTTTTCTTAGTTTTAAGAGGTGCCACCATATTTTTTTAACTGGAAGTTTGGAAAAAATAAACAGATGGGAAGATACTGGTGATGGGGAGGCATGATGGAGAGAGAAAAAGAGAGAAAGATGAGTTAAGCACGTGCTAAAGGGCAAAGCTTCAGTACCAGACACAGATATTTGCATATTCACAATATGTTTCTGGCCCAGAGCACGTTTCTCGGGAGTTCTGTATGTATTTCTAGGTCTCTATATTTATCCATGTCTCTGGCTACATATGTAAGACTAAGTTTGGAGGTGTGTGTTTGCTGGGGGCTTTGCAGTGGTACTCGAAGAGCTTCATGTTAAATACGCCCTGGCGGCAGGCCAGCTGCTGTCACATAAAAGGGGACGTGGGGGGGAGGTAGAGACAAGGGGCTCAGTCCTGCAGCGCGGCGGCCAGCGGTAAACGGCACCTTTCAACGTTATTTTCATCCAGGGTTTCTGAACCCAGTTCATTTATTTTTGGATTTCCCCTTAATGCCAAACAAAGGCAGTCTGATCATAAAATCAGACTGGGCCACATGGGGACAACCACCTTTCTCTGAAAGGTCTGGGCCAAGCTACTTTTACCTCAAGTGCTAGTGAAATTCAGGGTTGGGTAACTCCAGGGGGAAATCAGGTAACGCCTGCCTGCCCGAATGCCGTTTATTTCCTTAATGATCTTGGTAAATCAGTAGGGGAGACGGTTGTTTCGGAAGGGAAGTAGTAAGGCGAACCTGAGTTAGAAGAATGGATTACGTCGCTCAGAGTAGATCTGAAACGGTCTCACCACAAACGAGAAATGGTAATTATGTGATATGATGCAGATGTTAACTAACACCATGGGGGTAATCCTTTCACAATGTATAGGTGCATCAAATCAACGCGTTGTACGCTTTAAACTTACACGTTGTTATATGTCAATCATATTTCAGTAAAGCTGGGGAAAAACAGAAAGGTATTATCACAGGGCTCTGAGCTGTCCCAGGGGCACGGCTGCTTCCCATCACGGGAATGTGCTGGTCCTTAATCAGTTGACTATTGAGCCCTTTTTTTGGTGTTCATGCCTCCTGAGTCATTCAGACCCTCTGGACTAGGTAACACTGATGACTCAGCTTGTTGTCATTTCTAGCCTCCTCTAGAAAATTTACTTTTAGGACAATGTATTAAAAACATTTTTATTGGATTATGTACAACACTAAACATTCCCTTTAGTGATGGTTTAAATCCAATATTTTATTTAGAGCTGCTTTACAAAGGAAAAACGGCCTGTGGGTTCCCTTCCAATTAGGTAAATTTATCTCTTCTCCAAAATTGAAAAACAAAAGATGAAAATTAGGAAGTAAAGTTATGAATATATGGAGAAATGTATATGCTATTATTGGCCTGAGGGGATATGTATGGGGATCACACACACACACACACACACACACACACACAGACTTTGTAGTTTTTTGTTCACACTGAAGTGAACTACAAAGTTTAAGCTAACATAATGCGGATAACATTTTGAAAATTTTTCATTGTGCCTTGGTCCTCTACCTTTGCAAGTGCAAGCTCTTAATCCTGTCCCACCCAAGGCATCCGTCTGGCACAGGGACCGTAGAGAGGAGATGGATGGTGTTTCACATGCAAACTGAGAGTTTACAGTGAGACAAAAACCTGTAAGCCAGGCTGTTGAGCTGAAAGGGATTTTCCAGTCCAGAGTAGAGAAGACCCTTCTTTAGCTCCTGACGTCCTGACCTGCTTAACGACAACTTTTGATCTAGTAGGCGTGTAAGTGATGTGTCCCCCCTTTTCAGATTGGGTGAATAGCAGGAGAAGAAAAGAGAGAGGGAGAAGGAAGAGAGGAGTGAAGGTAGTGGGTCCTGATTTCCACCTTTTCCAGACTTCTTCCTAACTCATTTGGGGTCTGAGGAAAGCCTTCTTGCAAGGTGGCCCGTGCACTCTGATACTTGCTATTCATGTATCAAAGTACATCATGGTAGCAGAGGATGTACCAGGGTCCCCAAGACCACCCCCAGGTTTGATAATTACTTAAGAGGGTTCATAGGACTCGGCATGTAGTCTTAGTCGTGGTCATGATTTATTTCAACGAATAGATACAAAACAATATCAGCAAAGGCAAAGGTGCCTGAGACGAAGTCTGGAGGAAACCAGATGCAAGCTTCCAAGAGGCCTCCCCTGTGGCATCACACAGGGCATGCTTGATTCACCCCAGCAATGATTGTGACAACATGTGTAAAATGTTGTCTTCCGGGAAGTTCATCAGACCGTCAGTGCCTCAGGTTTTTATTGGGAACTGATCATGAAGGCACTCTCTTCCTGGCATATACCAAAATTCCAGACACTCAGAGGAAAGCAGGTGTTCAGTATAAACCCCACTGTTTGCACAAACCGTTTAGAGATACTAACTCATTCTTATCAGTCAGTATGGTGGGAACTCTCCCCAGATCCAAGTTCTCAGGTGCCAGCCAAGGGCCACCTTTGTGAGTGGGCCTTAGGGTAGGATAGCGTTCTCAAGGCTATTTTAACTCTCTTTTGCGGAGGACGATCAGGCGGAGAGGATCTGAGCATAGAGTTTCTTGGCAGCCTTTAGGTTTCCAGCGGCATGAGCTGCTGAAAAGATCGTGGGGCGGCACGGGGTCCACCGTGCAAGGAGGGGCGACCCTCAGGAGGGGCTGGAGTTGGTGCAGTTCACCGGTCCAGATGCAGGGTTTGGCAGAGTCGGTATCTGTAGCCAGCAGGAGTAAGGGGAGGCCAGGTTGTTCGGGTAACCCTATCCAGGGCATTTCCCAAGGCAGAAGAACGGACCACAAGTGTATCAGCCCCAGACAGCGCCAGAGACCAATAGGAGGCATGACGACCAGGAAGAGAAGGGAGATCCTTCCAGCAGGCAAATATCTAAAGACCAGAACAAGCCCAGAGGTTCCTTTCCCTCAGTGCTGAGGGGAGCAGCTGGGGCATCCTCTCTCCCCTGCACTCGGGTGCTCTTTGGAAGATAAACAGAGGAGCGGGGGGAGCCTGAACATTGCCTAGTGGACTTCTTAGGTTATAGATCGTTGCTCTAAGCCAGAGAGCATATTGAATGCATTTTTCCCCCCTGCTCACCAGTGGGAAGCTATTTGGAGATCAAGACAGATCAGTGACTGAATTTTAAAATTACATTTTCCCCTTTGTCTGCATTATAGTATAAGTTGAACTCTGTGTCTTTACTACACTAGTAATTCCAGTTTAATTTGTGAGAAAGGGTATCCTTTTATAGTGTAAAGATGTTTATCATTTCACTGCCCAAAAGATTTTCTCTGCCCTTTTAGTTACCTTCTAAATATGAGAATAAGTTGCCACTAGATGATGGTAGCTTCCAATGTGCTCAAGATTCAAAATCCAAAATGCATCCCAAATATAAAGCTCTCACAGGCAGACGGAGTGAACAATATGTGATGGATAGTCTTCAAAGATCACCACCGACAGTCCCTTGCCTCCCTCTTTGGGCAAGTTGATTCGTCCATTAGGAGGAAGCGTCCCTCTCCTTAAATCTGGGCTGACCAGATTGACTTTGATAAATAGAATACAGCAAAAATCACTCATGCCAGTCCTCAGTCTAGCCTTTATGAAGCCTGACATCGTTCTCTTTTTCTCTAGGGAAGCCCACTGCCATGTAAGAAATGCAGTGCTGTGAGTATGTGCAGTTAGGTATGTGGTGAGGCCACAAGGGGGGAAACTGAGAAGCTTCACCAACTGTAAGAAGTGAGATCCAGACCTGTAAGCCCAACTGAACAGTCCAGCTCATTCCCAGCCAGTTAGATCATCCCAGCTAAGACCCCGGATATCATGAAGCAAAGACACTCTTGCTGTCCAAATTCTTAATCTACAGATTCACGAGCAAATGAAATAGTTGCTATTATAAGTCACTAAATTTCAGGGTAGCTCTTTATGCAGTGATAGATAATTGGAACGCATTGTTAAGTTACAAACAAAATTAAAAAGGTAAACTTTAAAAAAATAAACACACAATCTTTGTTACCTACATGAAGTAGCAGACATTTGGAGTCAAATTAGCCTCTGACTAGCCTATGATTACCAGATCCTTAAGTCATTTTGACATTAAAATTTTTTTGTGACTTTTGACAGTATAGATCAAGGAACGTGAAAATGTACTGTTTTATTTCTTTTTTAATGTTTATTTATTGTTGTTTTGATGTTTATTTTTGAGAGAGGGAGAGACAGAAAGTGAGTGGGGGAAGGGCAGAGAGAGAGGGAAACACAGAATTCGAAGCAGGGTCCAGGCTCTGAGCTGTTAGCCCAGAGCCCGATGTGGGACTTGAACTCACAGCTATGAGATCATGACTTGAGCTGAAGTCGTACGCATTTGTATTTGAGAGAGAGAGAGAGAGAGAGAAAGCGAGCATGCATGAGCAGGGGAGGGGCAGACAGAGAGGGAGACATAGGATCCAATGTGGGCTCTGCACCGACAGCAGACAGCCCAATGCGGGCTAAAACTCATGATGTGAGATCATGACCTGAGCTGAAACCAAGAGTTGGATGCTTAACTGACTGAGCCATCCAGGCTCCCTGTACTGTTTTTTTCAAGGAGAAATAGTAAACTTACCATTAGTTCTGTTGTTCAGATATCATTACCAGTATTAGCTGCTTTGGTGAACTGATTTTGTCCAATGGAATATAAAAAAATATTTTTGCTACAGAGTTTCCTAAGATGATACAAAAGTAGGAAATTGGGATAATGCAGCCCCCAAGTATCTTTCAGCCAATTTCAACCTTTACCAACATTCCTTTCCCCCCTGCCCCCCCCCAAAGAATCAATGTTCTGACCACTTTCCCCACAAGCAGATTTCTTTCTGGGCACCTGTATCTGAACCCCATGGCAGAAATTGGAAGAGAACAAGAAAGAGAAGAGAGAGGTAGAAGAAAAAGACAAAAGGAAAACTTGAGAATCCCCCATATTCACATCCTGTTTCTGTTCTCTTTCATCAGGAGACTTATTCTCCATTTAGCACCCTAGTTAGTACATAGAGGAGTATTGACTCCAAACTGAGATAAAGTGATTAGCTGTACTGGATTCCCAGCAATGGCTGGGGTTTGGACTTTAATAAAAATGCCTCTGATATAAACACTTCCAGAACCCGTATTCTAAAAGGGCGTCCTCCTGCAGAAAGCTTTAAACAAAATTCAAACAAGATTTTGATCACAGGTTTACAATAGTCTCATGACAAAAGCTTTGGCTTACGATGTTTTAGGAGTTGCTGTGGGTTTTTGACTGAGAACAGAGTGTGTGTTATACATTAGCTGTTTAATGTGTTCAGTTGTTGAATCCAACATTGCTCGGAAGGTTTAAACATTGGCGGTCCTGACAACAAACACTGGTTCACATTCCCAGGACCTAAAAGGAAATCAAAGCAAGCCTAATGGAAGGCAGGCTTAATCATTTTTCTTCCTATGACTAATAAAGATGTGAAAGACCAACCTTCAGTTTTACATTTAAGTGGTAATCTTCCTAATTACATCTGGGTTACAGAATGTAATGCTATGTTTCTTCGCCATACTTGGAAAATGAAAACTGATCTTTTACATGTTCCTTCATCTGGCTCATGTGACCATGGTGGGATTAATGAGAATCAGGCAGAGGGCCAAGAGGAAATTTAATAGAGAATCTCTCTTTCTTTCCTTTTTGGGAATCTGTGTCGGAGTTGTATTTGTCTTGGGGTCGGTGTTTTCTCTGTCACTTTGTGGATATGGACAGAATGGAAGAGAAGAGAATTAGGTGAGTGTAGATAGGTAAAGTAGGAATTTGCTGATAGAAGGCTGGTCAGCATATTGGCAGGCTTACTAATTTCAGAAAGCTTTTGGTAAGGCTGAGCAGATTTTGTTTGCTATTAGAACTGTTAGACCCTGAGCGGTGCCGGGGTGGCTCAGTCGGTTAAGCGTCTGACTTTGGCTCAAGTCACTATCTCGCCGTTCCTGAGTTCGAGCCCACGTCAGGCTCTGGGTTGACAGCTCAGAGCCTAGAGCCTGTTTTTGATTCTGTATCTCCTTCTCTCCTTGCCTCTCCCCGCTCACACTCTGTCTGTCCCTTTCCCAAAAATAAATGAACATTAAAAAAACATTGAAAAAAAAACCTGTTAGACGCTGAGTGTTGAGACATAGATTATATCTGTTTTACACGTATTCCTCATTGAGGTAAAAGGCTTATATTTATCATATGTTGCTTTTCAAAGGTTGTTCTCTCAAGAATTTGATTCTCTTGGACACACAAAGAAGCCATGGGATGTCAGCACCTTTCGGTGCCCTGTTCCCTAACTAGGGTATGAAAAGGACAGTGTACTGAAAAGGGAAGATCTGGGTGAAGGTTTTGGCTGACTTTGTTCTAGCCTATTGTTAAGTAGCTAAATATATGTAGACTTACCATAAGATGTCCAATGTCTTACTTGCTTTATATGCAAGATGAAAATAATGAAATCTGTGCTTCCAAATGAGAAGAATGTTTTAAAACTTAAATGGCATCAGCTGGTGGCTTGAAAACATATTGAAAAAGTTCAAGTAGAGTATGAAGGCCTGATTGTCGACATTAGTGTTATTTATAGAGTGCCCACCTCATGCAGAGCAGAGCCTTCGGAAAAGAAGTTTCAAAGAAACATGCCAGATACTATGACTAATATAAACAAGACTAATATAAACTAATATAAACAAATCCATAAGTAAAGGATTTGTCCGTGAGACTAGGAAGTTAGACAAAAGTGAAATAAACACATGGATTTTCTCATCATTTTTTCCTTGCAGTTGGCATTCACTGGTACGTCAACAGGTATTTGATCTTTATTCAAAGCATGTATATGTCTGATGCGGAAACCTACACACGTACGTGCACACACACAGGCACGCGCGCACACACACACACACAGACGGGCACGCGCGCACACACACACACATATTGTATTTCTAGTAACTGCAGCAGTCTGATAACCCTAAACACAATCTAAACGGGCATCGTTGATTATAAAGAGAAACAGAGAGTTCTATAAAAGGCTGAGCTCCACCAGGGGAAATATATCACTACGAGAACTTACTAACACCTTCTGTTTCTGCTTTCTATTACTAAGTAATGAACCGCCCCAAAATTGAACAGCCTAAAACAATATACATTTTACTGCATGTGAATCTATGAATGAGGAACTACGGCAAAGTTCGGCAGAGGATGGCCCAGTCCCGTGGCACATAGTTTCACTGGGGGCAAGCTCAGGCAAACTGGAAGACCTGCGATGGTCTCCTCTGCCGTCTGGGACCTGGTGCTGGCTGTTGGCTGGAGCTCTTTGGTCTCCTCCACACTGCTTCTCTCTCCATGTGGTTTCTCACCGGCCAGCGACTCTCATCATGTGGCCTTTTCTCCAACAGGAAACATACTTCTTTAGTTACACAACAGCTAGCTTCCAAAATGGAAGCTGCATGATCTCTTAACGCCTAGGCCCAGAACCAACAGCAGCAATTACCTTCCTCCTGACTTCTCGTCATGTGAGGAAAACGAACTCCTGAATATGTCATTCTGGTGGGGTATTCTGTTCAGCAGCTGAATAATTCCTTTTGGTGACGACACTATTTTGCCATGCTGTTTGCTTTATTTGGGGGTTAACTCATTGCTAATAAGGAAATTCAACTAAACAGAGTATCTCTGGACAATTAAAATTCTTTCAGGTGAATTTGGTAAGAAGGGGATGCCCTGGGAGTTTCAAAAAGGATACTGCAGAGAGAAACGGTACAAGGATACAGAATTAAGTGGTAACAACAAGCATTAATATTCACGAACAGCCCTCCAAAGAACCTTAAAGAAAGGGAAGGCAGTCAAAGTTAATGGATTATTTTCATAAACCTTTACTTCCATTAACAGTTGTAGAGAATTAATCCGGCATCAGTACAATCCTAAAATTCTAATCACACAATCTTCCTCAAATGTCATAGCTGAGAATAGGAATAAAGCATAACTTCTTGCTTGAATACATGTCAGTTAATTCACATCTTAGTTGGGCTGCATGGAAGCTGATAGGTTGAGAGGTAGCAGATGTGTGTATTGAAAAATCAAAAGGCAGAAATCAGCCACTACTCAATGTAGCCTGACCTCCCTAGCCCTCCCCACAAGGCTTCTGAACTTTGACAGCGATGTTACTTCGTTACTAGAAAATGGATCCCAAAACGTGAGAACTTAAGAGAAAAACAACACGACAACAACAGATCACATGAAAATGTTTGCCCAGGGTTCTTCCTATGGCTTGCCGTGTCTACAGTTGTCAGCTTAAGAGAAACCACAAAAGAAGACACAGTGGGGAAGGAGCCCAATGCCATTGAAAAGGACAGTCTAGGGAGGAGCTCTGTCCCGTTTTCTTTCTCCCTCCCTCCCTCTCTCCCCCTCGCTTTGCAGAGGGCAGCTGCTTTTGGTGTTTGTATTCAGGTAGGCATAAGGATGTGTCCAAGTTGTCTCGTCTCATCTAGACTGGTCTGTGGATTTCCACTCATGACATCTTCTTTATTCTGGGCAGCGGAATATTCCAGCTTAATTCCACCATGATCTACTCTCAAGAGGACCTGGAGAACTGCAAAGATAAGACAGAAACCGCTGCTGTCAACACTGCTGAGGGAAAACCCACTTTCTGTTGACTGGTCACATTTTCCATTCACGACCACAGATGCGCGTGCAAAGTTATTTTTCTTTTGCTTTCTGTATTGGCTTCTCCTCATCTTTGTGGCTGCTCCAATATTTTGGTGTCTATGGCTTGGAATGGAGCCCTCTTGCCTTTACCATTTCGTTGGGTGAATGCTTTCAGGTCTATGGCTTTAAATATCTATCTCTATACTAATAACTTTCAAATTTGGATCTCCAAACCAGACATCCCTCCCAACTCCAGCATCCTACATCTAAGTGCCACTGGACATGTTCTTTCAAGTGTTGATAGGCAACTTCCATTTAACGTATTAAAAAAATCACTTAGTACACAATCTGTCCCCAGCCAAACACACGTACACACGCATGCACGCACACGTACACGCACGTATATGCACAATCACTCGTGTCTCTTCCACACCATCCTGTATCTGTAAAGGCTCCCTCCCACCCTCATCCACTCAGTTGCTCAAGTATCTCGGAGTCCCTTCTTATTTTTCTCCTTAACTCACCCAAATTGATGCCATCGGTGTTCTAGGCAATTCGATCTCTAAAATACAACTGGAATCCTTCTTCTTCTCCACACTTTTATTATTCACATCTTAGTCTAAGTCTCTAAACTATCATTTCCAATAAAGTATTCCATTAGCTTCCTAACTGTTTTTCCTGCTCCTCTTGCTGTCTGCAGTCAATTCCCTGTACAGGAGCCAAAGTGGTCTGTTTAAGAAGGTAAATCTGGGCATGCCATTCCTCTGCGTAAAATCATCCAATATCTTCTTACCACACATAGAATAAAATCTTACTGCTTAAGCCCTGCATGATTTGGCCCGAACCATCACTCTCACTTCATCCAGCACCTCCCTCCCACCTGCTCATTATGCCTGTATCCTTCTTCCTGCACCTTGGATACCTCATGCTCCCGCCTTCAATCTTTTTCATCCGCCGTCCCCTTTGCCTGGAATATTTTCCCTCCAAATCCCTCTATGGGTGGATTCTTCTGTAATTTGGTTGTCATGTCATCAGACGACCCTTTTCCAATGACCTATCACCTCAGCCTCTTTTATTTTCTTCAGAGCATTCCTCACTGTCTGAGATTGGTTATGGAATATTTCTCCTGGTAGCATGTAAGCTTTTTTAGAATGGGGACCTTGCCTGCTTACTCTGTTGAATATCCAACACCTAGAATATTGTCTGGTACAAACTGTTTCCTCAGTAAATATTTGTTCAATATGAGCTCTTTAACTGGAAGCACCTAGACATTTGATGTGTGTTTGTTAGATGAATGAATATGTAAGTGATGAAAGATATTTGCTAGTGCTGTTCTTGGAAATAATTCTCCTTGGTACCTCCCACTCCACTCCACTCTATTTGGATGAATCCATCTGACTTGTGTGTGTGTGTGTGTGTGTGTGTGTTGCCACTATATGTATTATGGTCTAGCCAGATTCTGAAGCAATAAATGGGTGTTTTCTTTTTCAATCAAATATTTGCTTGAACATATCTCACTGGACCTTGGTACTCTTAACTTATTGGAGAGTAGTATTATTGAGACATCAAATGTTCTTTCTACATTTTCTCCTAGGTCTAGGATTCCATGAGTCTCTCTTCCATATATACATGGAATATATAAAATATATATATATATTCTACATGTGTAGGAATTACCAGCAATATCTGTGTAAACTCTCTTCCATATTCAGTGAACTCAAAGGCTAAAGGGGTATCTGACTTGATTCTCCTGCAAGATTTCTGTAGCCATGGAGGAACAGAATAGTTTTTGGGACCAAATTCTATGCCATTTCTCTTAAACTGTGCAAAAAGCTTTGCATACTTAATAGTATTGGCCTTTAAGCATTTTGCCATTGCAACAAGGAATTTAGTTTTATTTCTTTTTAAATTCTTGGCAATAAGCCATTGTGATTCCATTTTGCAAATATTCACATTTGGAAATTTGATACAAATTAAGTTTGAAGTAGTAAGATGCCTCGAGCCACATACCATGGTCGAATGCAGAGTTTGGTCTGATATTTTGCTTGTCTTCAAAGGATGATTTTTGAAACTGTAAGTTAATTGGTTTATCCTGCACAATGAAAAATGATACACAAATATGTGCGAGATTAGAAAGTACCATAGAATTCTTATTTGCTTCTATAATTGGTAATTTTAACTGATATATTTTATTTATTTAAAAATCAAGAATGTATAACTATTTAAAAGAATAGTAATGGGAAGAGCAAAAAGCTTCATCTATATAGATGGTCACACATATATATGCACACACATTATTCACATGTATGTGCATGTGTGTGTATAGAATATTACTTAGAGTTATTTTATGGTGTTTTTTCCAATGCTGTGAGTCATTTGCCAGAAATCTTGAAGACTTTTTAATTGAGCATTTCTTTGGCTTTTTCAGGTAAGAGTAATACTAGAAATGAGTCCAAATTTTTATAATACTATATAGAAATGTTAGTTATTGAACATTTTGTGGGAGGGGTGTTGTGCTCTGCTCTGAAGTAGTATAAAATATTGGAGAGAAGTATAAATTGATATTAGAACCCATGATATCACAGGAAGCAGATAGAACAGGGCATCTAACTGTTCTGGGTTCTAAAACTGTCTATACTCCTAACTAACCATATGTGTTAATAGATAAGCTACAGTCCTTCTTAGAGAAGTTAATAGATAAGCTATAAGTCTTCCAACTTGTTCTTAAGGAAAATCTTCTGAAAGATATTAATGTGCATTTCATTACAAAAATTTTCTATAACCAAAAAGTCAAGGAAATGTTTATAATTGTGTAGTCTTAGAAATTCACTAAAAATATGATCATATTAAAGGCAATGAGAAGTACCACAAGAACAAAAAAGTTGATTTTTTAAAAACTTATCCTTTCTCAAGTATTTTTGCTCACAGACGCTTATTTTTAAATCATTTTATTTTATTTTTCTCAGAATATCTATCAAATCTTGTAAATGAATTGTTCTTCCATAACCCAGATTAGGTAGTGTCATCAGACGACAAGACTCTTGAGGGTTCTTTCACACCCTAAGATTCCATGGCTTTTCGTGTCAAAATTATAAAAATAATAGCTCAGAATAAAACAAAAGACTGAACTTCCAGAATTTTTTTGGAAATCCTGCTGTTTTTTCTCATAATGTAATATAATCAGCCAACAAAATGTAGATCTTTCTCTCAACACTACCTCAACCAAAAGCTTAAAGACCTAGAAGTCACATTCAGTTAAGGTTTATTTTAAAATTCTGATTATATCAGAGCTGCCTGGATGGCTCAGTCGGTTGAGCATCTGACTCTTGATTTCAGTTCAGGTCATGACACCGGGATTGTGGGATTGAGCCCTGCCTTGGGATCTGTGCTGAGCATACAGCCTGAGTAGGATCCTCTCTGTCTCTGTCTCTCTCTCCCTCTGCCCTTCTACCTGCTTATGTTCTCTCTCTCTTTAAAATAAAAATAAAAATAAAAATAAAAATAAAAATAAAAATAAAAATAAAATTCTAATTATATCAAACACACAGAAAGATAGCAGTAAGTGACAAGTCTGAGAATATGTTACTATTCCTCCTGATTGTGTGGTGTATTATTAGTTCCCTTTGATAAGAAATGAGTGAACCATCTCTATGTTTCTGGTGGGAGGCCAGGCACCAGAAATGTGGATATGAGTAAGGTATGGTCCCTGCATCCTGTGACAAGTATTGTGATAGACAAATGTGTAGGATGTTATGAGGCCCCCAAACCCAATATGAGTTTACACAGTCTGGGAAGAGAAAATAGAAGGGAAATAGAATACTACAAGAAACAAAGTAAACTAAGGAAAAGCCCTAATATAGACACTGGAGAGAAGTTATTGGCACTAGAGCAGCATGGGCCCAGAAGATATGGAACATGGCTGCTATGGAAAGAAAAGTCAGAAACACAAATCTCAATAGTTAATGGATCCCATTTCAAGGACCTTTATCAGAGGATCCTACATTTTGAGAGACAAGGCGTCCTTGACGCTTACTAACCAGTCATTGTACAGATATTTACACTAAAGTCCAAAGTTGCAAACCTGATTTGTGGCAGAAACGAGACCCGAATCTAGGGCATCTGACTTTGAGCAAATCTTTTTCAAACACTGTGAAATGATTTGGAGATTCTGTGGCTTTTACTTTTATTACTATTGTACCTGATTTGAGATAAGTAGACCATTGTTTGTGGCCATAAAATGGGTTTCAGCGGTGTTTACTTTAGCGGGATTCAAGTTATAACCTGTTCAACAGCAATGTAACAAATGTCTATATTAGAACAACAGAAGTTCCACTTGGATACAGAGACAATGGCAAGTAATTCCAGGCACAGGGGGAAGGAACAATTGACCTGGTCTCTAAGGATATATGAGGGTGGTTGGTGGAAAGGAAGGAAGATGTCCAAACTCATCCAATATTTCATTGTCAAGTGATCGGAACAATGTTGATGGCATGGCCGGCTGCAGGTGGCCTGTGGGGGTGGGGAAGCAACGATGCTGTGAGGGCGAGGAAGGAGAAGTGGACAGGAGGGATTCTCTGAAGAGAGAACCCATGTGCCCAATCACACAATGCATGAGGAATCAGGCAAAATGAATTTAAGGAGCACGGTGATGACGAGCAAAGGGCATTTAGCTGGTTATTGGGATGGAGGTAAGGAACAAACCTTAGACTTCATTATACATACAAACTGCTCTGAATAATCATGGAATTTTTTTTCAAACATTTATGTATTTTCAAGAGACACAGAGCACGAGTGGGGGAGGGCAGAGAAAGAGGGAGACACAGAATCCAAAGAAGGCTCCAGGCTCTGAGGTGTCAGCACAGAGCCCGATGCAGGGCTCGAACTCACTGACTGCGAGATCATGACCTGAGCTGAAGTCAGACGCTCAACCACCTGAGCCACCCAAGTGCCCCCCCGCTTTAAAAAAATTTTTTTTTAAATAATCATAGAATTTTTTAAGTCTAGAAAGAATGTGGAGAGCTGATCAGATTTTGTTTTATTTTGTTTTTGTTCTGCCTCTAAAAAAAATTCCCTTCAGTCTTTAACAAGGGATACATACAAGGTTTATGGTTTTGTCATGTTTTTTAATAACACCACCTGATACAACATTTGTATATCTAATAATCATTTTGTTTGTAAATTGTTTCACGTACCTAATTCTGGACCCTCTTTTCTATTTGTTTCATTTCCTTTCATATAGATTGAAAATTGATCATCAGTAAGCCCCATTTCTCTCCCTAAAGGCAGCTGGGAGAGAACCCCTTTTCAACCTTTCCTTCTCAGAGCTGAACTTTACAGTTCCAGGAAGTTTTCCTTGTGGAAATTATATACCAACCTCAGTATTATTTTGATGGTCCAGCTTCAATTTCTCCCCATTCTATTCTAACTGAAGAGGCAAATAATCAGATATAGTTCTCTTGCTGAAAAAAAAAAAAAAAAGACCATTCAAATAACGAACGTGTGGTTTGTATTTCCTATCAGTTCCAACCTTATTTATGTAAACAGAAAGAATCCTTTTGAACTTCTTAAAAGAGTACTATACATTTATCTTAGGTCAGTTTGATATTCAATATATAAAACCTCTCATTAATCCCCTCCCCCCCCCCCAATTAAATAAAAATGCTTCTTTCTTCCTTTGCCAGACACAGGCAAATGCTTTGGAGAACATATAAATAACTTCTTGAAATACATTTTCAAACTCCTCCCCCAGCACTGTTATTTTTTTTCACTTTAAAGACTAACTCCAGCACTGCAATTTCTTGGGACAAAGAAACACATTTCCCAGGTAGAACAGAAATGATAAATGGAGAAGTTTCCCGCAGCTTACAAAGCCTGCTACTTAATATTATTTTTCTGAATCTACTGTAAAGAAGTTGATCTATTGATAATTTTAACAGGTGTCTGAGAAAATAAAAACAGTGTATCAAATTCCTGTCACCGGCAATATTCTTCTCTTTGGGATCTCTCATCATGGAGACATTACAGATATTTGCAAAGGGAAATGAGAAGGTGTAAGTTACTTTATTTATAGGCAATTCAAATTCTCCCTGCAAAGAATTTATAGCACCACATAAAAAAGCTAAAATATCGGCATTCTCACTTCCAATCCTGCACTTCCTTTCAAGTCACTGTCCCTAAAATCCTCATGTCCTCCCCGAACTCCTCCAAATGCTTCTTTCAATCCTTCCAGTATATTTTTGTAAGCCCAGCTCTTTTCTGTCTGCATAAAAGAAAGGAGACTGCACTTGTTTCCTGAACTCTCAGTAATTTGCACTTTGACCTCGTTAAAAGTGTCCGAATATTTAGCTTCCGAAAAATATGAACAATGTCACTCCTTATCTGCTGATTCTGTTCTGCTAAAAAGGTACCATGTGACATGCCTATAAACTGTTGCTTATTTCTAAACCAGGAGCAAAATAAGGCATACATGCTGTTGTAAAATGATGGGGCAGAAAGACAGTTAATTGACTTGTGATGATTTGAGGGACCTAGACTCAACTGATTTACTAGTCACGGAGTTGATGAACTTTATCGCATTATTGGTGTCATGTAGTAGAGAGTCCTTTTCGTCTGGGCTGTTAATTTGATGTGTTTATAGTGGTTTTTACTGACATGTGTCCAAGGGCCAGATTCGGCAGAATCGCCTAAGCTTTTTCAAATGGCAGATTCCTGGGTTCACCTGCTTCCGATGGCGCCAGGGTTTCCCAGGGACCTTGGGATTTGCATTTTAAATAGGCAGTTTTGGTTGTTCTTCTCACATTTAAACGCTTGAGAGTCGTTGGTTTATAACAAGATGTGTGTTCTAACCCAAATCTCCTTGTTGAACTTGGCAGTCTGTTTACAGAACCAGCTATTAGTTCTTCCCTTTGAATGTTCTAGTATTTCATATTCGTTGCATGAGCTACCCAACAAACCCGTGTCTTCTTTTCCTTGCCTTGACAACCAAGAGCCGGGAGGCACCTGAGACTCTGCCCACTCCCTTATTGTCCATACCCATTCATCAATAAGTGTTTCTATGTCCAGCTGAAGATTCTTATGTGTATCACCTCTTCTCCGTCCTCACCTTCTCTTAGCGTGCCAAGTTGCAGAGACTTTTTGTATGTAAAACGATACGACCAACTAGAGTGTATCACATCCCTTTTTGAGCCCCCAAGGGTCACTATGAGGGGGAAGAGTGGAAGCAGTCTGCCATATGCGCAGGCAAGAAGGCTTTCATTTTGTGCTCTCCTTTGTAGAAAATTAAAAAACAGTGATAAAACTCTTGGCCTGCTTTAATTATCACGATTGAACAGGGTTAGTAATAAAATACTCTTCATCACTGAATTTGCCCCACCAATCTTAGCACACTGTTGGCCCACCTATACTTTGAATATATTTTTATTTTCTTCATGCATGCCATCTTGTGCTATAATTGTCTGTGTACACATTTTTCCCTCTCCCTAAACTCTGGGCTCTTTTTGTATTTTCTATCTCCCGGCAACTCACAAAACACTCTCCATGTATTATAGATGCTTAATAAATGCAAATCTTGCATACTGGAATAAATGGATTATTACTACATTACATACAAGGCCTGGATCAAACTGGAAGACTAGGTATGCATATCTGCATACTGATTCCCACAGAAACCTCTGTAAATTGTTATGCAATAATAAGTGACTATGGGCAAGAAGGAGATGTCATTAGTGGATTAGGTAATTTAAAGAATAATCGAATGAAGTCAAACAGGTGTGACTATTTGAATAAGCCACACCCCTAACGCTGACTGGAGAATACATCAAATACATTAATAACATAGAAACACACAGCCCCCTATCAGTGGGTAACCATGGAATAGCAGATGCAAAATGAGCAAACACACACACACATACACACACACAAATTACTAATAATTAAGGAAAATGAACACTGTTTTATAGAAGCACCAAACAATAGAAGTGTTAATGATCATTACAGTGAAGATAGTATAGAAAATGTAAAATAAATATAGTTAATATACTCAGGTGAAGAAGAAAGGATATTTCATTCTGTAAGAAAGAACAGTTTTTCTATTAAAAAGAGTCAATTAAAATCTCAACAGCATCATCATGGGTATAAAGAAAAACTCAGATGATGCATTCAGTAGCAGAACGGACACAGCAGAATGAATTGTTGAAGAGAAATGTTGAGCCAGAGAGTTATCTCGGCATTTAGCATTAAATGTTGAAATAAAACTTTGAAAAGTGGCTGAAAAGCAGATAAAATCGATCTAGAATTTAGAATATATTTTTTAACAAGAGAGCACAATAAAATCTATCCACATGGAAATTAAAAACCAGTCTTCTAACTAACTACTAGGTCAGAAATGATACTACATAATAATGTATTGTGGCCAAAGTGTTATTCAAGGAAATTCTCTTATTGGAAATCACAAAATTATTATGTTAGAAAATGAGAAATGTTGGAGAAAATATTTAATCATTCAACTCAAGAAGTTAGGGGGAAATAAATCTAAAGCACTAGAAAACAATTGGTAAATTAAAATAAGAAATTAGTGAAATTTAACCTAAATGATAAACATTTAACATTTAAGAACTGAATGCTATCTTAAAAGATGAATAAAATATAGGAAACATTAACAAGTATGGTAAAAAAAAAAACACCAGGAGATACAAAAACAGTATTGAGAAACAAACAAAAAGCACAATTATACCTATGAAAGATATAAAATTTGAAAGAAAATATTACATACGCTTTTGAATATAAACTTACGAAAAATTGGATCAAATGGATAAAGTATTAGGAAATTATTAAATAACAAAATTAGTTTCAACACTAAGTAGAACCCCTGTGTGCCTACGTAGAACAATTATAGCATAAACTGAAAATGTGGAAATGATTTCTTAAAGAGACACCAGGCTCAGATGATTTTACTAAAAAGCCTTCTACATTTTTAAGAAATAGATCATTTTCATATTAATAAATTTTTCTGGAGAAAGAAAGCATGGAACCTTTCCTAAGTCCTTCTGCCACTCTGGCATAATCCCAATACACAAAATGTGGCAGCATTTTACATGGAACTTAATCATAGGCCAACCTTACTTAAAAATTGAAGTAAACATCCTGAATATAATATGAATAAGTTGAAATCAACAATGTGTTAATTGAATGATACCTTCCTATGCCAGGAATGCAAAGATGCTTCCACAGCATAAAAATCATAACATAAAAATTGGTTACTGTATTAACAAATCAAATTAGAAAAAAAATTATGTGACTGCTTCCAATGATGAAGAAGCATCTGATGAATTTCAATTCCCAATCTTCACATTGAAAATATATATATATATTTATTTATTTTTGAGAGAGAGAGAGAGAGAGAGAGAGAGCAAGTGGGAGAGAGGCGGAGTGAGAGGGAGACAGAGGATCCGAAGCAGGCTCTGTGCTGACAGCAGAGAACGGGATGCGGGGCTGGAACTCACAAACCCTGAGATCAGGACCTTAGCCGAAGTCAGACACTTAACCCACTGAGCCACACAGGTGCCCACCACCTCCGCCCGTCTTCACTTTTTAATTGAAATTTGAAAATTTAACATTAATCCAGAGTAGAACCCACAAGTGTGCATGGCATTTACCTGTCATGTGTCTCTTTAATCCTCTCTAGCCTTAGATGATATTTCTAACTCCATCTTTCCCTCCATATTTACTGACAATATTCTTTTCTATTTTATTTACTTATTTATGCATTTTGATACGTTATGTTTATCATTCAATTAGAAATATTTCTTAATTTTAAAAATTCCTTTAACGTGATTTTAACTTCCACGTATTAGAGTCTTTCTAGGTAACTTATACTTTTTTAAAAATTCTTTTGATTCTAAATTAAATCTGTTATTGTCCAGTAATCTACTTTGTCAGGCTTTAATATTGGGGAATTTACAGAATCTTGTTTATGGTCAAGCATATGCTTCATTTGTACTTGAAAAGAATGAATATTCTTCAGTTCCTAGGAGTCTTTTTTCAGAAATCAGTCCAGGTGGCTGACAGTTTTGGTCAAATTTTTCACGTATTTTCTGGTTATTTCATCTCATTTTGTCAGTACTGAGAGGAGTTGCTAACATCTCCAACTGTCATTGTGAGTTTTCTATTTTCCTCTTTAATTTGTCAATTTTTGCTTAATATATTATGAAGTTCTGTTATTAAACACATATGGAGTTATCATTATTTTAACTCACAAATTGATTCTTTTATTGTAATAACACATCCCTCTGTATCTTTGGTTTACTCTTTGTCTTGAAGTCTTCTGTATCTTTTTTATTAAAATTTTCTCAATGTTTATTTTTGAGAGAGGGAAGGAGAGAGGGAGGGAGGGAGGGAGACACAACGTGAGTGGAGGTGAGTGGAGGACAGGCAGGGAGAGAGGGAGACAGAGAATCTGAAGCAGGCTCCAGGCTCTAAGCTGTCAGCACAGAGCCCGATGAGGGGCTTGAACTTGGAAACAGCAAGATCATGACCCGAGCTGAAGTCAGATGCTTAACCGACTGAGCCACCTGAAGTCTTCTGTATCTGATATTAAGACTGCCACTCCAGCCTAATTAAGCTTACTCTTGGCAGGGTGTATTTCTTCCATCCATTTATTTTCTGTTTTCATATACATAGGGTGTCTCTCATAGGTAGTATATATCTGGATCGTATTTGTTTTATCTATTCTGACAAACCTTGTTTTTTAATTTGAATGTGTAGACAATGTATATTCAATATAATTATTGACATGGGTGGATACTGATGTATCATTTTGCTATTTGTTTCCTATTGGCTCCACTTGCTTTTTGATTTTTTTTTTCATTTTGCCTTCTGCTCTCAGTGCTTTCTAGGAATTGTGCATTCTTAACTTATCAAAATTTATTTCAAGTTAATGTTGCACCTTTTCATTTAAAATATAAGAAAATTGGGGGTGCTGGCTAAGTGATTTGAGTGTCTGACTCTTGATTTTGGCTCAGGTCATGATCCCAGGGTTGTGGGATCAAGTCCTGACTTGAACTCTGTGCTGAGCTTGGAGCCTACTTAAGATTCTCTCTCTTTCCCTCTCCCCTTCTTCCCCACTCACACTATCTCTCTCTAAAATTAAAAACTGAAGTAAAATAGAATAGAGAAGATTATAGTTGCCCCAGCAGGAGGGGCCATGCTTTATAAAATAAGTAAGTAAAATTAAAATAAAATAAAATAAAATATAAGAAACTTATATTTTATAGTGTAGTCCCATGTCACTTTTCTTTCCTCTTGCTATTGCCATCATATGTTGTTTAAAATATTAATAGAATGAAAAAAATACAGCCTTTATGTCTATGTGTTTCTTCCTGTAGACCCTTGTTTCTATCTGGCATTATTTTTCTTTAACTTCCTATGGTGTTTTGTTTTGTTTTTAAGTTTTTTAATTTATTTTTGAGAGAGAGAGAGAGAGAGAGAGAGAGAGAGAGAGAGAGAGAATGAGCCCAAGTGGTGGAGGGGCAGAGAGAGAGAGAAGGAGATAGAGAATCCAAAGCAGGTTCCAATCTGAGCTGTCAGCACAGAGCCTGACTCGGGCCTCAAACCCATGAACCATGAGCTCATGAGCTGAGCTGAAGTTGGACACCTAACCAAAATTTAGGAAGACGAGATTTGCTGCGTATAACACCCTTCTGTCCTGGAAACACCCCTGACTTCCTCTGACCAAATTTTCCTTTACTTTCTCAGAGGCCTTCTTTCAACAACGGATACTTTGTTAATCCAAACTGATGTTGTTCTTTCCCAGATGAGGGCCTGTTCTGTGAGCATCCCCTTTGTCAAGTGGTACTCCTTAGGACATACTCCAAGGTGACCCATTATGTCTGCCTACACAAAGAGCCCATGGCAGCTGTTTTCACTGAGGGGAAAAAATAGGATATATGATGGGGCACCTGACTTCCATAGCATAAACGCCTTCTTTTTCAGGTATAAATGTCTCCTTTCACATCATTTTGAGAGAGTATGGGGATATAAAGGAGAGAGGAAGACTTTTGCATATCTGGAGTGAAAGTGAATACCATGGAAGAAAAAAAAAAGTCTCAGGAAGAAGTTCTCCTTTCTCATTTAATACATTTATTTTAAACCCTCATTTTAGGGGCGCCTGGGTGGCGCAGTCGGTTAAGCGTCTGACTTCAGCCAGGTCACCATCTCGCGGTCTGTGAGTTCGAGCCCCGCGCCAGGCTCTGGGCTGATGGCTCAGAGCCTGGAGCCTGTTTCCGATTCTGTGTCTCCCTCTCTTTCTGCCCCTCCCCCGTTCATGCTCTGTCTCTCTCTGTCCCAAAAATAAATAAAAACGTTGAAAAAAAAATTTAAACACTCATTTTAGATACCAATACGTGGAATGTCAGGTGCAAAGCAGGTCTCTTATAATGTGGCGATATTCTGTTTTAATAGGAAAAATCTCACTTGAGTGGCCAAATTTCAGAGTCTCTCCCCTTCCCCTTTTTCATACTCAACCGAACTGGGAAGAGCTATTGATTGCAAAGTGGAAAATGATTCTGATTAACTTTGCAGTGCTGCGGCTGAAGCTTGTTTAAGCAACATTTAACCTTAGGAACCCATAGTTTCAGTCTCTGTCTGCACCAACCAATTTTCATTTTGCCTCTGGCTAGTCAATAATCTTTCTAATTTCTTTAACTTGCTCTTCTAAGCTTGTGATGTATTTAGTTGCTGTCCCTGACAAGCACAGTCCAAATCATGACACAAGTAAGCAAAGTGGCTTAGATGGTGGCTTGTTGGCTTTGACACAACAGACAGAAGAGCTGGTCCAACTTTTGCTTCTTAGCACAAAGGGGTGACCAAAATTTTCATATGCCTTTCAGCTAGTTTCATCTGATGAGTCTTGGCACTTTGCTTTTCCCAGATTAATCAGCAAATGACTCAAGAATAAAATGAGTTCTAGGTGTTAGGTTTAATTCTCTGCACCTAGCTTCTCTCCTGGATTTAGTTCCCTCCATATCTGGCTACCTTAGCAGACATAAACTTCAAGTTTTGTCTTCATTGAGCTAATGAGATTGCCTGAAAATACTCCATCAACCACCCCTTGCTTTCCTATCCAGCCTGTCTCCTCAGGCTAGGGCTCTACAAATGTCCTAGGAAACATCATAAGGCAGGAAGTTGAGTTAGCCTCAATTATTTTTTCTTCTCTTACAACCTGGGCCCATCAATTTTTTTTTCTGTCACAATAACTCTTTGGTGCCTACAAATAGATGTTTTGTATTTTATGGGACTTTCAAACATTTTTTTTTTTTTTCTCCAGGAACACTGGTACACCATAAGCTACAGCATCAGAAAACAGGAATTTTCTCGTCAACCTTTTAACATATGATTTATTGTCCAAGATTGTTTAATAATATTTATTTCCATTTTGGTATTTTCGATATGAATGTTTTTAATTTTATCCACTTAGATTGTCTGAAAAAGGAAACCAGAATTCTAGAATTTGTTTTTAAAAATTTTTTAATGTTTATTTATTTTTCAGAGTGCGAGTGGAGGAGGGGCACAGACAGAATGAGACACAGAGTCTGAGGCAGGCTCCAGGCTCTGAGCTGTCAGCACAGAGCCCAATGTGGGGCTCAAACTCACAAACCATGAGAACATGACCTGAGCCGAAGTTGGACGTGTAACTGACGGAACCACCTAGGCATCCCTAGAATTTGGGGGTGTTTTGGATGAAACTTTGCGTCTTTGATTTCAGACCAAAGGGGGGTAATTTGAAATTAAAAAACAAATTATGTTCATTCATTATGTTGTTTGTGTGTGTGTGTATGTGTCCCATTGTTTATAAATATGATGAGTGCGTATGTATGCATACATATATAAAGTTGAGATCAATTCAGAATTGAGTTTTTTCAAGTAAACATTGGAGCAGCTACTATTCTCTAAACAAAAGAAATAATAAGCTTGATTTTAATTTTTAATTTATTTTCATATAATTTTATGCCTTTTTAATGTTTGCTTATTCTGTCATTAAATTCTCACTTTTTACAGGTTAACAGTATATTCTCTGTAGTACATACATTTTATAACTTTTCCGTAGCTACTGATTTTTTTTTTTAATTTTTTTTTTCAACGTTTATTTATTTTTGGGACAGAGAGAGACAGAGCATGAACGGGGGAGGGGCAGAGAGAGAGGGAGACACAGAATCGGAAACAGGCTCCAGGCTCTGAGCCATCAGCCCAGGGCCTGACGCGGGGCTCGAACTCACGGACCGCGAGATCGTGACCTGGCTGAAGTCGGACGCTTAACCGACTGCGCCACCCAGGCGCCCCTCCGTAGCTACTGATTAACATTCATAATACTTATAATTAGGAAGGTGTTAAGAGGCTTCTTCAATAAGAAAGAGACCAAATGGAAAAATGCATAGGAATAAGAAGGGAGATACTGACAATTGGGTGAAATGAGTCACTTATCAAGGAGAGCAAAACTGTTTTTTCAAAATATGAAATTATCATAAAAGACCATAGGTCTGGAAGGTATGAAATTAATATTGGTAAAGAAATTCTGTGTTCTCCAAATTTTAAAATGTCTGAGAAAACAGGTATTGTTGATAAAAGCACTGTAAAGGTCATTTTGTTTGGGTTAATTGGTTTCTTAGCTACTGACATGATAATTTAAAAGGATTCTAAAAGTCATACAGAGTATGTAGTCTAGAAGAAAGTAACTTATTTTTTTTTAAGTTGTTTTTATTTTGAGAGAGAGAGAATCCCATGCAGACTCCAGACTCTGCGTGGAACCCAAGGTGGGGCTCTTGATTCCATGACACTGGGATCACAACCTGAGCTGGAATCAAGAATCAGATGCTCAACTGACTGAACTACCCAGGTGTCCTGAAAGTAACTTATTTTAAAAAGAATAGTTCTTGTGTAATAGTTTTCAGTGCACTGAAAGTCTAAGTCTTTCCTTTGATATACTTAAACATAATAAGCAAAACCGTTTTAAAACTTGTGTGTGATATCTGTTTGATTAGCATCCCTTATAGGTCTATAGGTCTGTTTCTATATTTTCTCTGTTTCTCTCAATTTTCAATCCCACTGTCTTAGCTTCTCATATATTGTTAGTTTTGATTGAGTGCTAGACATTGTATATAACAAATTAAAGTGATAAATTGAGGAAGATAAATTATCTTCCTTCTGAGAATTACATTTGTTTCTAGGAGTACTGGCCATCCCAGGTCACATTCATCCAATCAAGAATTGAGATAATCCCCAAACAGGTTTAGATCTTGCCAAGATTGATTTATTTCTGGTTTACCCTTGCCTGTAGGGAGTTTGTGGCCTTCAGACTCCTAATTGAAAGCTGGGAAGGTTTTCCATGGACTTATTTCCCCCATTGCTGAGCCCCCCAGTTTTAATTCGTATCTCCGTATACTTGTGAGAATTTGGTCACCCCACTCAAAAATTTAGCTTTTTAGTCAGCTTTTCTGAAATTGGAAGATACTCTTAAATTTTTTTTTTTAACGTTTATTTATTTTTGAGACAGAGAGAGACAGAGCATGAACGGGGGAGGGTCAGAGAGAGAGGGAGACACAGAATCTGAAACAGGCTCCAGGCTCTGAGCAGTCAGCACAGAGCCCAACGTGGGGCTCGAACTCACAGACTGAGAGATCATGACCTGATCCAAAGTCAGACGCCCAACCGACTGAGCCACCCAGGTGCCCCTGGAAGATACTCTTAAAAGAAAAGCAATCTCAATGCTGATTTCAACTTTCAAGATTTTTTCCTTTTCTTGGATCTTGACACCATAATTTTTCAATGAGATATTAATTCCTCATTGCATCCAAATATTTAAAAAAATATTTTGTCCAGATTTTCATGTTCTCAATGGGTGATTTGATATGAAATACCTAGGGTATCATTACTGCATTAGAACACCCTAAGAATAGTTTAAATATGAATAAAAGTTATTTTTTCCTGCCAACTCAAAATGTGGAACTAGATTTAACCCAACCATTCACTGAAGAGCACTATTTGTATTGTATTCTATTCATGTTATTACATCAGATTTTAAAAATTAGTTGTAATATATGTTTAACCTAATATGTTAAATAATACAGAAATATATTAATAAAAAGTTAATAATTTCTCTCCTTCTCACTTCCTCATGTCCTTGATCAATCTCTGTCCCTTGAAATAGCCAATGCTCAGCATGTATATATCTACACTTATCTTTATATATAGAGAATAACACACACACACTTGTTAAAAAATAAAAGATTGTAACATACCCATTGTGCTAATTTATTTTAATAAATTTCTGTATAAATTATCCAACAGGCATTTAAAAATTATGTTCAGAACTTGGGGTGCCTGGGTGGCTTACTCAGTTTGGCGTTTGACTTCGGCTCAGGTCATGATCTCATTGTTCATGAGTTCAAGCCCCACGTCAGGCTCTGTGCTGACAGCTCAGAGCCTGGAGCCTGCTTTGGATTCTGTCTCCCTCTCTCTCTGCCCCATGCCCTCTCACACTCTGTCTCTCTCTCTCTCTCTCAAAAATAAATAAATATTTAAAAAAAATTTTAAAATTATGTACAGAACTTTATTAATTTTTGCTAGACATGATAATTATACAAAATAAGCAAAATTTGGGATTTTAGTTTTGGGCAGCAAGATGTGTTTTAGTCCTCATGTGTCTTTCATTATCTTCTTTCATCAGTTTCAGAGGAGCAAAGTCCTTATAAGACTCTGAATTGAGTGACTTCTAAGTTCTCTGAGTATCCCATTCCAAAAATCGAAACTTTTGTGAATTAATAGCATGCAGTGCTTTATTTTTTTAAGTTTTTAATATTTGTATTTATTTCTGAAAAAGAGAGACAGATAGAGCATGAGTGGGGGAGGGGCAGAGGGAGAGGGAGACACAGAGTCTGAAGCAGGCTCCAGGCTCCGAGATGTCAGCACAGAGCCCAACACGGGGCTTGAACTCATGAACCACGAGATCACCACCTGAGCCAAAGTCGGATACTTAACCAACTAAGCCACCCAGCTGCCCTGTATACAGTACTCTTTAAGGGCTGCAGTGCCTTAGGCAAAATATGTTTCCAAGCTTGGGGGTTTTATGGACTGTAGAAGAAACTTTACACACAGACACATTCAATCCATGTATGTATTAAATATATAAAGTACGTTATATAATATAAATTTGTAATTAATTTGAATTCTACAGCATCTTTCTTATATACATATATACTCACACAAACACAGAGTATATGAAAACAAATATTATATACATATGAGATTTGATACCCAAACTCTGTTTTTTCACTGAGCTCTTGACAGTCCCCTCAATTCACTGTACTTCAATTTCTTCAATTTCATTGCATTGATGTTTTCTTTTGGTCTTTCAATTTTCTGAGAATTCTGTATTTTGTTACCTGTTTTGTTCATACTTTGGCTCACAATTCTACTCTACAGTGTGTTGGAACAAGGCTGGGTAAAGCTGTACTTTCCCAATCAATTTCCATTATTTTTCTTTAACTGAGAAAAGTCACTTGAGTCTCATGATTTGTCTTAGCATTGCAAGAGTTATTTGAATTTCTATCAATTTTAGGCTGATAGCTTAATAGGATGCATGATTATCCTGTAGAAGGTCTCTTATTAGAAATAATTATCCTAACTATTTGACCAGTTAAATAGAAATTTCATTTAAAGTGTATAATCGTGCAATACGATTCATACATTAACGTATATGTATATATACACACATATTTTATACAATGTACACACATATCTTACACATCTTACTTTACTGTGAAATATATATATATATGTGTGTATATATATGTATATATATATATACACACACACACATATATATGTATATATGTATATATGTATATGTATATGTATGTATATGTGTATATATATATGTATATATATGTATATATGTATATATGTATATATATGTATATGTATATATGTATATGTATATATATGTATGTATGTATATATGTATATATATGTATGTGTATATATGTATATATATGTATATATATGTATATGTATATATACACACATATATATGTATATATATGTATATATATGTATATATATATATATATATACACACACACACATATATACATATATATATATATATATATATATATATATATATATGTAGAGTTTTGGCCAATCAATACACTTGAATTCTTATTTGGCATTGATCAAACTTCTTTTATTACAGTAATTGGAATTTGGCATCATCAGTTAAGATATTCTATTGAGTAAATATTCCAATAAATTATTACATACATTTTTCACATGTGGCTTATGTAAAGACTAATGAGAATTTAAAGATACTTGCAGCGCAATTTAAAAGGGGAAAGCTTACAATTTTTTCATCACACTTAATGCGATAGCATTTTTGTTTTAGTAACTCATTTTTACTCAGTTTTTAGGAAGAATGCAACTTAGTTTTCAGAGAAATTAGAATTCTTCTTTTAATGTCCTCATATTTCATATTTTTTTTCAAAAAAAAACTTGCTTAAATAGTTTTGGGAACAAACAGAACTGTTCCTTATTAAGCAAACAGATCAACACGTGACAGCAGACGTAGGTAAATATACCAAAAGAAGCTTGTGGCCACCAGCGCTGATCACATCATGGACCGCTGTCCACGCGTGCTATCCAAGGAGTGCAGTCTCATTGTAGATGAATGGAGGGTCAGTTAAAAGGAGTTTCGTTTTGCTGTAGTAAATACCTTTTTCCATCCATTAAATCTCCAAAATAGGACTGGGGGAGATAACTGGTATTAGAAAAACGCCTTCTCCTACTGACCCTATGCTATGGAATGCTATTTTAATCAAGGAAGGCTACAAAATAGTTTCCAGATTTTACCTAAATAATTTTTGTAAGTCGTTTCATTTAGTTTACTTCTCTAGAAATTGCTGAAATTGTTGGTGCTATTCCTGGAAATTGCTATGCCGTTTACATTTTCTGTTTCAAAACTGTGCCTGCATTGCAGGCAATTCTCTGGCTACCCAAGAAATGTAATATTTTATTGTATGATTATACTGTACTAAAATATTATAGTATACTAAAATACTATAGTATATTATTTTTCTCATTAGAAATTTTATAATTCAGAGTGGTCTGTAAAAAAGAAAAATGATCTTTTTGACTAAATTGGCCAGTTAAATTTAGCAATAAATTTATAGTTGTCCTCCCCCCCCCCCCCAACCTCTTGTCTGGTAATTGAAAATTTTAAGTCAACATGTTGTTTTGGCCTCACCTACACACCACCTAAGCAGGTTTATTTTATAGTCTGCATGGTGTCTGAATCACCTACTACTCATTTGCAAATTCTCACACTAAATACTTAAAGTGTGTTTTGATAAATATATCTTATCAACCCATAAATCTCCTACATGATTGTAATAAGGGCTACAGTCCCTTAAAACCATTGTCACATAATCATGAACTTCACTACTCTCACCCACTCCATGTCATGTCTGCGGGCAAAAATGTGAATACATTAAAATACAATTCCCCAAACTGTCCTTTGCTTCTTTGGGTTCCAGAGTGGGGTGTGATTGAAATAAGCCCTGGGTGATCTGTTGTTAACACCCTTTTAAGAAAGCCTCGAAAATCATAGTGACTTAAAAAATGGAACTTGTGAATTTGTTTTAAAGTTCACATGAATCTGAAACTAGAGGTTGAACTTGAAGGTCGCATGAAGCATAAGAATTAGAAACCCTGGGGTCTCTTAGCATGTTAGTTATTCTAGTTCTGTCAGTTAACTTCTACTCACATTAGTAAAATCTTAAAATTCTTCAAGACATGATGGGTGAACATTTTGTGGCTTTTCATCTCTGATATGTGACTTTTTCTTTTTTGATTTTAAATACCGATTTTATTATTGATCGAGGGTTGGAGAGAACATGTTCATTGAACAGACTTCTTTACTCTTACAGAGTAAGTGTAGTCCTGGTGGGCACCCCCTTTCAGTACTACGTGTTCTCTTGAGCATCCACCTCGCTTGGCATCTGCTAGGGAACATCTGTGCCCCACTGAATGTGCCCTCATGTTCCCTTCCGCTAGGAGCCTCCAACTGATGAGTCCAAGTCCTGTGATGGCAAAGCTACGTGACCATCCGTGGCAAAGCGGTATAAAATATTTCTCCTTTGTTGTTTGTACAGTGTTGAAAATATCACAAAGCATGATGGTTTTGCCAGGTATAGGGTAGCCTTTTAAAATAAATCGTTATTTCAGTTTTTAATCCCTCCTACCACTCCTCTTGTTGAGTCAGGAGGCAATATGGATATCAGACATCATTCAGAGGACCAAAGGCGTTGTTAGTGGGTCAGTTCATAGTCCTTCACTCCATTACTGCTTAATGTGACTTTCCCCCCAGGAGGCTCTTAAGTTTGTTGCTATAAATAAATTTTTATGGTACCCCATTTCGTTCCTCTATTCCATAAACTGAGGTTTTGGTTTTGTTTCATTTTATGTATGTCTATATGTATTTTTCCAACTTTGTTGAAATCTAATTGATATGTGACATTACATAAATTGGGTGGGTGCTGGGGAGTAGGAGGTGGGGGAAATGGGGAGGTGTCAGTCAAATGGTACAAATGTCCAGTTATACCATGAATAAGTTCTAGGGATTGAATGTATAGAATAGTTACTATAGTTAACAAGACTGTAATATACATTTGAAAGTTTCTAAGACAGTACCTTAAAAGTTCCCACCACACACAAAAGCAGTGGTAATTTTGTGAGGTGATAGATGTATTAACTAACCTTTTTTATTTACATTTTTTTGTTATTTCTGTTTCAATTCTTTGTTCCATTCTCATTTGGCACGAGTGTTTTATTCTCAAGAAATAACGTTGGCTTTCCTGCAAAGAGATTTTAGTTGTACAAGTGTCTCTAGCTCACCAGACGTATCCTTGTGTATCTGAACCTAGCAGTGAACTGAGCTTGGATTCTTTCATGGAAAGCTCCTCAGCCTCTACTCCAATGTGCTTATAGGAGGCGTGGCCAACTGTTTTCTAGACACAGCAAACTATATGTAAATACTACTAAGACTCAAATCTGGACACTTCCCCGCTTTGCCACACTTACCATAGGCGTACAGGTTATGCATTATAACCTGGTTTCTACAGTCGAGCGCTTTGGCTGTAAAGAGTTTAAGGAACTTGCTTAGGGCCTCTTACATCCAGTGAGCAATACTGAAGATTCTGAAGCCAGGCTTTTATCTACTACTTTAAAAACTGGGATATGACATACAAATCGTAGCACTGCCTAGGGAAAATTGTCTTAGAAGAAGTTCCACTCAACTATTTATTAATTCATACCATTTACTCAACCATTTCTTATTATACACCTGTACTGTATTTAAAGTGTCTAGCAGGGGCGCCTGGGTGGCTCAGTCGGTTGGGCGGCCGATTTCAGCTCAGGTCATGATCTCGCGGTCCGTGGGTTCGAGCCCCGCGTCAGGCTCTGTGCTGACAGCTCAGAGCCTGGAGCCTATTTCAGATTCTGTGTCTCCCTCTCTCTGACCCTCCCCCGTTCATGCTCTGTCTCTCTCTGTCTCAAAAATAAATAAATGTTAAAGTGTCTAGCATTCTTACTATTGTCTTTATTACTTATAGTAATTCAGGAAATATATTAATGAAATAATTAGACCGTTTCCCATTAGTTAGGTGTCCAGGCTGCTTCTCTGAACATCTCTTCTGAGAGAACCAAGGTTTGTGGGTACATTGAATTGTCTATTAGAAATGAAGGCTTGGGGCACCTGGGTGGCTCAGTTGGTTAAGCATCAACTCTTGATTTTGGCCTCAGGTGATCTTACAGTTCATGAGTTTGAGCCCTACATTGGGTTCTGAGCTGACAGCACAGAGCCTGCTTGGGATTCTCTCCCTCTCTCTGCCTTCCCCTGCTCACTCTCATGCTCCCACTCATTCTCTCTCTCAAAAATAAATAAATAAATAAACTTTAAAAAGGAAAGAAACAAATGTTCACCTTATCCCTGGCTCAAGTCAGCATTTCAAAGTGGGACCCAATACTTCTAGAAATCTATTTACACAGCATAAAATGGGTACTTGTATTCCACTTGGAAGTGAAACTATTTCTTTCTTTCTTATATTGTAAATAACATATTGTGAGCTAAGGATGCTTAATAAATGCTAAATAATGTAATATATAAAAAAGAAAACTGACTGGGAAGCCCAATTTCCTGGGTCTTATAACAATTTAAAAAAAAAATTATCATTGGTGTAATGGTTTTTCTTTCCTTTTGCCTGCCTACCTTCCTTCTTTTTTCTTTCTTTCTCTTTCTTTCTTTCTTTCTTTCTTTCTTTCTTTCTTTCTTTCCTTCTCCTTTCTTCTTTCTTGAACAAGAAAAACAAGATTGACAGTGAGAATTACCATATGCAGTGTTTTGTTGTTGTTAAATTTCAAGCTTATAACTAAATAAAAGATGGCATTATTTTGCATCAAATGCGTCCCCAAACAAATCTAGGATTTTCCACTGAGCTTTGTTCTCAGGAAACCATCACCATATCTCATTGTAGAAATATTTCCATGTGTAATTAATTTAAATAACATAAAAGAAACAGAGTTCAACGATGAAAAAAAAGGCCTTCTACCCAAACATACTTGACCACAAACCAAAGGCATATTTTGGGTTTGGTCTTGTTTTGATGATCACAGGATTTATCTTTATTTGCATTTTACTTGGGCTATTTTCAATGCCTGGGGAGACATGATGTACATTGTAAAATAATGCAATAAAATAATTGGACATATTTCCCTTGTCTCTGGGCATATTTATGCTTGTATACACAGTCACATTGAAAGGCTGGGAATGCAGCAATCTCAGCTGTAAATTGTTATGCTAACAGTGCCGGCTCAGCTCCACTGCTCTCATGCTGAGAAGCAGACGGGAGAAGCAGACTGGGTGTTCCAAGGGGATGTATTGCCCCAGAGTCAACTGAGAAGTCAGTGCAGCTCATAAAGGCAAGCTCTGTTGAGCTTAAAAGAAAAAGGTCTATCAAACAAAACAAACCAACATCTAATCCTTTGCCAAGGAGAAGTTTTATAGAAAGCACAAAATTAGTGACAGACTGAGGGACCTTCTTCTGGTCTAGAATCAAGGAAGAAACACAGCCGCCATCATTCTACTGGTTCTCATTTAAACGAACCTGGTTGCTTACATTTGTTCTGACCTCTGATGTGAGAAGAGTGATTTAAAAACTGGCGATTTCAACTCCAGACACCTGGGTAAGTGAAATAAAATAGCTTTGGAATCAGAATGTTAGTCAGAAGCAAGTTTGATATGATTTAAGAGTCAGAGTTTGGAATTCAGGACCTCAAATCAGAGCAGATGATTTTGCAGATAGCATTGTATTTGAAATTGTGCCTCAGAATCTGAAGCAGGGCCTTATCCATTTTTAGGAGGATCCAGGAGACTCCCAACTTCCTAAGTTCTTTGTACAAGTTATGAATCAACCCTGAAATCAAGCAGTGATGCTCTCTACTACATCTGACTGATGGCAAACAAAGGTGACCTGATTTTGCTCTCCATGAGAAGTGGCTCTAAGAGCTTTCATCAAGAGCTCAAAGGGCAACATTGGTTTTGAGGAAGTGCACTAGCTTTAGGGTCAAAAGACCAAAGTCTGAATGCTAGTTCCTTTCCTCATCATTTTGGACAATTTTGGTTATTTATCTCTTCTGGTTTTCTTTTACCTAAGATTATGGGAACATTGTCGGTCATCCCTCCTGAGGACAATGAGATGTTCTGTAAACCCTTGCCAAGGATTATCTTTCTTTCAAAGCTGAATTCATTTCTCAGTAACAATCCTTAAAAAATCTTTTTTTTTTTTTTTTGCAGCTGAGTTGGAAGTGTGTTTTGGGGACCTCTGTGTCTTCCAACATTGCCCTGTTTGAAGCCACTGGAAAGGCAAAGTAGCTAGAGATATGGCATGGAAGGCTTTTATGAGCCAGTTCTGGAAGTTGCATGTACCCCTTCTGCTCAATTCCCATTGGCTAGAATTCTGGCTCATAGTCACAGCTCTCTGCAAAGACGGTTGGAGAATGTGTTCGAGTCTTGTGCCTGGGGAGAAGATGAGATGGAATTGGTGAGCAGCTAGCCAGTGTCTGCTAAAATTTAGGGTCAGAATAACTCACATACTATCTGGTCTATAATACAGGCATGGTAATTATTTTGATTAAAGGATCCCTTAATGAGTATAGAAAGACCAAACTTTTCACACATCCCCACAGGACATTAAGAGGAGCTTGTGTTCAGCAGTCATGGCCACGTGGTGCTCATGAGAGTCAGGGTGACACTGATTCAGACATGCTATCTTTCCCCTGCGTCTTCTCCTGGGGGCTGGCTAAGGTGGCTTGGCTCTATGCGAGACAGAGGGCCCTGATTCCCCAGTGGTCAACACAAGAATGCACCAATGACCTCTTGAGCTTGTTTTGGCCAGCAATACTTTCTGGAAAATTATCACTCCAGGAATGTGGTGAAGAGGCTTCACCAGGAATGTGGTGAAGGTAAGAAAGCACAGCCCTGTCTGAGTGAACTTGACTTGTTTTGGGAGGGGTGTGGTTGGTGGAAATGTGGACCATAAAACCATTTATACATGGACATTGCTATCTCATGGTCTAACTTTCAGACAAGAGAGATTTTGTGGCCAAGGGTTAGCCTCAGAAAATAAGTCTCGTTCATGAATAAATGATTCTGTGGTTCCTGAAGGTATGTTAGTATAAGGACTCATGATGAGAGAGGACCACGAACTGAAGGAAACTGGCCCATTGGATTGGTGGTGAGCACAAGAATGAAAGGCATCCAGCCTCTGAATTAGAAGCACCTCCAAGGACCACAGAATTGCATTTTAACCAAGATTTTTATAAATAAATATAACGATGTTGACTAGGGACTTGTTAGCAACAGGATCCTTCATAGTCTTATTCTTCATAACTGCCTTTTTAACAACAACCACAAAAAAACTACATATGCAGTTGGAGAATGATTTTGTATACTGGGAACTTTTCAAATTAAATTCATTACTCACTCTCAGTGAGTGGCCTTCACTTATCAGCGTTTCCCAAATTTCAGTGCAAATTGACATCCGTGGAAAAGCGTGTTAAAACTCCTGACCTCTGGTTCCCCAGCCCCTGCCAAAAATTCTGAATCAGTAAATCTGAGACAAGGCCTGGGGATCTGGATTTTAACACTAATCTCCCACCCTATAACTCTAATGTAGCTGGTCCTCATGTTTTAGCAAATCCGGGTTTAACAATTTAATCTGACTTGCCCGTGTTTGTGTAAAAACGTGCACCATGAGTTTTTGTGACTCTTCACTTAAATAAACTATGACATGATCATGGTCAGGAGGAACATTTGCTTCTTTTCTTTCAGGAAGTCAGCACGGGGATAATGGACTTAGATTGAACGGTGCAATCATCGATGGGCATTGTGAGAAGCAACCTGACATAACCCCAGCTACTTTGCCTACTGTGTTCCAGGCGTGGCACCACGCGCTTTAGATTCATCACGCCCAAATCTCACAGAACCCGGGGAGGTGGGTGTTAGATTTCATTTCAGAGTTGAGGAAACTGTAACTCAAAGAGGTTAAGTAACTTGCAAAGTAAAGTCAGACAGCTAGTAAGCAGCAGAGTCCAGATTTGGGTCCTGCTGTGTTTGACTCCAGTGTCGTACCCTTTCATCTGCTCTGGATCAAACCAGAGAGCTTCAGGCTGGGATAATGGCAGCTAGGCAGGAAGCAAGAGCAGGAGTTGTGGGAAGAGATGGCAGGGCTAGCAGAGAAGGTTGGGAAAGGCAGGAGGAGGAGAGCAACGGGCAGGTGGGAAGGCGAGTTATCTACCTTCAAGCGCTGGTGACCGTATGGGTCAAAGGAACATCTCTCCAAGGTAGCTTTTGTAAGGTTCTGATGCTACTTTTTTTTTTTAATTTTTTATGTTTATTATTTATTTTTGAGACAGAGAGAGACAGAGCGTGAGTAGGAGAGGGTTACAGAGAGAGAGAGACAGACGGACAGAATCCAAAGCAGGCCTCAGGCTCTGAGCTATCAGCACAGAGCCTGATGAGAGGCCTGAACCCACGAACCGTGAGATCATGACCTGAGCCGAAGTCAGACACGCAACTGACTGAGCCACCCAGATGCCCCGCTACTTTCTGATGCATAGCATAAAGAAAAACCAAACTATCAGGTAATCATTACTGTACCCATTTTATGCATGAAGAGCCTGAGGATCAGTGCATTTAAACTATTAATTGAGTAACATGAGTTAATGGAAGATTGGGGATTACAATCCAAGTCTGTTTGATCTCAGAGCCCACTCTTTCCATTTCACAATACTCCTTCCCTCACAGAATCCAAACTAGCATTTTCCAAACTGGTTTATTCTGTGAGATTAACAGGAGATAAGATTAGAGAAGACTTGAAATAAATGTTGGTGATGGCAGTAAATTAGAGACAGAAGTCAGAAAATCCAAGTAATTGAGTATGTGAAGTAACAGAGATTTTGGGGAATGAGCTTTGTACTAGTGAGGGAAAAAAATAGTCAAGGCCAAGAAATGGACAACGCAAGGAAAAGATAAGGGAAGCCAAAGAAACATGAAGAGAGAAATAGAGATAATTTGTTATTGTTTGCTTTATTAACACCATCATTCTTATACATGAGAAAATTTTAAAAAGCGTGGCAGGAAGCATAGCATATATATATATGGAAGGTTTTATCACTAGCCCCTCCAAAATCTTACTGCCATATCAATTTGGCAGTCAATTTGTCATATATATGTCAATTTGCATATATATGCAAATATATATATAAATGCAAATATATATATTTATATATAAATGCAAATATATATATATTTATATATAAATGCAAATATATATAAATATATATGGAAATATATATTTATATATATTTATTATATATATATAAATGCAAATATATATATAAATTGCATATATATATACATATATACATATATATGTCAATTTGCATATATATACACATATATCAATTTGCATATATATGTATATATATGCAAATTGACATCCTTGGAAAAGTGTGTTTAAACTCTTGACCTCTGGTTCCCCAGCCCCTGCCAAAAATTCTGAATCAGTAAATCTGAGACAAGGCCTGGGGATCTGGATTTTAACACCAATCTCACACCCTATAACTCTAATGTAGCTGGTCCTCATGTTTTAAGAAATAACAGGTTTAGCAATTTAATATATGTATTAATATAATATATTTAAAATTAATATAACACATAATATATTAATATATTAAAGTTAATATACTATGTTTATATATATATATAGTAATAAAAACACAATCACATTTCAATGGTTCTTTCTTACGCCTTAATTAATGCAAAGTTAACAAACCAAATGGTGGGGTACCTGTGTAAGTGTGTGCCTTTGGGGCTGGGTGACACTCTCTGTGTGGCTGTACCCTCCTATCAGTACTGAATTGAGAAAATTATCATATTGGAATTATACCTTATTTACCTGAGTTAATAATGGGGACATGAAACTGTATTTATTCTAGTCCATAGAAGCTAGAAAAGAAGTCCTTTTTTACGAAATAATTACTTTCTCAAGGCAGGAAGAGAATAGCAGTTTGATGTGTGAATGATTTGCTGACGTTCAAAAATCAAACCCAAGGGAATTTCCAAAACCAAATATAGATTATGTTTGGCTTTCCTATCTCTTTGAATGGTCTGTAACCATATTCTCTAATTAGAATTAAAAATCAAAAGTTGATTGTAAGAGGATCTCCAAAGGCGGGATCAAATGTGATTCCCATCCCCAACCCCCCCCCCCCACATCTTTGTTTTCTGATTGTTCTGCAATTAACACAGATTGGTAAACAAATTAAAGGAGATAAATATTGCTGATATGCCAAGTCTCAAATTCCTAACAAGACCAATTCATTGGCAAATATATTGATTGCAGATTAGATCAAGTTTTTAGATAAAGATGACAATTTAAATTCTATTTTGATCTGAGGCCAGCTCATAAGCACCTCTATAACTTTCATTTAGTTGAGCTTTAGCACTGATAAGGCAAACTGAAATTTGCTGTTTTTTCTCCTATTATGTGATATCTGAGACTGAGGAAGGGGGAGAAATGCAGCTCCCTTAACTCCTTTTAGACTTTTAATAAAGTAAACTTTTGGGGCGCCTGGGTGGCTCAGTCGGTTGAGCATCCGACTTTGGCTCAGGTCATGATCTCATAGTCTGTGAGTTCGAGCCCCGCGTTGGGCTCTGTGCTGACAGCTCAGAGCCTGGAGCCTGCTTTGGATTCTGTGTCTCCCTCTCTCTCTACCGCCCCTCCCCCACGCCTCTCTGTGTCTCTCTCTCTGTCTCAGAAATAAATAAACATTAAAAAATTAAAAAAAAAAACAAAATAAACTTTATTTGACATTAATTGACTTTATTTATTAAACTTTATTTGACATATAATGAAATCCACAAGTTGAAAATGTTCAATTTAAGAAGGTGTGACTTACGGTAATTTTTAGGAAAAACATTTGATGTTTATTTATTTTTTGAGAGAGAGACAAACAGAGTGTGAGCGGGGGAAGGGCAGAGAAAGAGGGAAACAGATTCTGAAGCAGGCTTCAGGCTCTGAGCTGTCATAACAGCACAGAGCCTGATGGGGGACTTGAACTCATGGACCACAAGATCATGACATGAGCAGAAGTTGGACGCTTGATTGACTGAGCCATCCAGGCACCCGTAGAAAAACACTTGATATTTCATATCAATAGGTCCTCATAATCCTATTTCCATATACTGCTCCCTAGGCTGTATACATTATAAAACAACATGTTAGACTGTGGGTAAAATGCATCTGGGGAGATGAGTCTCAAAAATTACCATTGTTGATAAGCTTGTCTCTATAAGAGAAATATTCTAAATTCTGAAACATTGATTTACAGAAATATTTTGATCACATTTTGCTTATGAGATGAAAAGTAAGTTTCTACCACTTACCTATGTTGGCCAGCATCCTAATGGATATTCTTAATCTTCTCTTTTCTTCTGAGTATTATGTACCTTCTTATATATTTTCCTATATCAAACTCCCCCCCCCCCAAAATCCACATTACTTATTGCCATACGAAGCAGTTTACTGAAGGCAGGACAGTTGGGGATGCTGTGACCCAGCAAGGAGGTAGCTCTAGAAAGTGTCCCATTTCACATCTAATTAGAGCTGCTGGGCGCTGATATGTGTGAATAGTGGATGCAAACTTCAAGTGGAGGTTTCTACTTCTCCGCCCAGCTATTTGCCCCTTGGAACTTTACGCCTCTCTACTGGACTTCCCTCCCGCTAACTCCCGCCTGGAGGCATCCTATTCTTTTCTAACTCAGAATCTAAAAACTGCACAGAGTAGTGAATTTTCTAGTCAGGGCTACAGCAGGGCTTTCCCCTTTGAAGTCCACTCTGCATTATCTCTGTTGGGAAGGAGGAGAAACCTGCAGGGACATACAAAGGTCAGACTGATAAATACACACACGGTTATGGGTACTCACACGTTCCCATCCTACGGGCCCCTTTTTGCCTTACTGTCACCCACCTGCCTGAAGATTAACATTAAATCATAATTAAAATTATCTGTTATTTTCATTAACAGTTTAAGATTTTAATCGTACACGTACTTTAATGCTAACAAATGGCCTTTTTTAAACAAGAAATAAAAGAATGTTTAAAAATTGATTCTATAGGGATGCCTGCGTGGCTCAGTTGGTTAAGCGTCCGACTTCGGCTCAGGTCATGATCTCACAGTTCATGGGTTCAAGCCCCACGTCCGGCTCTGTGCTGACAGCTCGGAGCCTGGAGCCTGCTTCGAATTCTGTGTCTTCCTCTCTCTCTGACGCTTCCCCACTCATGCTCTCTCTCTCTCTCTCTCTCTCAAAAATAAAATATTAAAAAAAGTTGATTTTATAACCATATCTCAAACAAGAGGATTGATAATTTAGTCTGATACTGACCTTGAAATATGATTGCTTCCCTTTTCATAGATATCTCTTTGAAACTGCCAAATCCCACGCTGAGTTAAAAACTTAGCAAGGTTTTGAATGAAGTTTTTAAAACTTTTTTTCAGACACTGTTTATATCAGTCACATGTATGTGTATATATACATATGTATATATGTGAATATATATATGCCTGTATATATGTGTATATATACATATGTATATATGTGAATATATATATGCCTGTATATATGTGTATATATACATATGTATATATGTGAATATATATATGCCTGTATATATTCACATATATACATGTAGATATATGTGCAGCACACATATATACACGGAGTGTGGGTATATACATATATATACATATATATGATATATATATATAGAAAAGAAAAGGTATATATATCTTTTCACTGAAAAGATATATATGTATATACCCACACTGTATATATGTGTGTGCTGCGCATATATATATATATATATATATATATATATATTTGAACTCTAAAGAAGAAAAAGGTTAAAAATGACTTCAGTGACAGACTGATTAAAGTCTGGGTGAACTTTATTTTGCCTGATGAGTTTACTCACCCCCACTGCACGCAGGCAGCAGAATTGTCCTCCTGCAGCTCCGTTTCACGATCCGAAACCCTCTTCACTTGTCGGCGTGTATGAGAGCACAGACATTCAAGAGCACTCACAAGTGTAACTGCAAGTTTGCCTCTGAGTGCATCGTCCTGAAATCTTAATATGCTACTTTTTTCCCTCCCTAAACAATACAAAGAAGTTGACAGGTCTGAAAGGGGCTTATGTGAAAAGATAATTAAGAGCTTTAGAGAGTGTCGAGAGTCAATAGCTCAGCACTGTCAGCACCGCGGCGTGTTACAGGCTATAATTAGATGGCATGGCGGTGGAAGGCATGTTTGGCAGTTGATTCCTGCATGATCTCCGACGGCAAAACAAAGAGCAGCCTCCACGAGACACCAGGCAAAGCGGGAAACAAAGGTACTGAAGTCAGGCCTTTCAAGTGTCTCTCTGTTTTCCCGGGGTGCATCATTTGGCGAAGAGTTTCTTTCCCTTTTGCCTGGCATCTGCCTGGGACGTCTGGCCCGTCCGTGTTCTTCATTCCCACACTCCTCTTAGCGTTGAGCCGCAGACCTCCCCACAGCCGTTCGCGCAGTGCCCCTGGGCCCTAGCCGCTCCACCTTCCTGTACTGACTTTGGACTCCAGAAAGTTCGCACCGATTCGAGGCAGAGCCAGTTGATCCCTGAGCAGAGGACACTTTTCCAAAGAACGGTGGAAAAGTCCAGAAGGGTCTCCCGCTGAGTGGAGATGGAAAGTCAAAAGGCATTACAGGACTGAATGAAGATGCTCTAAACACTGAAAAGATTATGAGGAACAGCCGACCCTATGAGGTTCAAAGTTTATAGACAAAAATCTGTCTGTAATATAGGTGTTTGGAAATATAACAATATTCTGATTTTCCCCCCATTATGATGATCTCAGTGATTTAAATATATGTATATGATTTTTCACAAAGGTTTGTGCCTTAGAGCTTTTATTTGGCTGATGTTTTAGGGGTACTCAGCCCGTCTATTTGCTCTCTTGGTGTGTTTTTCAGTTGAGAGCAAAATATACTTCATTTGACTGGTCAAACTTCACTTCTATCATGTTAAGAGATAAACTGAGGCATATTAAAAAATTTATGAATTTATTTGAGCAAAAATCAGTTCGAATCAGGCAGCATCCAATCTAGCAGAAAGAGAGGAGTTCTGAGTTGCTGTGTAAAATGAAAGACATTTAGGGGTGCCTGGGTGGCCCGGTCGGTTAAGAGTCCAACTCTTAGTTTTGGCTCAGGTCACGATCTCACGGTATGAGTTCGAGCCCCACATCGGGCTCCGTGCTATCAGCACAGAGCCCGCTTGGGATTCTCTCTCTCTCCCTTTCTCTCTGCCCCTCCCCTACTCACTCTCTCTGTCTCTCTCTCAAAAATAAAAAAAACGTAAAAAAAAAATTAAAAAAAAAGAGAAAGACATTTATAGGTAGAAAAGAATGGGAACAGCAGAGTTATACTTAGTGAAAGAGAGAGTTGGTTATCACAAGGTTACTTTCCTTTAAGGAATGACAAGGGGTCTATCAGGCAGATGACCTAACTAGTGTTGATCAACCGATTCCTGATTGACTGGTTTACGAATCCATTTCAGCTTTCGGCTGAAACTGTAATTAAGTTAAGTCTCGGTTTGGTGATGCTGGGCTTAGCATGAGTGACTTCATTTTGGGCCTGTTGTCTGGTTTTCAACAACAGATGCCAAACACTGTCCGTATTTTTGAGCCAAACTGCAAATTTCTAGGTAAACACTCCTGGCCAAAACTGATCTTAAAAGTTTCTTATTTTATGGAAGTTGTAATTAAACAACAATATTTAATCAAGAAAATCATATTTTAATCAATAGTATTTAAGT